>NC_086448.1:459985423-460341423 GCF_028390025.1 Pseudophryne corroboree | reverse complement strand
CAACAGATTGACCACCCGTGAATCCTTGTTAAGCGAATTAAGGGCTCCATCCACAAGTCCCACATGCCTAGCGGAATCGCTCAGTGTTAGCTCCTCCTTCAATGTCTCCAGCTTCTTCTGCAAAAGCCTGATGAGGGGAATGACCTGACTCAGGCTGGCAGTGTCTGAACTGACTTCACGTGTGGCAAGTTCAAAAGGTTGCAGAACCTTGCACAACGTTGAAATCATTGCGCTTGAGACAGGTGCATTCCACCTCCTATATCGTGGTCAGTTGTATAGGCTTGAATGGCCTTTTGCTGCTCCTCTAACCTCTGAAGCATATATAGGGTTGAATTCCACCTCGTTACCACTTCTTGCTTCAGATGATGGCAGGGCAGGTTCAGGCGTTTTTGGTGTTGCTCCAGTCTTCTGTACGTGGTGCCTGTACGCCGAAAGTGTCCCGCAATTCTTCTGGCCACCGACAGCATCTCTTGCACGCCCCTCTCGTTTTTTAAATAATTCTGCACCACCAAATTCAAGGTATGTGCAAAACATGGGACGTGCTGGAATTTGCCCATATTTAATGCACACACAATATTGCTGGCGTTGTCCGATGCCACAAATCCACAGGAGAGTCCAATTGGGGTAAGCCATTCTGCGATGATCTTCCTCAGTTGCCGTAAGAGGTTTTTAGCTGTGTGCATATTCTGGAAAGCGGTGATACAAAGCGTAGCCTGCCTAGGAAAGAGTTGGCGTTTGCGAGATGCTGCTACTGGTGCCGCCGCTGCTGTTCTTGCGGCGGGAGTCAATACATCTACCCAGTGGGCTGTCACAGTCATAAAGTCCTGAGTCTGCCCTGCTCCACTTGTCCACATGTCCGTGGTTGGGTACAACTGCATTTTTTAGGACACTGGTGAGTCTTTTTCTGAGGTCTGTGTACATTTTCGGTATCGCCTGCCTAGAGAAATGGAACCTAGATGGTATTTGGTACCGGGGACACAGTACCTCAATCAAGTCTATAGTTGGCTCTGCAGTAATGATGGATACCGGAACCACGTTTCTCACCGCCCAGGATGCCAAGGCCTCAGTTATCCGCTTTGCAGCAGGATGACTGCTGTGATATTTCATCTTCCTCGCAAAGGACTGTTGGACAGTTAATTGCTTACTGGAAGTAGTACAAGTGGTCTTCCGACTTCCCCTCTGGGATGACGATCGACTCCCAGCAGCAACAACAGCAGCGCCAGCGGCAGTAGGCGTTACACGCAAGGATGCATCGGAGGAATCCCAGGCAGGAGAGGACTCGTCAGAATTGCCAGTGACATGGCCTGCAGGACTATTGGCATTCCTGGGGAAGGAGGAAATTGACACTGAGGGAGTTGGTGGGGTGGTTTGCGTGAGCTAGGTTACAAGAGGAAGGGATTTACTGGTCAGTGGACTGCTTCCGCTGTCGCCCAAAGTTTTTGAACTTGTCACTGACTTATGATGAATGCACTGCAGGTGACGTATAAGGGAGGATGTTCCGAGGTGGTTAACGTCCTTACCCCTACTTATTACAGCTTGACAAAGGCAACACACGGCTTGACAAATGTTGTCCTCATTTCTGTTGAAATACTTCCACACCGAAGAGCTGATTTTTTTGGTATTTTCACCAGGCATGTCAATGGCCATATTCCTCCCACGGACAACAGGTGTCTCCCCGGGTGCCTGACTTAAACAAACCACCTCACCATCAGAATCCTCCTGGTCAATTTCCTCCCCAGCGCCAGCAACACCCATATCCTCCTCATCCTGGTGTACTTCAACACTGACATCTTCAATCTGACTATCAGGAACTGGACTGCGGGTGCTCCTTCCAGCACTTGCAGGGGGCGTGCAAATGGTGGAAGGCGCATGCTCTTCACGTCCAGTGTTGGGAAGGTCAGGCATCGCAACCGACACAATTGGACTCTCCTTGTGGATTTGTGATTTAGAAGAACGCACAGTTCTTTGCTGTGCTTTTGCCAGCTTAAGTCTTTTCATTTTTCTAGCGAGAGGCTGAGTGCTTCCATCCTCATGTGAAGCTGAACCACTAGCCATGAACATAGGCCAGGGCCTCAGCCGTTCCTTGCCACTCCGTGTGGTAAATGGCATATTGGCAAGTTTACGCTTCTCCTCCGACGATTTTATTTTAGATTTTTGAGTCCTTTTTTTACTGTTATTTGGTGTTTTGGATTTTACATGCTCTGTACTATGACATTGGGCATCGGCCTTGGCAGACGACGTTGATGGCATTTCATCGTCTCGGCCATGACTAGTGGCAGCAGCTTCAGCACGAGGTGGAAGTCGATCTTGATCTTTCCCTATTTTTGGAACCTCAACATTTTTGTTCTCCATATTTTAATAGGCACAACTAAAAGGCACCTCAGGTAAACAATGGAGATGGATGGATACTAGTATACTTATGGATGACGAGTGACTGCCGACACAGAGGTAGCTACAGCCGTGGACTACCGTACTGCGTCTGCTAGTATAGACTGGATGATAATGATATAAAAAATATATATATATCACTACTGCAGGACAGGTATATATTATATAATGACGGACCTGCTGGACACTGTCAGCAGACTCCTAAACTACTAGTATGAAGAAGATAGAAAAAAAAACCCCACCACAGGTAGGTATACAATTATGGATGAGCACTGCCGACACAGAGGTAGCTACAGCCGTGGACTACCGTACTGCGTCTGCTAGTATAGACTGGATGATAATGATATAAAAAATATATATATATCACTACTGCAGGACAGGTATATATTATATAATGACGGACCTGCTGGACACTGTCAGCAGACTCCTAAACTACTAGTATGAAGAAGATAGAAAAAAAAAAACCCACCACAGGTAGGTATACAATTATGGACGAGCACTGCCGACACAGAGGTAGCTACAGCCGTGGACTACCGTACTGCGTCTGCTAGTATAGACTGGATGATAATGATATAAAATATATATATATATCACTACTGCAGGACAGGTATATATTATATAATGACGGACCTGCTGGACACTGTCAGCAGACTCCTAAACTACTAGTATGAAGAAGATAGAAAAAAAAAACCCACTACAGGTAGGTATACAATTATGGACGAGCACTGCCGACACAGAGGTAGCTACAGCCGTGGACTACCGTACTGCGTCTGCTAGTATAGACTGGATGATAATGATATAAAATATATATATATATCACTACTGCAGGACAGGTATATATTATATAATGACGGACCTGCTGGACACTGTCAGCAGACTCCTAAACTACTAGTATGAAGAAGATAGAAAAAAAAAACCCACCACAGGTAGGTATACAATTATGGACGAGCACTGCCGACACAGAGGTAGCTACAGCCGTGGACTACCGTACTGCGTCTGCTAGTATAGACTGGATGATAATGATATAAAATATATATATATATATATCACTACTGCAGGACAGGTATATATTATATAATGACGGACCTGCTGGACACTGTCAGCAGACTCCTAAACTACTAGTATGAAGAAGATAGAAAAAAAAAAACCACCACAGGTAGGTATACAATTATGGACGAGCACTGCCGACACAGAGGTAGCTACAGCCGTGGACTACCGTACTGCGTCTGCTAGTATAGACTGGATGATAATGATATAAAAAATATATATATATCACTACTGCAGGTATATATTATAATATAATGAATGACGGACCTGCTGGACACTGTCTGTCAGCAGAATGCGTTTATAGAATAAAAAAAAAAAACACCACACGTGTGTTTAACTTTTTCAGGCAGACAATATACTGGTCACTGGTCAGTCACACTGGCAGCAAAAGTGTGCACTGTTATGTACTCCTGCTATAACTGCTCCCCAGTCTCCCCCACAATTAAGCTGTGTGAGCAGTGAGCACTCAGCACAGTCAGATATACATAGATGATATTATCATGCAGCACACTGAGGCTGAGCACAGATATGGTATGTGACTGTGTATCGTTTTTTTTCAGGCAGAGAACGGATTTTAAATAATAAATAAAACTGGTGGTCACTAGTATAACTATCAGCAAAACTCTGCACTCTCTGAGTACTCCAGTCCTAATGCTCCCCAAAATTACTAAAATTAAATTACTAGTAAATCAAGTGTCTCACTCTCTATCTAAACGGAGAGGACGCCAGCCACGTCCTCTCCCTATCAATCTCAATGCACGTGTGAAAATGGCGGCGACGCGCGGCTCCTTATATAGAATCCGAGTCTCGCGATAGAATACGAGCCTCGCGAGTATCCGACAGCGGGATGATGACGTTCGGGCACGCTCGGGTTAACCGAGCAAGGCGGGAAGATCCGAGTCTGCCTCGGACCCGTGTAAAAAGGTTGAAGTTCGGGGGGGTTCGGATTCCGAGGAACCGAACCCGCTCATCTCTAATCTGCACTGTTGTTTATGTTTTTCTTGTTTTGTTTGGTTGCTAGAGCAACACATCCCCATGACAATGCTGGTTTCCTGCTCGTGTGGGCCCTCCCCGCGGCCGCGTCGCCCGGCAACGGAATGACGTCATCCGGAAGGGGCGGGCTTAGCCGAATCCGGAAGTGCGGGCTCCGTGGACCGGGACGCCGCTGGCCGTGACGGAGGTGACCAAGCCAGGGGATGGTAAGGTATTTAAGTAGTTTTTGCACTGTTTGTCACTTGTCTTGCTGTGTCTTGAGGAAGGGAGTGCGTCTCCTGAAACGTTGATATATTAAAGCACGTTTTCTATGTTTATGAAAGTCTCCTGAGTGCCGCCTTCTACTCACCATACATAGAGCCATTCTGCTCAAGGAGGGCACCGGAGCAGATTCCCTGCGGGTACGAGGAGTGCCAGACCCAATAGAGCGGAGTATTTGGGGGACCTGGAGCTGCTTTCTCCTAGTCCCACCAGGCCGGGGCACCCTCCTGAGGTTTACTTGAATTACCTACACGGACACTGGCTCAGCAAGCCACACTCGAGCACTGAACACTGGCACTGAGCACATTGCACTTCACAGTGTAATCACTGGCACATGCTGCAGCCAGACAGCGACAGTTGGTCGCATATACCCTCAGCTAACACCAGCACGGGAGCATTGAACTTTCTAGATACAACATGGCCACGTCTGAAGGAGACCCCGGTGACGCTCAGACATACCTATTACAATGTGACAACTACGACGTGCTAAGTTTTTCTGACATTGTGGCAGAAAACATTTTGTTGAAAGAGCCTGCCTTTGAAGAAAACCTGGTGTCCTCCAATGAGGAACTTTTCCGTGAGTTATTCAAATTACGTACGAGAGAAGTGGACTTTATGTATCACGGACGAACTCTCTCGGATTATTACAGAAGTAAGCAGATCCCCAGGGGTTTTCGGGTACAAAACATCCCGACTATCGGACGCCATAACGCGAACTTCTGCAGACGGTGGATCTTGGTCCTCAATAAGTGTGCCATGGACCTCATGCTCCTGGTTATAGAGGAATCCACCCGTGAGGTTAATCTAACCAGGGAGAAGCTTCGCGCATTTGAGGAACAACATCTCCATAGTCTCTCTGATGATAAAACCACTAATTGGCTGGAGAAGCTGAAAAACCAGGTAGAGACATACAGGCTCGATTTGCTCAAATATAAGAAGGCTAAACTGCTTAAAGTACAAGCTGATTATGAGCAACATCGGGTATATACCTGGTTAGCGAAAGCCACAGGTGCGGCAACCAGAGGAAAGACAGAGAGAGCATACAGACGAAGGACCCAGAGACCTCAAGCAAGCACCTCTGCAAGTGAAACGGATGAAACAGCGGTTTCTGATTCAGCGGTGTCTTCTCAAGGTGTCCCTTTAGGGGAGGTCACCCGGGCACTGGCCTCCGGCAAAAGAAGAAACCCACCAGACGGGGTGGCCAGTCGAGGCGGCAGGCGGGGAGGAAGACCACCCAGGCCGCGTCGGACTTAATCTTCAATTTATCACATTCAGTACTAACGACAGCAGAATCAGCTGTCCTGAGTAGAGGACTGTTGTATGTACCCACCAAATCACCAGACGATTTCCAATGGAAGGTTGAAACGTATAAATTCAACAGAAGTTTAAAACTCAAAGAGCATTTTGACAAGCATGTTGATCATAGACAAAAAGGGACGTCAATGCCGCTGATAAAAGGACTGACCTCTGGTACACTATTTGATCCGGTGTCGCAAAATGCGGCCATTAAAACATTTACATGGATGTTGGAACATCTGCAGGACGATCCTCCCCCGCATGTTTATAGGAACATGTCCAAAGAAGAACATGGCGCCCTCCAAGATTTGAGCGCCTGACAGGACATCATCATCAGGGGCGCTGATAAAGGGGGTGCCATTGTCATATTAGACACTGATGACTACATAGCAGAATGCGATCGACTGCTTTCAGATAGTCAGACGTATGTTTTGCTAGATGGGGATCCGACCGCCCAGTTCAAGGTAGAATTAGAGCAGATGTTATCACATGCCAAAGAGGAGGGGTTGATTACCCATGATATATATATCAAATTGCTGTGCCCACACCCAGTAGTCTCTGTTTTCTATTCAATTCCCAAGCTCCATAAGGGTGCTCAGCATCCGCCTGGGCGCCCCATTGTCTCAGCCAGAGGCTCACTATGTGAGCCGATTGCTAGATATTTTGACTTTTTTTTGCAACCTTGCATCCAAGCCACCCCCACACACTTGAAAGACACAAGTACGTTGTTAAGACAGTTTGCACAGCTAGGGCCCATTCCACCGGGCACGGTACTGGCCACGCTTGACGTGGCCAGTCTCTACACATGCATCCCACACCAGGCCGGGCTAGTAGCCGTGAGACACCTTATTACCAATAATCCCAGGTACACGGGCCCGGATGTGGATTTGTTTGTTAACCTACTGGAGTACACCCTTAGCCATAATTACTTTTTGTTTAATGGCAGGTTCTTCCTTCAGAAGACCGGCTGTGCGATGGGGTCAGCAGTGGCCCCATCTCTAGCCAATACATACATGTGGGAGGTGGAGAGACAAACTTTCTTTGAGGATGTTGAGATTGCCAGGTCCATTTTCCTATATACGAGGTATATAGACGATCTCCTGCTGTTTTGGACTGGGGACGAGGGATCCCTGGTCGAAATAGTAGAGGCTCATAACAATACATCTAGCCCCATTAAGATCACTCTGACCATCCATAGGTCTGAGATATGTTTTTTGGACACGAAGATCCTGGTGTGAGGAGGTGTGTTGCAGACTACATTATACTCCAAGCCCACGGATCGCAACACACTCCTCAGATATGACAGTTTCCACCCCCCAGCTTTAATTCAGGGCTTACCATATTCCCAGTTCCTCAGGGTGTGCAGAATCACCAGCGCCCCTGAGGAACTGGAGGCACAGTTAGAAATCATGACTAACAGATTTCTACAGAGGGGCTACCCGCCAGGTCTTTTGAAGAAAGCGCGCGCCAGGGCTCCAGCCCTAAGTAGACAGGAACTACTACAGGTCAAAGATCCAGTGCCCTCTGTCCCTAAAATCGCCTGGGTAAACCAGTTCAATACCTCAAGTAGAAGGACCAACAGAAAAGTTAAGCAATTGTGGCCCATGATCACTTCAGATCCCAATCTATCAAGCTTAAAGAACAGCAGAATAATGCCCTGTTACACTCGCAGCTCCAACATCAAAGACCTGGTAGTCAAGAACGATGTCACGGGTTTTACAACGGCACGGCCCACAACACATTTCTTGACCCGTAAGGCAGGCTGCTTTAAATGCCTGGGCTGCACTACGTGCAGCTACATGCTGACGGGGGATTCCATCTCACACCCACATACTGGGAAAAAGATGAGAATCCTAAAACCATTGACGTGTAGCTCCATGTATGTAATTTATGTGCTGATTTGTCCCTGCAGTCTGTATTATGTGGGCAAGACCCAGTGTCTATTTAAAGAACGGATGGCCCAACATAGGTCAGGGCAGCACTAGTGTCAGGGAGCAACGAACAACCTGTGGCACGCCATTTTGCCCAGATGCGCCACAGTCTTGCCTCAGTTCGCTACAAAATAGTGGATCAGGTTCCTGATTCATTACGAGGCGGCAGCCGAGCAAATAAATTGTTGCAATTGGAGGCGAGATGGATCCATAAGCTAGATACGATACACCCCCGCGGCTTAAATGAATATCTAAGCTTGAGTTGCTTTCTCTGAGCTAGGATGTAGGCTTAGGGTTAAGTACTTGAAAGAGAGTATCCATTCTCCCGGCATTATAATGCTCCATGCAGGTCCACGCATTGTGGCCCATGGATTTGTGGGAGATTCTCCCCTTTTTGCCCCCCCCCTCTCCCCCTCTGTAGGCCGTATATCGAGGACAGAGGTTTGGGGACCTGTAGGGTATATATATATTTTTATAAGTTTACCCAACAATGTTATTTACAGTAAAGTTAGCAGCATGTGTCCGGATGTTTTTTACACTTCACTTTTGAGTTTTAGTTTTTATGTTATATTTTTTATACACACAATTGTTCATATGGCATAGTGTTCTCTATATCACACATTGCGAATGCAGTGTGTGTCATTAGGCACCATGGGTTTTTAAGTATTCGATTACATATCCACGCAAGTGGTCATATCTGCACTGTTGTTTATGTTTTTCTTGTTTTGTTTGGTTGCTAGAGCAACACATCCCCATGACAATGCTGGTTTCCTGCTCGTGTGGGCCCTCCCCGCGGCCGCGTCGCCCGGCAACGGAATGACGTCATCCGGAAGGGGCGGGCTTAGCCGAATCCGGAAGTGCGGGCTCCATGGACCGGGACGCCGCTGGCCGTGACGGAGGTGACCGAGCCAAGGGATGGTAAGGTATTTAAGTATTTTTTTGCACTGTTTGTCACTTGTCTTGCTGTGTCTTGAGGAAGGGAGTGCGAAACGTTGATATATTAAAGCACGTTTTCTACGTTTATGAAAGTCTCCTGAGTGCCGCCTTCTGCTCACCATATATATATATATATATATATATATATATATACATACACACACACATACATATACACATATACATAGCATATTAAACATGCATACATATATATATATATATATATGTACACACACATACAGTACACATATATACACATGTATATATATATCATGTGTGTGTGTGTGTTTATATGTATGTATGTATATACATGTGTATATATGTATGCACATGGATATATATGTACTATAATTAAAATAAAGTAAACTTTTATTGCACTTACAAGTGCCACCAGGAAGACAGCAGGCTGCAGCGGACGCTAGACAGCCATTAATAATACTCATGCAGCTAAACAAAAAAAAACTATTTTTTTTTATTTTTTTTAAATGGAGGGGGTTTCTGGGTGCTCGGAACCCCCCCCCCCCCTGGGTGCGCCACTGCAAAAATCTACCCTTAAGTTAAGCCTGATGTTCCTTGGTCTTGCATATAGGCTGCGTATGTGTATCAATTGTGAATGAGTTGTGATAAGTCCTGTGGGTGTCTCTTTTCATTTCTGGGTTACAGTTTCACTTGCTAATATCAGCAGTTGCATGCAGAGAGAATCACACTTGCAGCTGCATAAGCATACGTCTCTGAATCAAGTCCTTTATGTAATAAAAGTTTGATATCTAGGCCCCTTGATAACAAATTATTCTGTTTTCTGCAGCACTATGAATAAGGATTTTTTTTTTTCTAGTTATACACTTTTGCGGTCCATTCAGCCAGGGTTCAATGACAGTGGTAGTTTTACTTCTTTATTGTTCTAGATATATTGTCACATACCCACATCACTCCCACTATACAGTATACAGTATAATATTATTATTATTATTATTATTATTATTATTATTATTATTATTATTATTTTGCTCCTTGAACGTGGGTTTATAAATAAAATGCTGTAAAATGTATTACATTTAAATTTAATCTTTATAATGGTATTTTGAAGTTTGTGTGCGTGTATTAAACATCTGGCAACATGTCAGATTTACTAAGGGCTGAAAAAAACACCAAAAGGTCACAAAATACATACAATATAGATATGTAAATACTGTATGTAAATAAAATATGAGATGCTAAAAAAAAAAAGCTATGTACAGTAGCTGTAGCAATTTTAGGGTTACTTTGCAGCTTGATACAAATTTGTCACTGACCTTTGCTAAATATAGTACTTTATGCATTACATATGTCCAAAAGATTCTTTGCCACTTGGCAGGCAATCACACTTTGCTTCTATATGTAATTATATACAATCACTAATGGGTAAGGGAAGTTTTGCATATGAATAAACTGTAATAAACTGAAGAGTTCATTCACACTGATTTATCTGCAGTATTTTCCTAAACTTCAGGAACATTAAGAAAAACAAAAACAAAAAAATGCTTATTAACTTGGATTATTCATAGGGATCCAACATTACAAACATCTCTAGTCTTTTTGAAATGCAATATTTTACACACATTTAATTGGGCCATATGGTATGTCTACTGCTAATAACAGCATACTGTAAATGTATCTAATGAATTGCGATTAGCAAGACAGCTAATTGCCTATTTCTAGATGACCTTCATTTTTTCAGAGGGCATGATCCGTGGTTATACTGCATGTTTATTCTTAAACTTACAAATTAGTTTGTGTAATCAATTTACCTAGTGTACTCAAATGGTCTCCAAGTCATATTTTGTTAATAGGCTTATTATTATGCATAACTTTTTTTTAAAACGTATTAAGTGACAGGAAAAAATAACTGGTAAAAGTGGAAAAAGGTCACGTTTTAGTTAAAACACTCTGCACAGTGATTATATTAGAAAGCATATTGTTACATTCTGGGGCACATGATAAAACGGGATCAGTACGTAATCCCGCTGGTTGCAGAATCTGCTGCTGGCTAACTAGAAATGTTCATGTTTGTCAGTTGTTTCACCTTCATTACTCTTACTATTTTTAGTTTTCAATTATATTTTTTGCATGTGAATGAATTATAGAAAACAAGGAGAGAAGGAAAACATACCTGGATGAGGGATGCAGTTAAAATACTGTCTGTCGGGATCCCAGTGTTCAGGAGGGTTGGGTATGTGTGACCGGCGGTCTCCACAATACTGACGGCGAGATCCTGGCTGTCGGATGGCCGGCGGTGGGGCAGAGTGTAACGGAAACCCTTGAGGGCTGGCTACGTTCACCACTCTGCACTCGCCACAGGTTCTATTCCCACTCTATGGGTGTCGTGGACACCCACGAGTGGGAATAGTCCCTGTTGGTCGGCATGCCGACCGGTGGGATTTTCAAATGCTGGTATTGTGACCAGCGGTCTCCTGACCACTGGTCACATAAACACAACCTGTTCAGGAGATGCTGGAATCCCAACAGCTGGTGAAATGCCACCGGATGAATTGCCACCGTATACCACCAAAGTTTATTCCGACTCAGTTAGTGGGTCCATGCCACCAACCAAGTGGGAATATAACCTGTGGCTAACGAAGCAAACCATTGGGCCCGAAGCATGCCAAGTGCAGCGAGCCTGTGAGGGGGTCTTTGCCGGCTTTCCGACAGCTGGAATACTGCTGGCGGTATACTGACAGCCTGCATTCCGTCTGCCAGTAAAACATATGTATTCCCTGGATGATATATTAAACTGTACACAATCATGCGGTTCCAGAGATCTGCTGGAAAGGAAATCTATAAGCAGTGAAATCTGTACTGTAGCTCAGAGAACTTTTCATGCAGTCAACATTGTGACATGTTACTCATATTACAGATCAGTGGCGTATCTATAATGCTTGCAGTGTGTGGTGCACCAATTTTTTAAATACTTGCCTCTCTGGAGTGCCCCTGCCGGCAACAGTATCTCTCAACAAATCTCTGATAAATGGCGCATTGCCCATTTTTTTTTTAAATGTGTGCATGCGCAGTAAGGAAATCTCTAGGAAAATGGCTGCCACTCCATATCCCTGGAGATTTGTGCATGCGCAAAAGGGTCTGCTCTTCTCTAGTGCTCAGACTCTATTGCGCTGATTGGCACCGGCTACAGAGGATGGCGGCCCTGACAGAGTAGGATGGACATGGGCCTCCTCCTTTGTTAATACGACCGTGGTACAGATATACTATGAGAAAAAGAGGATAACATTCCTTACTTTATTTCTTGGGGTAAAATTTAATGGTCTGCTAGTTAAAGGCTGTGCGGGACTTTCTGTGAGTCTGCCCATATTTTTTAAAATACAGGCAGACTTGCGCAAAGTCCCAAATAGCTTACAACTCACAGGCTATTACATTTCATCCCAGGTCTTTAACTACTGTAGGTCTTTAGCTCACCTCCTCACCTTTCCCGATTCTATACTTCCCTCAGCTGTTTACTATTGTTGCACTCTGTGCACTTCAGGAGAAAGATGTAATAGGTAGGGTGTGATATCTTTTATAGGCAGTCAGGATGCCAGTGGTCATATGACCATACCTACCAACTGTTGTAATTCTGGAGGAGGGACAGTAATGCTCGCCAAGGGTGTGTTCCCAGAATTGGGGGCGTGGCCTCATGGTAAGGTTGCATGGCCTCGCCGCAAGCACAGCAATTGCAAGCTATGCCCCCTGTTTTTGTCACTATGGGGGCATGGACGGCGCTCAGTGAGCTGCTGGCCATGCCCCTTGTTCCTCTCTGTCAGGGAATAGACGTTGTGTGCATGCACACAGCATCTATTTACCGCTGCTCTGCTCAGAGCAGCGAGTGATGGGGATCTCCAAACTGCTCGCCCCCACCGTGGGACATTGCGATCCGCACGTGGGACAGCAGGACAGACCATGAAAAACAGGACTGTCCTGCCAGAATCGGGACAGTTGGGAGGTATGTTATGACTGACAGCGGCATCCCGATGGAGAAGATCTCGACAGGCGTCTGGTAAGTATACTTACCTTCTCCACTAACCCCCCTAACCCTCCCTTCCTGTAGCCTAACCAGGGCCAGTTAACAATGGGGAGGATGGAGCTGCAGCTCCAGGCCTCCCCATGAAAATAGGCCCACAGGATACTGGCGGTATTGACAGGAAAAATGTTTTATTATCACAAGCTGCCAGCCGCCGTCCTCACAGGCCCCTATGCAAACCATCATGAGCCGTATCCCCTACCTGCCCGGGAGAATGCCCCTATTCTCCTGAAGCCAAGTCCCCAGCATTAAAAACAATGGTGCAATGAGGAGCTTCACAGCCCTTCCTGCACCGCATGACATCACATAAGTTCCATCCCCTGGGGGCGGAGCTATGGGGGGAAGCCATGGTGAGTGGAAGTATGATCTAGTGCATCGGCCGGCCGGGTACGTAGGGCGACTGCAGAGCCAGTGCTACCCGCTCTCAGCTATGCAGGGAGGCACCAGTCTTGATAGGTGCTCTCCCTGGTCCACCGCTTGCTGTGTCTGTCAAACTAATATGACAGGCAGTGGCAAGGTATGATTACTTCAGCGCCAATCCTTGCAGATACCACTGTATGGAGTGTCCCCCCCCGCATGCCCTGTTATAGTAAGACGCACTGGCGCAGCTGCTGTGTGTCAGTGAAGGACGCTGAGGGGTGACATGCAGCGCCCAGTAGCTGGAGGTCTGTCCCTGGTGTCCACCTCCCTCTATGCCCCCACTGAGAGGAGCGCAGATGCGGAAACCCCACTTCGTTTTAACGCCCGTTCGGTAGTGAGCTAGAAGCGGGGTGAGAGCTGAGAGGAGCGGGTAACAGGAAACACTGACCCCCAGCGGACCCCCAGAGCCTCAAACAGTCAAAGGACATATTCAACACTCTGCCACACCTGTGAATCTCCATGGGAAGGGAGAAAGGTAACTGAGGTATGTACCGAGACGGGGGGGGGGGGGGGGGGGGTTGTGTGTTACTGTGTACCTTGGGAGGGGGGGGTTACTGTACCATGTAGAGAGGAGTATCTATGTAACATGGGGAGAGTGGTAATTGTATAACATGGGGGCTGCTGTGTAACATGAGGAGGGGGGAAACTGTGATATGGGGTGGGTGGGTCACAGACGCTTTCTGTATTATATGGCGTCACTGAAGTTCTCTGTATTAGATGGCGTCACAGACACTCTCTGTATTATATGGTAGTCACTGATGCTCTCTGTATTATATGGCGCCACTGAAGTTGTCTTTATTATATGGCGTCACTGAGGCTCTCTGTATTATATGGCATCACAGATGTTCTCTGTATTATATGGCGTCACTGAAGCTCTCTATATTATACGGCGTCACTGAGGCTCTCTGTATTATATGGCGTCACTGAGGCTCTCTGTATTATATGGCGTCCCTGATGCTCTCTGTATTATATGGTAATCACTGATGCTCTCTGTATTATATGGCGTCACTGAAGTTTTCTGTATTATATGTCGTCACTGAGGCTCTCTGCACTATATGGCATCAGAGACGCTCTCTGTATTATATAGCGTCACTGAAGCTCTCTATATTATATGGCGTCACAGAAGCTTTCTATATTATATGGCGTCACTGAGGCTCTCTATATTATATTGTGTCACTGATGCTCTCTGTATTATATGGCGTCACTGAGGCTCTCTGTATTATATGGCGTCACAGACGCTCTCTGTATTATATGATGTCACTGTAGCTCTCTATATTATATGGCGTCACTGATGCTCTCTATATTATATGGTGTCACTGATGCTCTCTGTATTATATGGCGTCACTGAAGTTCTCTATATTATATGTCGTCACTGAGGCTCTCTATTATATGGCGTCACTGAGGCTCTCTGTATCCTATGAACGTCACAGACGTTCTCTGTGTTATATGGCGTCACTGAAGCTCTCTGTATTATATGGTGTCACTTAGGCTCTCTGTATTATATGGCGTCACTGAGGCTCTCTGTATTATATGGCGTCACTGAGGCTCTCTGTATTATATGGCATCACTGAGGCTCTAGACGCTCTCTGTATTATATGATGTCACTGAAGCTCTCTATATTATATGGCGTCACTGATGCTCTCTATATTATATGGCGTCACTGATGCTCTCTGTATTATATGGCGTCACTGAGGCTCTCTGTATTACATGGCGTCACAGATGCTCTCTGTATTATATGGCGTCACTGAAGTTCTCTGTATTATATGGCGTCACTGAGGCTCTCTGTATTATGTAGTGGTCAGCACAGAATAAATGCATCAGATGCTGGCACCTTAATTTAATGGGTCTTGCCCTTACTTAGAAACATTATAATGTAATTGTCTTTATTCAAGAAAGCCCAAGGTGACCACTATCTACGGAGAAACGGGGGCGCAGCCCAGACTCCACCATTGGCCTAAGCACTGCGGACTGGGCTTTCCTCCTTCTGGCAACCACCTCATCTCAAGCTACTGCTGCCACCAGACACTTACGTTATTTATTTGTAAGTGCGCACATAGGGGGTCATTCTGAGTTGATCGTAACTGTGCTAAATTTAGCACAGCTACGATCAGGCACTCAGACATGCGGGGGAAGCCCAGCACAGGGCTAGTCCGCCCCGCATGTCAGTGCCGCCCCCCCCCTCCGCAGAAATGAAAAAGGATCGCACAGCGTCGATGCTTTTGCATTTGAAGAGTAACTCCTGGCCAGCGCAGCTCCTGCGGCTAGCCGGGAGAACCTCTTTGCTTCCCGGGTCACAGCGGCTGCGTGTGACGCCAAAGCATATTTTTGCACCTGGGCCCACCACTCACAAGTTCTGCCACTGGATAGAACACTTGACTGGTTTGTTCACGCTGCTTTCTACTTTGTTACCCTGTATGAGCAGCACTTACAGCTACTGATGAGTTAAAGCTGCTGTCCTGACTACTGCAATTTACTTCAGGAAACTGCTGTGATCTATTTCGGGCGAATAGTTCAACCCTAGAATAGTCCATTTGAACACCTTGGGATATAAATTATCAATGCAGATTACTGTAGGTGCTTTTGTATGCCATTAACAAACATACCAGGACCCTATATTCATTGCTTAAGATGGCTGAAATTTTTTTAGGTTCAAAGATGAATTCATTACCACTTTTATGACCAAATTTTATTTAATTTGCTCACTGCACTATGATGTCATATATTTGTTATTACTGTTTACACAATTGTAACATTTTATAAACATACATATCTTGAGTTCAATTCATATTACTGTATCAGACATTTTTCGTTTTTTGTCACATTAACATGCGGCATTTCCTTTTGTTCATTTGTAGACTTTCACATTACACTGTTAATTTAAACATAGTGGGGAAGGCAATTAAGGTGATTGTAGAAAGGTACTAGCCACAGTCCATAACTCAGACCACACCCCCTTTTCAGACCACATCACTAGTCACACTCCATGCGGCGGCACACAATAGGCCCTTCAGAAATTTCAGCTCCAGGCCCATGTGGACCTTCATCTGGCACTGAGCCTAACCCTACCCCCCACCCCTTAAACCTAACCCTCCCTCCCCCCAGGGCCTAACCCTAACCCTCCCCATGGGTGCCTAAACCTACCCCCCCTCCCCGCAGCCTAACCCTTACCCTCCCTGGGGGTGCCTAAACCTAATATCTTCCCCCGCAGCCTAAACCTAACAGTCCAGGTATACTTATGATTGGAATGCTGCCACCGGTATTTTGGCAGCATGTTGGGATTCTAGCAATTGGATTTTGCCTGCCAGCATCCCGCCTGCCGGCATGCTGATTGTATCTGTCAAAGTCGAAAAATATTGTAATGCATATGCCTTGTACTAACCCCATGCACATGCCTGCTGCTCGTGCACTCAGTCTGCCGTGCGTGCACATATCCGCAATTTGCGTAGGATCGCTCCGGCGATCATGCGCGTGATATGGGTATTTATGGCGGAGTTTGTGAGCGCGTAGAGGGTTATTAGAACATTACATATTTAACCCAAATAGTGCATTTTGTACCCATAGTTCCCCTACACCACATCAGCGAGTATTAATAGTTTAAACAGTTCCAGGACTAAGAGATTCGCCTTTGCATGATAGGAAGCATCAGATAAAGGTTGGAAGGTGATGTCTAGTATCCAGCTGTAGGGTATTTTGAGGGTAACATTCCGGTGTTGGTTAGAGAAAGATCGCATGTTCCATCGTATAGTTATGTGCAGAAGTAGAATATAGATATTAACTGTATTTACTGTATATTATGTATGCGGCGGGAATCCAGAGGATACCACCCACAAGAGCAGTTGGGGAAAGACATCGCCCATCTATTCAAATCCACCTATGACCTCTTCTGTAATGTAAAGACACATCCCTGTGTCCAATGGACAATGAGATTACAGTGACCATTGTATTGTGTATGCATGTTGTGTATAAAAAGCCCATTGTTGCCTAGCCGGTCAGAAGACTCTGAACGCTTTCTATCTGACTAGCGGAGGACCGGCCGGGTTGCGCTTGCGAACATTCTCACGTATGTACATTCTCTGTAGCCATTATTCTGCTTAGATTTATCTTGTTAGCCTGTAGTGTATGATTTGTACTGTTTACCTTTTGGAATTAATCCACGGTGGCCTTAGAACCCTGTGGTTTCAACTACAAATCAGTGTTGTGTCTTCACTTTCCTGCAAGGGTTTTAAAGTGTATTTATCTGTAAAAGGTGTATAGGTATTGATAAGGTGTACGCACTGCGGGTACTTTATACCATCAGCGCGACTTAAGGTTTAAGGTATAACATCGTCGCAGTACTTTGCTGCTAAGGGTTTAAAGTGTAATCAAATCATTACATTGTATCATTAACTAGGTTTAAAGGTTATCAGTTGTGTGTGCGTACGCTGTGTGTACTCTGTACACTCAGCGCGGCGTGTGTACGCCAAGTACGTACCACGTGCAGGACTCTGTATGCAAATAGCGTACAAAGTGCGTAGCATGTGTATTCAGTCTAGCGGCCATATCGGCTCCACGGTAATAGTGTATCTAGAGGTATAGCTTTTCGGTCTAAGATAATATCAACATTATCAATTGGGGGCATCGTCCGGTTCTTCCTCATACCCGCAGCCTAGCAGGTTTTCGCAGACTTTATCAGCAAAGGGCGGAAAGGTATCCCCTGTAAGCCTTCTCTTGGTCGGTGGATACACTAGTGCTGATTAGATAAGCGTCTGCCCTGCATGGTTTGAAGGGATGCTGGAGGGATCCGTAAGGTAAGAACGCAAAAGCTATTTTTAAAATCTGCAAATTTCTGTTTTGGCGCCAAATGCGCACGCAACACACGCATACACCTGTATTTTGTACTTTGCATATCTGCTCGCATTATTGCCGTTAGCATTGATTACTAGATTCATTTTGACCTGTACTGAGAAAATTTGTTGCTATTTAGTTAAAATATAGAGTTAATAGTTAAGGAAGTAAGTGTAAGACGCACACGCAGCCTGGCCTAGTTGTAAAGGTTTATACAGTAGAAACTGTGTGTTGTGTTAAGTGAGCGATTATAGTCAAATATCGCTTACATTTATAGAAGTGTGGGATTTGTAGTACTGCGGACGTATGGCCTTTGTACACGTGTCTTGGACAGCGTACGGGACTGCGTACGCAACGTAAAGACGTACGCATGTGGCGTGTTCACGCAACGTGCGTTAAAGTACGACCGCTAAATACAAATCACACAATAGCATTGTTTTAGTTTAGGTGCGAGACGGTAACCACGCGATAATAGCACAAATTGATCAGTTTCCAATATTTAGTTTAAAAATCTTTTTTACTGTATTACCTCTGGGGAAAGCTATCAGTTAACAGGAAAGGATATTTTCTGATCAGAAAACTATAGAATGTTAGTGTGGGCTGAATAAGGTGTGAATGTATTGAACCCCGCTTGGTGTACTTGGTGATCTTGGTGAAGCTTGGTGAAGCACGGTCTAGGTGAAAACGTGGTGAGCACGGTCTAGGTGAATACGTGCAACGGAGTGTGATAAAGTTTTCGTGGTATTACACTCCAGCTGTTTTGGAGCACAGGGTGGAGACTCCAGTGATCCTACCACTTATAGATAGCAAGTGTCTATGAGCGGTACGATTGGACCGCACGGTTGTGTGGGCAATACACGGCGCAACGTGATACGAAGTTTTGCATATTTGTGCGTAAATCTCGTCATCATAAGCGTTATGTCAAGCACATGCAAGCGTGATTTGTGTAAAGTAAAAGTTTAGGGAGTTTTCGTTGGTCCCTCCAGAGGCAGATATTCACTGGGTACCTAAAGGCCCAGGGGATATAGGCCGAAATAGGGCCTGCAACGGCTACACGGGTCTGCTAAAAAAGGCGGATCCGTGATACTCGGAGCAGAAGAAGTTAGTGGAAGAACTTTGAGGACTTCCACCGGTAAACTACTGTGTTTGGTGCATTTTAGGAAGTTTTCCCGTGTTAAAAAGGTCCACGATGGAAGCCAAGTGCACAACACAGGGACGTTCCTCAGTCAGGGTTCAGACTGCAGATTTCAGACCCAGGGGGTCAGCTCGGTTAGTAATGTGGGGGAAGTATGGTCCCCACACTGAGACCTTTTGTGATGAATGGACACGAATGACTGTCGGGGATAAAGCACCATTTCCTGGGATAGGTAGTTTTGACTCAGAGGTATTGCATAATCTAAGGCTTAGGATCTGTCTGATAAAATCTCAAAAACAAAGGATTAGACACACAAACTGTTTAAATTTATGGAAGCAAGAGGGTGATATGCAGAGGGAACTAGCTTACACAGCCGGTTCCAACCCTAGCAGGAAACTGATGGCAACCGCACCACCACCACCGTATATTACAGGGGAGAAAGTGGCTACAGACAATGACATACTGATATATGCTAAGAGTAAAATTGATAAATGTAGTAATGATGATAAGAATGAACTTAATAAATGTATTAATGCTAACCCGTGCAAGTTGTATCCCATCTTAAACTTCCCTCAGGAATACGAGCAAGAAGATGAACCCAGCACAATATCGGCACTTTCTCCAGCAGCCACCATACAGGACACCCAGGTGGGCACGGCCCAACCGGTAAGAGCAGTAGTAAAGCCCCCTAGCGGAGGGATAAGTGAGGTCGTGTCCACAGGTAAGTACGGTACAGTACATTATGCAGAGACAATTGCACCTCACATTGTAGAAGCAACCCAAAATTATGTAATTGAACTAAATCCTGTCAGGGTGATCGCAGTCCCCAATGGGAGGACAGACGCTCAGGGAATCACTCCCGTCAGGAACATTGCTATGCATTGTCCTTGGTCCCGGACAGAATTGAGGACAATTATGTCTGAATTTCCCGATCCCAGAAAAGATCTAGTCGCATGCCAGAGGTTTATTAAAGAATTAGGTAATGCCACCGAACCCACAAACAAAGATTGGCGAACAGTGCTACGAGTATGTATACCTTCCAATATTGACCCTGCAAAATGTATTACTGATTGTAAATTAGACGCAGAAGTACCTCTCACTGAGGAGTACACTCAGGAGAATGTACGACAAATCAATCTGCAGTTAGGAATATATTTCCCTACTGTTGTCAAATGGAACAAAATATTTTCAATAAGACAAAAAGAAGGTGAAACGGCATCTGAATATTTCCACCGAGCACTGCAGGAAATGTCTAGATACACTGGGATCGAGGACATTAAGGAAAATATACATCACAGGGAGGTAGCTGTTTCAGTATTAATGGACGGGTTAAAAGACACACTAAGAACCAGGGTACAAACCTCTCTACCTAACTGGAGAGGTATCTCGGTGGCTGCATTAAGAGAGTCCGCTATCGAGCATGACCGTAATATCCAAAGAACCAGGGAAGCACAGGGAGAGCGGTTGATGGTGATGAGCATCCAAGCACTGGAAGAAGCATCAACTCGACCAAAACCCCAAGCCCCTGGCACATGGAGGAAGCCAAGAGTTTGTTATCTGTGTAAAAGGGAAGGGCATTATGCCAGCAACTGTAACAGCACACATAAATTCAGACCCCATAGACAAGAACACGAGCAAAGTTATGATACATGTAATTGGGATCAGGGATCACATAGGAAAAAATTTGGGCCGCACCTGTAGTCTGCAGCCAGTGCAGTTGATTGCTAGCCTTGGTAGTAAACCTGAGGTCACAGTTGATGTAGCTGGTAGAGCATTCCTTGTAGATGCAGGGGCGGCCAGGTAAACTCTGTAATTTATCTTTATAGTTTCCTCTTCATCTCTGACGTTCACCGACAGATTTACAGCTCAAACGTCACATATCTACTCGGTCTTTTCAGAGGTCTGCCCAACCCCAGTATATCTCACCAGCATCATTGTGCCTGGCCATGCACAGAGGGTGGAGAGTGGAAATACTGGTGAAGGGAGACTGTGCAGAGATACCGATAGACATGATGGTGTGACAGCCTGATGGTGAACGCAAATCTGACAAATTTTCTTTTTATTATTCTCTCTCTCTTTTTTCATTTTCTACGGATGGTTTATTTCACACAACAGTTAAACACATTGTAATACAGGATTTATGTTCCCTACAGAAAGGTTGCTGACTCGGAAAGAATAGCGTATCACTGGAGTGTCTGTTCCGGGAAGACTGAGAGGCAGCACTGTTGAGACGGCACCTGAGCACGGAGAACAACAAGACTGGAGGCGGTTGTCGTACCAGTTTTCTTTTTCTTTTTCTTTTTTTATTATTTTCTCCATCTCCCATTACCCTCCTTTCCCCCCTTCCTTGCTCCTTTTTCTCTCCCCTTAACAAGATGGACTTACCCCGAGAGACTGCATTCCGGGTTTTCCTGTTGACCCTGTTGTTGACCAGAGCAGTCTGTTTCGGTGAGAGTACCAGAGAGGTCGAGAAAGGATTGGGAATGGGTTCTGATGGCAAGGACGGATTTGTAGAATTCCAAGGGCAACACATCCATCGAGCAAAGGCGAGTATCAGAAAACGATCTAGTAGTCAAGAAACTAGGAGGCACTGTGAAGGGTTATTGGCTGAGGAAAATTGTATTTGTAGAAACTGTGAAAACATAGTTGAGGACGGGTGCATCCAGAGATGTCAGTCCAGCCTTAATATCAACATGGACCGTCATCCATTGAGTGATTATCACTCATTAGTGGGTAAGGTTTTAAACCAAACAGAATGCTGGGTGTGCTCACAAGTACCTCAAGGTCAGAGCAAGTCAGGACTAGTACCGTATCCTTTAACAATAGATGAGGTACTTGAATTAAGGGGTGGGAGACCGGTGGACAAGAAATTTTAATATTTCTAGGCCCCCTAGTTTGAAGCTCCACCAATATCACGTGGATAGATCCTTAGTATGTTTCAACATTTCCAATTCCCGAAAGCCGGGAAATTGGGAAGTGACATGGAATAACCAAACCATGACATTTTCACACAGAGCCGACAGAATACCCGTAGACACTGAACTTATACGCCAAATAGCCGACGGTGGAAGGTATTTTCGGTACAGGTATACTCTAGGAAGTAGGACCATGCGGGTTGGAGAAGTATCACCAAGGTACTGTGCGCATATCATACAGCCTGATACGTGTGCTGAACAGATGAGAGAGTTAGGGATAGGATTTTTCACTTGGAAGGTTTGCAATATGGTAATGTCATATTCTGTCCCATATGTTCTCCCCGATGATGCATATTTCATATGCGGGAGGAAGGCGTACAAGTGGCTTGCCCCAAACTCAGAGGGATTGTGTTACATTGGAAGAGTGTTGCCAGAAGTAATGACCATAACCCATAATAAGATGAAAGACGTTCACCGTAATGCTCAAGCTCCTTACACTCACACTCACTATGAACACATCGTTAAGAGACACCTTATAGATAGGACAGAGCACGCAGCCTCTGAGTTGATCCACGAATCCACCGGGATTCAATTCCTTCTCGCGTTAGATATCACCCGTACCGCCAGAGGAATTATAAATTATAGGAATATTCACGCGCTAGCGAGCCTAATAGATAATATCACCGAGATGTATGATGACACCTTCAGGTATACAGGGAGGGAGTTGCAAGCTTACAAAACGGAACTGATCCAGCACAGGATGGTTCTCAATTATATCACAGCGGTGACAGGCGGGTACTATGTCACCTTGGCAACTCAGTATGGTGTGAAGTGTTGCACGTACATTACAAACAGCACTGATGACACAACCGGGGTCATAGATCAAAAGATGGACGATATCTTACAGTTGAAGTGGGAGTTCCGAAGGAGACACAACCTTACCCTTACTGCTGTGAGTAATGAACTGACCGGCTGGGTCTCATGGTTGAACCCACGCAATTGGTTCTCAGGTTTAGGAGAATGGGCTCAAAATGTTATCGTGAGTGTAGGAAAGTTTCTCCTTTGTATCCTGGGAGTTGTCATAATGATTGGTTTGATATTTAGGTGTGTTCGAATTTTAACGCGGCGCAAGCGCGGTACCAAAGTGATGAGTTTGAGGAGCGGGGGCATTGTTACAGCAACTGATTTAATTTATGACCCATCAATAGAGACAATGTTGTGATAAAACGTGATTCCACGGTCCGTTTCTTTCACCCGTTTTTCCTCTGTTTTCCCTCAGCAAAAATACACCCATCCAGAAAAGACTTTGATGAACACTCTCAGCAAAAATACACTCATCCGGACAAGACTCCCAAGAACGATTGCACAAATGTTATGTGATTGTATTTTTGATATGTTTCTTATCTTCATCTCTACAACCTTCAGGTAGTGACACACATAGTCGACAGGTGATATCCACATATATTAGCATTCACATGTGTTCCCCCTCTATGTATCATCAACTAAATGTGCACCCCATTTGTTGGGACGAGAAGCCGAAAATAGCTCGGTAGTGTTTGTTGGCCCACTTACAGACCCTTAATACGGGATGAGAAGGATTTAATGTATACTTTGCAATACCTCGAAGCTTATCTAGAACATACACGGCACGATTATACATGCCCCTCAGACATGGATTTCATACATACATGCTTTTACTATCCCACTAGGTCATACATTTCCCGCCTACACCTCTCCTCCTACCATCCAATCATTTATGGATAATGTATTGTATATTTTTATCCAACCATATGCAGATATTGTATTATATATTTTTCTGTTTAATGTTTAGATAGTGGCAGTTATTGTTGACTGCCAAAGGGTGGACTGTCAAAGTCGAAAAATATTGTAATGCATATGCCTTGTACTAACCACGTGCACTCAGTCTGCCGTGCGTGCACATATCCGCAATTTGCGTAGGATCGCTCCGGCGATCATGCGCGTGATATGGGTATTTACGGCGGAGTTTGTGAGCGCGTAGAGGGTTATTAGAACATTACATATTTAACCCAAATAGTGCATTTTGTACCCATAGTTCCCCTACACCACATCAGCGAGTATTAATAGTTTAAACAGTTCCAGGACTAAGAGATTCGCCTTTGCGTGATAGGAAGGGTCAGATAAAGGTTGGAAGGTGATGTCTAGTATCCAGCTGTAGGGTATTTTGAGGGTAACATTCCGGTGTTGGTTAGAGAAGGATCGCATGTTCCAGCGTATAGTTATGTGCAGAAGTAGAATATAGATATTAACTGTATTTACTGTATATTATGTATGCGGCGGGAATCCAGAGGATACCACCCACAAGAGCAGTTGGGGAAAGACATCGCCCATCTATTCAAATCCACCTATGACCTCTTCTGTAAAGACACATCCCTGTGTCCAATGGACAATGAGATTACAGTGACCATTGTATTTTGTATGCATGTTGTGTATAAAAAGCCCATTGTTGCCTGGCCGGTCAGAAGACTCTGAACGCTTTCTATCTGACTAGCGGAGGACCGGCCGGGTTGCGCTTGCGAACATTCTCACGTATGTAATTCTCTGTAGCCATTATTCTGTTTAGATTTATCTTGTTAGCCTGTAGTGTATGATTTGTACTGTTTACCTTTTGAAATTAATCCACGGTGGCCTTAGAACCCTGTGGTTTCAACTACAAATCAGTGTTGTGTCTTCACTTTCCGGCAAGGGTTTTAAAGTGTATTTATCTGTAAAAGGTGTATAGGTATTGATAAGGTGTACGCACTGCAGGTACGTTATACCGTCAGCGCGACTTAAGGTTTAAGGTATAACATCGTCGCAGTACTTTGCTGCTAAGGTCTTAAAGTGTAATCAAATCATTACATTGTATCATTAACTAGGTTTAAAGGTTATCAATTGTGTGTGCGTACGCTGTGTGTACTCTGTACACTCAGCGCGGCGTGTGTATGCCAAGTACGTACCACGTGCAGGACTCTGTACGCAAATAGCGTACAAAGTGCGTAGCACGTGTATTCAGTCTAGCGGCCATAGCGGCTCCACGGTAATAGTGTATCTAGAGGTATAGCTTTTCGGTCTAAGATAATATCAACATTATCATATCCCAATAGGTCCTTGTATAAAATGATCACAGTGCTACCTCCTGCTTCTGTGTAAGTGGAGCACAGCAGTGTGGAAGGGGAAAAACAATCACTGCAAATTAAATTCCTTCCCTTTCTTTTCATATTCTCTGTTACAATTGAATGTATGATGTGTGTACTAATAGCATCATCCACTGACCTCTCAGTGGCGTAACTAGGGGTACGCAGCCACTGCGAGCGCTTGGAGGTGCGCAGGGCTGTGGGGCGCCCTAGCCACCGCCGCTGATTTCTGCTGGGAAGGACATGGAGGGCACAGCGCGCGCCTCTCCTGTGTGTCCTTCCTGCGTCTCCGGCGGCAGCGGCGTGTCTGTTTAATGAAGTGCTCATTGGTGAGCTCTGATTGGCTCACGAACTGGCACTTCATTTGACAGACATGCCGCTGCCACTGGAGACGCAGGAAGGACACACAGGAGAGGCGCGCGCTGTGCCCTCCCTGTCCTCCTTCACAAAACTCACAGCACAGCAGCGAGGGAGCCTGGAGGGGGGTTGTACCTGGCACGGTGGGGGGAGCATAGTTAGCACTTGGAGGGGGGCATATTTGGCCCTGGGGGAGCATATTTGGCCCTGGGGGGGCATAGTTGGCACGGGGGGAGGCATATTTGGCACGGGGGAGCTTATTTGGCACTGGGGGGGGGCGTATTTGGCACTCAGGGTATATGTGTACCTGGCACAGGGGGGGCATATTTGGCACTGGGGGCATATGTGTACCTGGCACTGTGGGGGAATATCTGGCACTGGGGGCATATGTGGCACTGGGAGCACAGCCCTAGCAACAAGCATTACCCCCTTGTTACAAGCACAACACCCAGCTCATGAAATCCCTGGCAACAAGCATTACCCCCTGGCAACGAGCATGACACCCAGTGCATTAAACCCCTGGCAAGGAATATTACCACCTTGCAACAAGCTTGAAACCCAGCACATGATACCTCTGGCAACAAGCATAACACCTACCGCATGAAACTCCTGGCAACGAGCATGACACTCTGAGCATGAAAACCCCTGGCACCGTGCATGGAACCAAGAGCATGAAACCCCTGGCAATGAACAGGTAATTTAAAAGTAATTAGAAGCCTTACTGTAGGACTTAATGTGTAATGGGCATTGCAGTGTGTGGCATAATGTATCACGGACATTGCGGTGTGTGTCATAATGTGTCACAGGCATTACGGTGTGTGGCATACTATATCACGGGCATTGTGGTATGTGGTATAATGTCTCAGGGTCATTGCGGTGTGTGGCATAATGTGTCACGGACATTGCAGTGTGTGGCATAATGTATCACGGACATTGCGGTGTGTGTCATAATGTGTCACAGGCAGGGGTGGATTGGGAACAAAAAGCGGCCCTGGAAAAATTTGTACTAGTGGCCCCACTTGGGCAGCACCAGAGGTGTAAGTTCTAGCCATGGGCCATGGCAGCAGCACCCTCCCCCCAAGACTTTCCAGATAGTGGGGATGTCCAGTATCAAGAGGAAGTTAAAAGGAAATAAAATTAAATGTTATGAGCACATTATATGATACACCTTTTAGAATTTAGGAAACTATATAATTCTTTAGAAAGATATATTTTCTTGCTTATTACACCAACCGTATCCCAATCACTATTCACTCGATCTTATATGTCAGCCAAGCAGGCAGACAGAGCATACACTAGATCATCTGCAATCACAGGCTAAGTGGCAAAGTCATTTTCATATACGAAAATTGTTTGGCATCTTATTCATTATGTCTATAAATAGGACCACATGTCCTCAAACAAAACAGGCCCCACGGGTGCACCGGCACACAGGGAATCTTCCCTGTAGACCCTATGACCAATCTGCCTCTGGTCACAGGCATTGTATGCGCTATAATGTTTCAGGGGCATTGCAGTGTCTGGCATAATGTATAACGGGCATTGCAATGCCTGTCATAATGTGTCACAGGCATTACGGTGTGTGGCATAATGTATCGGGGCATTATGGTCTGTGGCATATTGGGGGTCATTCCGAGTTGATCGCTAGCTGCCATTGTTCTCAGCGCAGCGATCAGGCTAAAAATCGGCACTTCTACACATGCGTATGGTGCACCATGCGCACGCGCGATGTACTTTCACAAAAGCCAATGTATTTTTACACAAGGTCTAGCGACGCTTTTCAGTCGCACTGCTGATCGTTGAGTGATTGACAGGAAGTGGGTGTTTCTGGGTGGTAACTGACCGTTTTCGGAGAGTGTGCTGAGAGTGTGGCTTGGGGGAGAAAAATTTCTTGTTACGCCACAGTGACCTATCACTGCATGCGTATCACTATGAGTAGTGCACCAGTGACATGGGTAATGCCCAGTTTTATAAAAACAAAACACAAAAAAATGAAACAATTATGTTAACTGCAGGGTTGGGAGAGGGGTGGCAAAATGAATGGCTTTGTGGTAACAAGACAAGGAACGACTTAGGATTTATGTATAATTGAAATAAATTAATCTTGTCTGCCTTTATTATTTAAATCCAACATATCATAATATAGTGACTATCTGCAAGTTACTTGTTCTAATGTTGGAAATGATACTATATTTTCAATACAATGGCTAATGATTATATAAAATATCAGCTTTGAATAGCTAGTCACTGTAGATCCTTCTGAATTGTGTTTATGGGGGTCATTCCGAGTTGTTCGCTCGTTATTTTTTTGTTGCAACGGAGCGATTAGTCGCTAATGCGCATGCGCAATGTCCGCAGTAAATTTGCTATGCAGTTAGGTATTTTACTCACGGCATTACGAGGTTTTTTTCTTCGTTCTGGTGATCGTAATGTGATTGACAGGAAGTGGGTGTTTCTGGGCGGAAACAGGCCGTTTTATGGGTGTGTGCGAAAAAACGCTACCGTTTCTGGGAAAAACGCGGGAGTGGCTGGAGAAACGGAGGAGTGTCTGGCCGAACGCTGGGTGTATTTGTGACGTCAAACCAGGAACGAAACTGACTGAACTGATCGCAGATGCCGAGTAAGAGTGGAGCTACTCAGAAACTGCTAAGTAGTGTCTATTCGCAATTTTGCTAATCTTTCGTTCGCAATTTTGATAAGCTATGATACACTCCCAGAGGGCGGCGGCTTAGCGTGTGCAATGCTGCTAAAAGCAGCTTGCGAGCGAACAACTCGGAATGAGGGCCAATGTTTCAGTCAATTCACACAAAATGATTCTGAGTAGCAATGATTCCCAGTAGTATTCATGCACAGGAAGAATATTATTAGAGTGACGAAACTGCAAATCATAGTGAAGAGAGATTGTAGATTATGTTTAAACACATTCCTTTATGGCAGATAAGGTTTATTCCCTATGCGGACAAATGTGTGTGCACATGTATTTTTCATGGAAAAGCTATTTTTACCACCCTTTACTAAGCTATAAAAAGTATCTTGTGTGATCAGCGGAACTAGTGCCTCAATAAGTATCATACAGTACATCATTTTCAGTTTCACATGCTTATTGATCAGTTTTTTAAATGTATACACTTATTTAATTTCTAGTGTATGAATCAGCAAATAAACCATTACTTATACATATAAGGGTATTGTAATAAGGCATACAGTATATGACATTTTCACTCTTCTCTCTATATATGCCTCCTCGCTAGTGCTTTGAGTGCCTTAGATTGATCAAACCTATGCATTCTACGTTCTATTCCTTCCCTTTACTTACTAATACAGTATGTCAAAATCAAACTCCCTCCGGGGTGGTAGGTCAGTTTTTTTTAACAGATCTTTTTTGTATGTAAAAACTAAGGGGGTCATTCTAAGTTGATCTCTAGCAGCTTTCGTTCGCTGCGCAGCAATCAGGCACTTCTGCGCATGCGTATGCGGCACAATGCGCACGTGCGTCGTACTATTACAAAGATCGATGTAGTTTCACACAAGGTCTAGCGAAGCTTTTCAGTCGCACTGCTGGCCACAGAGTGATTGACATGAAGTGGGCGTTTCTGGGTGTCAACTGACTGTTTTCAGGGAGTGTTTGAAAAAACGCAGGCGTGCCTGGAAAAACACAGGCATGGTTGGGCAAACGCAGGGTGTGTTTGTGACGTCAAAACAGGAGCTGAACAGTCTGAAGTGATCACAAGCGCTGAGTAGGTCTGAAGCTACTCTAAAACTGCACAATTTTTTTTTGTAGCCACTCTGCGATCCTTTCGTTCGCACTTCTGCTAGGCTAAAATACACTCCCAGTGGGAGGCAGCATAGAGTTTGCACGGCTGCTAAAAACTGCTAGCGAGCGATCAACTCGTAATGACCGCCTAAATACTAAGTGTACTTCTTAGCAGATATGTTATATAGAAAAGTATACTCAAACAGGAACTCTTTATTAGAGATGAGCGGGTTCGGTTCGTCGAGATCCGAACCCCCCCGAACTTCACGTGGTTTACACGGGTCCAATGCAGCCTCGGTTCTTCCCGCCTTACTCGCAAAACCCGAATGAGGCAAAACGTCATCATCCTGCTGTCGGATTCTCGCGAGATTCGGATTCCATATAAAGAGCCACGCATCACCGCCATTTTCACTTGTGCATTGTAGATTGAGCTGAGAGTACGTGGCTATGTTCTCTGCATGAATAGCCCAATATCAGCTAAATATCAGCTCAATATCTGTGCTCAGTATCAGTGCTGCATTGTGGTGACCAGTATACTACAGTACAATTGTCTATTGCTGCATCTTGCTGATCTGTGTCAGTTCTAAAATCCTGAACAGTGCTCAGTATCTGTGGTCAGTATCAGTTCTGCATTGTGGTGACCAGAGTATATAGTAGTATAGTACAGTAGTCCATTGCTGTATCTTGCTGCTCCGTGTCAGTTCTAGTATCCTGAACAGTGCTCAATTTCTGTGCTCAGTATCAGTTCTGCATTGTGGTGACCAGAGTATATAGTAGTACATTACAGTAGTCCATTGCTGTATCTTGCTGCGCCGTGTCAGTTCTAGTATCCTGAACAGTGCTCAATATCTGTGCTCAGTATCAGTGCTGCATTGCGGTGACTAGTATATAGTAGTACAGTACAGTAGTCCATTGCTGTATCTTGCTGCTCCGTGTCAGTTCTAGTATCCTGAACAGTGCTCAATATCTGTGCTCAGTATCAGTGCTGCATTGTGGTGACCAGTATATAGTAGTACAGTACAGTAGTCCATTGCTGTATCTTGCTGCTCCGTGTCAGTTCTAGTATCCTGAACAGTGCTCAATATCTGTGCTCAGTATCAGTGCTGCATTGTGGTGACCAGTATCTAATACTACAGTACAGTAGTCCAGTGCTGTTTTCGCTGCCCAGTGTCAGTAGTAGTATCCTCATCAGTGCTCAGTATCACTACTCATTGTCTTGTGCTGCATTGTGGTGACTAAAAGTCCAGTGTCTTGTGCTGCATCTTGCTGCTGTAGGGTGCTGTGGTAGTGTCCTGTCACTGTGCATAGGTCATCATCATTCCAGTCACAGTGGTATCTGGTATCTATCTAGTGGTATCTAATTCCAGACATTACTGCCGTCTAATTCCAGATATATTACTGGCATATAATTCCACACATTAAAAAATGGAGAACAAAACTGTGGAGGGTAAAATAGGGAAAGATCAAGATCCACTTCCACCTAGTGCTGAAGCTGCTGCCACTAGTCATGGCAGAGACAATGAAATGCCATCAACGTCGTCTGCCAAGGCCGATGCCCAATGTCATACTAGAGAGCATGTAAAATCCAAAAAACAAAAGTTCAGTAAAATGACCCAAAAATCTAATTTAAAAGCGTCTGAGGAGAAGCGTAAACTTGCCAATATGCCATTTACGACACGGAGTGGCAAGGAACGACTAAGGCCCTCTCCTATGTTCCTCATGACTAGTGGGTCAGCTTCACATGAGGATGGAAGCACTCATCATCCCACTAGAAAAATGAAAAGAGTTAAGCTGGCAAAAGCACAGCAAAGAACTGTGCGTTCTTCTAAATCACAAATCCACAAGGAGAGTCCAATTGTATCGGTTGCGATGCCTACCTTCCGAACACTGGACGGGAAGAGGTGGCGCCTTCCACCATTTGCATGCCCCCTGCAAGTGCTGGAAGGAGCACCCACAGTCCAGTTCCTGATTGTCAAATTGAAGATGTCACTGTTGAAGTACACCAGGATGAGGATATGGGTGTTGCTGGCGCTGAGGAGGAAATTGACAAGGAAGATTCTGATGGAGAGGTGGTTTGTTTAAGTCAGGCACCCGGGGAGACACCTGTTGTCTGTGGGATGAATAAGGCCATTGACATGCCTGGTCAAAATACAAAAAGAAATCACCTCTTCGGTTTGGAATTATTTAAACAGAAATGCGGACAACTGGTGTCAAGCCGTGTGTTGCCTTTGTCAAGCTGTAATAAGTAGAGGTAAGGACGTTAACAGCCTAGGAACATCCTCCCTTATACGTCACCTGGAGCGCATTCATCAGAAGTCATTGACATGTTCAAAAACTTTGGGTCACAGCGGAAGCAGTCCACTGACAACTAAATCCCTTCTTCCACTTGTACCCAAGCTCCTGCAAACCACACCACCAACTCCCTCAGTGTCAATTTCCTCCTTAGACAGGAACGCCAATAGTCCTGCAGGCCATGTCACTGGCAAGTCTGACGAGTCCTCTCCTAACTGGGATTCCTCAGATGCATCCTTGAGTGTAACGCCAACTGCTGCTGGCGCTGCTGTTGTTGCTGCTGGGAGTCGATCGTCATCCCAGAGGGGAAGTCGGAAGACCACTTGTACTACTTCCAGTAAGCAATTGACTGTCCAACAGTCCTTTGCGAGGAAGATGAAATATCACAGCAGTCATCCTGCTGCAAAGCGGATAACTCAGGCCTTGGCAGCCTGGGCGGTGAGAAACGTGTTTCCGGTATCCACCGTTAATTCACATGCAACTACAGACTTGATTGAGATACTGTGTCCCCGATACCAAATACCATCTAGGTTCCATTTCTCTAGGCAGGCGATACCGAAAATGTACACAGACCTCAGAAAAAGAGTCACCAGTGTCCTAAAAAATGCAGTTGTACCCAATGTCCACTTAACCACGGACATGTGGACAAGTGGAGCAGGGCAGACTCAGGACTATATGACTGTGACAGCCCACTGGGTAGATGTATTGCCTCCCGCAGCAAGAACAGCAGCGGCGGCACCAGTAGCAGCATCTCACAAACGCCAACTCGTTCCTAGGCAGGCTACGCTTTGTATCACCGCTTTCCAGAAGAGGCACACAGCTGACAACCTCTTACGGAAACTGAGGAACATCATCGCAGAATGGCTTACCCCAAATGGACTCTCCTGGGGATTTGTGACATCGGACAACGCCAGCAATATTGTGCGTGCATTACATCTGGGCAAATTCCAGCACGTCCCATGTTTTGCACATACATTGAATTTGGTGGCGCAGAATTATTTAAAAAACGACAGGGGCATGCAAGAGATCCTGTCGGTGGCCCGAAGAATTGTGGGCCACTTTCGGCATTCAGCCACCGCGTGCCGAAGACTGGAGCACCAGCAAACACTCCTGAACCTGCCCTGCCATCATCTGAAGCAAGAGGTGGTAACGAGGTGGAATTCAACCCTCTATATGCTTCAGAGGATGGAGGAGCAGCAAAAGGCCATTCAAGCCTATACATCTGCCTACGATATAGGCAAAGGAAGGGGAATGCACCTGACTCAAGCGCAGTGGAGAATGATTTCAATGTTGTGCAAGGTTCTGCAACCCTTTGAACTTGCCACACGTGAAGTCAGTTCAGACACTGCCAGCCTGAGTCAGGTCATTCCCCTCATCAGGCTTTTGCAGAAGCAGCTGGAGAGATTGAAGGAGGAGCTAAAACGGAGCGATTCCGCTAGGCATGTGGGACTTGTGGATGGAGCCCTTCATTCGCTTAACCAGGATTCACGGGTGGTCAATCTGTTGAAATCAGAGCACTACATTTTGGCCACCGTGCTCGATCCTAGGCTTAAAGCCTACGTTGTATCTCTCTTTCTGGCTGAAAAAAGTCTGCAGATGTTCAAAGACCTGCTGGTGTGACAATTGTCAAGTCAAGCGGAACGTGACCTGCCAACAGCTCCTCCTTCATTTTCTTCCGCCTCTGGAGCTGCCAGGAAAAGGATTACATTTCCAAAACCACCCGCTGGCGGTGATGCAGGGCAGTCAGGAGCGATAGCTGACATCTGGCCCAGACTGAAGGACATGCCAGCGAATACTGACATGTCGTCTACTGTCACTGCATATGATTCTGTCACCATTTAAAGAATGGTGTAGGATTATATGAGTGACAGCATCACTGTAGGCATGTCAGACGGACAGTACGTATACTGGCAGGAAAAAGAGGCAATTTGGAGGCATTTGCACAAACTGGATTTATTTTACCTAAGTTGCCCCCCTCCAGTGTGTACTCCGAAAGAGTGTTTAGTGCAGCCGGTAACCTTGTCAGTGATCGGCGTAGGAGGTTACTTCCAGAAAATGTGGAGAAGATGATGTTCATCAAAATGAATTATAATCAATTCCCCCGTGGAGACATTTACCAGCAATTGCCTCCAGAAAGTACACAGGGACCTGTGATGGTGGATTCCAGTGGGGACGAATTAATACTCTGTGAGGAGGGGGATGTACACAGTGAAAGGGGTGAGGAATCGGACGATGAGGAGGAGGTGGACATCTTGCCTCTGTAGAGCCAGTTTGTGCAAGGAGAGATTGATTGCTTCTTTTTTGGTGGGGGCCCAAACCAACCAGTCATTTCAGCCACAGTCGTGTGGCAGACCCTGTCACTGAAATGATGGGTTTGTTAAAGTGTGCATGTCCTGTTTATACAACATAAGGGTGGGTGGGAGGGTCCACGGACAATTCCATCTTGCACCTCTTTTTTATTTATTTATCTTTGCATCATGTGCTGTTTGGGGATTATTTTTTTAAGTGCCATCCTGTCTGACACTGCAGTGCCACTCCTAGATGGGCCAGGTGTTTGTGCCGCCCACTTGGGTCGCTAAGCTTAGTCATCCAGCGACCTCGGTGCAAATTTTAGGACTAAAAATAATATTGTGAGGTGTGAGGTGTTCAGAATAGACTGGAAATGAGTGGAAATTATGGTTATTGAGGCTAATAATACTATAGGATCAAAATTACCCCCAAATTCTATGATTTTAGCTGTTTTTGAAAAAAAACACCCGAATCAAAAACACACCCGAATCTGACAAAAATTCTTAAGGGAGGTTTTGCCAAAACGCGTCCGAATCTAAAACACGACCGCTGAACCGAATCCAAAACCAAAACACAAAACCCGAAAAATGCCCTCTACACATCTCTACTCTTTATATATAAACAGGATCAAACGCATGCTGCAGTCTTACCCAGGGATGTGCAGCAGGGTCGTGCAGGCAGGGGAGGCAGTGCCTCCCCTGCCATAAATGATTAGAATAATATAAAGAAGATACTTAGGACACATATTCTGTGTCTTAAGTATCTTCTTTAAATTATTCTAATTATTTTAATACATTTAGTTAGATTGGGAGGCACCGATAGCAGTGCCTCCCGTAGATACTGGGAACGGGGATAGAGCGGGGGGTGGGGCTAAACTCTGGTCTGAAAAAGCCCATTAAAAATAGCAGGGAAAGCGGCACTAGTATAAGTGCCTCGATGACAGGGACACCATGCCCTGTCAGTGAGGCAGATGTGATTGGACAGCGGATCCAGGACTGGATCCGCTGGTCCAATCACCCATAGGCAGCGGAGGGACAAGACGGCACTTCTACCTCCCCTCGCTGCTGCTGGTGGTCGGGAAGCCCGACAGTAGCTGCGGCCAGTGTAATTTAGTATGGTCGCCCGCAGCAGCCGCCTCCGTTACACTGAAAGCGAGAGGCTTGCTGCTGCCATGTAGGGGGAGCAGCTCCTCTCACTTGGCTCTCATGGTGCGGCCGCAGCGTGAGGGCTGAAATGTGGATGGTAGCGGCGCCGGCACTGTCTTCACTCCCCACAGCCCTGCAGCAGTATATCCTCAGGGGCGAGCGGGTGAGAGTATTCAGGTGTGCAGTTACAGTATAATAATATTGTGCTCCTTGACCTGCGTGAGTGCAGAGGGTGAAGGGGGGGGGGTTTATGGTGCCCTTGCTAAATATTAAATTATGCTTCTTTATGGGTGGGGGTGAGGTCGTGTCAGCCACCAGTTAGTATTTTATTTTATAACAGACGCCTCTCCTCATTTTTATTCCCCATGTACGAAGCAAATGAGGAGGACAGGCGTATGTTGTAAAATAAAATAACAGACGCCTCTCTTTATGCATCTGGGTTCTAGTCCCAAAACCCAACCAGCACCCAGATGCATATGTTAATTATTATAATACTACCAGCATGCGTGCAGGCTCCTCTCACACCATCCTGCACAGGATCTAACCCCCCCCCCCCCCGGACTGCCACCCCCTCCCCCCGCTCCTCCTTCCACGGACTGTGCCTCCTACAGTTGGGTGACTCGACCACCCGGTCTTTGCCCACCATCCCCGACGGATTGCTGTCTGCACATGGGTGACTCGGCCGGGACCCCATCCAAGCTGTGGCACATGCCTGGGCATCTAGCAGGAGAAACGACTCGCCCTCCACACAGAGACCACCAGGTAACTGCTCTCCCCTGCATCTCACAGCTCTGATTGCTCAGTCTTTCTGCTGCTGATAAACCTGTCTCTCTCACCATGTCTCTGTCTTTTGCCATGTCTCTCTCTCTTACCATGTCGCTCTCACCATGTCTCTCTCTCTCTCTTGCTATGTCTCTCTCGCTATGTCTCTCTCGCTCTCGCCATGTCTCTCTCACTCTCGCCATGTCTCTCTCACTCTCGCCATGTCTCTCTCACTCTCGCCATGTCTCTCTCGCCATGTCTCTCTCCCTCTCACCATGTCGCTATGTCTCTCTCACCTTGTCTCTCTCACCATGTTTCTCTCACCATTTCTTTCTCTCTCTCACCATGTCTCTCTCTTTCACTACATCTCTCCCTCTCGTAATTCCTCTCTCGTCATGTGTTTCTATCTCACTCTCTCACCATGTATCTCTCTCCCTCCCTATGTCTTTCTTTCTCTTCCTCCCTTCCCATGTGTCTCCCTCCCCCGATGTCTCTTTTTCTCTTCCTCCCTTTCCACGTCTCTCTTTCTCCCTCCCCACATCTATCTTTCTCCCTTCCCATCTCTCTCTCTCTCTCTTTCCCCCCTGCTCTGGTTCTGTGTGCTCTCTCTCTGTTGCTCATATATATATATACAAGTTGATAGAAAGGCTGCACTCAATAGGGACAGGAACAGCAGCGGAAAGCCCTTAGATCAAGTTAACATTTCAGTTGTGTTTAACTTTAGTCAGTACCCCGAAAGTTAAATACAACTGAAACGTTAACTTGATCTAAGGGCTTAGTCTCTTCATTTTCCGCTGCTGTTCCTGTCCCTATTGAGTGCTTCCTTTCTACCCACTTTTACATTTGCATCCAGCACGAGAAGGCATCGGGGCGATCATGAAGGAGGTTTGAGTGTCGGTAGTATGGAAACCCCCCTTTTAAAATCCTGCATTTGTCCCTGGTCCCCCATCCTCCCACTGGGGGCAGAGCCAAGTGCAGCTGCGCGCGGTGATCCCCTCGCGGGCTCGCTGTGCTTTGGGTCCGGTGGCGAGCTTTGCTTTGCTCGCCACACTATTATATTCCCCCTCAGGTGGTGGCGTGGACCACCACCCACGTAAGAATACAGGCATTTGGTCGGGATTTCAATAGCATTTCCCCTGCTGTTGGGATTCCACTGTCGGTATTTCGACCGACGGGATCCCATCGTTCGGGAAATTAACTGCATCCACTCAGACGATGCAGCATTTTTTCCCATTTAGATTGCAGGCCGGACTCCAATGTGTGTGGGCCTTTGGGAGGGGGTAATTCTGAGTTGATCGCAGCAGCAAGTTTGTTAGCAATTGGACAAAACCATGTACACTGCAGGGGGGGCAGATATAACATGTGCAGAGAGAGTTAGATTTGGGTGGGTTATATTGTTTCTGTGCAGGGTAAATACTGACTGCTCTATTTTTTACACTGCAATTTAGAGTTCAGTTTGAACACGCCCCACCCAAATCTAACTCTCTCTGCACATGTAACATCTGCCCCACCTGCAGTGCACATGTTACATCTGCTCCACCTGCAGTGCACATGGTTTTGCCCACCTGCTAACAAATTTGATGCTGCTATCAACTCAGAATTAGGCCCGGAGCCCACTCCATTCACCCCCATCCTATATTCTGGACCTGAGGATGAGGCTTCACTTGGTGCCTCCCCAGCCATTGACCTCACCGCACGTCACTGATGTGCAGTCAGGGGAGGCAGTGCCTCCCCTGTCATTAATGAGTAAAATAATGCAAAGAAGATACTTATGACACATATTCTGTGTCATAAGTATCTGCTTTAGCCTTTACATTATTTTAATAATTTTTACTTTTTTAAAAATGGTCTTTAATGTGTTTCGGAGGCACTTTTGCCAGTTCCTCCCGCTATCAATGTGAAATGTCCGGAAGCGGGGGGCAGGGCTAAGCATTGGGCAGTGAAAGACCATTAAAAAAATCAGCTGAAGCGGCACTTACTACAAGTGCCTCTTTGACAGCCTAGGCTTTCAGCCTATATGAAAGCACGCCCCTGTCACTAACACTGATTTGATTGGCCAGTGGCGGATTGAGGGGATGGGGGAGGGGGACGACGAGACACATCATATCATTTTTAATAATTATTCTTATTAACATGTGCAGCCACCTATTCGCTCCCCGCCCTCCTATCCCCCGGTAATGCATTGCAGTCCGGCCAGAGGGAGGAGCCGAGATAAGCTTTCCTCTCGGCAGTTGGCTCCCTTTAATCAGGCTACCAGCGGCTCCCTGACTGGCCCCAGTGCAACCATGTACAGAGGAGAGGACGAGCAGCACGCACCGCACAAGACCCCCCCACCGCGCGCGCACGGCGCACTGACTCCTCGTCTGCCTGGTGTGAGGCAGCTGGAGCAGAGGAGAGCTGCTTGTGAGTAGGAGAGAGAGACGGTGGCCGGGACGGGAGCTACAGGAAGCAGGTGAGGTGACATTCATGTTTAACTGCCCGCTCCTTCCCAGCACTGCTCCCATCCTGCCCCCTCCCCCCACTCAGCACCACTGCTCCCATCCTGCCCCTCTGCTCTGCACCAATACTCCCATCCAGCCCCCCCACTCAGCACCACTGCTCCCATCCTGCCCCCCGCTCAGCACCACTGCTCCCCTCCTACCCCCCCGCTGTGCACCAATACTCCCATCCTGCCCCCCCGCTCTGCACCAATGCTTCCATCCTGCCCCCCATTCTGCACCAATGCTCCCATCCTGCCCCCCGCTCTGCACCAATGCTCCCATCCTGCCCCCTTGCTATGCATCATTACTCCCATCCTGATCCCCCTGCTCCACACCACTACTCCATCCTACCCTCCCTGCTCTGCACCACTGCTCCCATCCTGCCCCCCCCGCTCTGCACCAATGCTCCAATCCTGCACCCTCTGCTCCACACCACTACTCCCATCCTACCCTCCCTGCTCTGATACCACTGCTCCCATCCTGCCCCCTTGGTATGCTCCACTACTCCCATCCTGCCCCTCTGCTCTGCACCACTACTCCCATTCAGCCCCCCCGCTCAGCACCAATGCTCCCAACCTGCCCCCCTTACCCCCCCCCTTACTATGCACCACTACTCCCATCCTGCCCCCTCTGTTCTTCACCACTACTCCCATCCCCCCCCCCGGCTCAGCACCACTGCTCTCATCCTGCCCCCCCCGCTCTGCACCACTGCTCCCATCCTGCCGCCCTGCTCTGCCCTACTCCTACTATCCTGCCCCCTGACCCCACACTTCTCTTCCTTCTCCTCCTATCTTACCTCCCTGAGCCACACTACTATTCCTCCTTTCCTGCCCCTTTCTCTGCACTACTCCTCCTCCTATCCTGCCCCTTTCTCTGCACTACTCCTCCTCTTATCCTGCCCCATTGCTCCACACTACTCCTTCTACTCAGCACTACTTCTCCTCCTATCCTGCCCCTTTGCCCCACACTAATGTTCCTCCTATCTTATCCCCCTGCTCCGCACTACTCCTCCTCCTATCCTACCCCCTGCTCTGCAATACTACTCCCATCCTGCCCGCTGCTCCACACTACTCCTCCACCTCAATGTACTGTGCGATGTGACCCGATGATGTCACACCACGCGAACGGCCGCCCATCTGCCCGTGATCTCCTGCTAGACCCACCAACTCCACTGATGAGGCTGAGAGACAGTGAAGGGCGGGCGACTGAGAGGCACAGAGAGAAGGGTGGGAGGCTCAGAGGCACATAGTGAAGTGGGGAGAATGAGAGACAAAGGCCCTCATTCCGAGTTGTTCGCAGTAGTTCATCGCATCGCAATCGGTGAAAATTAGCAAACTGCGCATGCGCTAAAGCAACAATGCGCATGCGCAAAGCCAGTGTTGCGACACTTGTGCAAAAATACAAAATGATTTTCAGAACATACTACACTAACGAAAACAGGGTGTGACGGAGGCGGAGCAGAGGCTTGGCTTCGCTATCTAACAAAGTGGGCGTGAAAGTGGGCGGCTAGTGTGGGAGTATGCAAACGGCAGTAGGCGTGTTTTGTGCAGAAATGCGTAGCTGATGGTTATAAGTACACAGCAAATGTTCGCTAGGTAAACGCAGCCAAGGATTAAAGGGCCCTACAGACATGCCGATCCGCCGCCTAGCTGCCCGACTGCGGATACGGCCGACGGGCGACCCGGCGGCGGGGGGGGGGGGGGCAGTGACGGGGGGAGTGACGTTTCTTCACTCCCCCCATCACGCGGCTCCATTGAAGTGCAGGCAAATATGGACGAGATCGTCCATATTGGCCTGCATGTACAGCCGACGGGGGACCAGCGATGAACGATGCGCGGCCCCGCGCTCTTTCAACGCTGGAGCCCCGTCGGCTGTACATGCCAGGGCCGTAACTACGTGTGTGCCAATGGGGCTTGGCACACAGCGCAGTTGCCCTGGGGGCGCAACGGCCAGCGGCATGTAATGAGTCAAATTGACTCATTACATGCCGCCTCTGTGTGCACCGTGCGCCGCGCTGGAGCAGAGAGACCAGCGCCGGGTTCAAGGAGGAGGAGGGAGGGGGAGCAGTGAGCCGCAGCAGCGCTATTTGATTGGTAGTAAGCGCCGCTGCAGCATCCCCCTCTCCTTCTGTATTGGCTGCCCGGCGCTGCTATGGATGCTGGGATGCGGTTCCTTCATCCCAGCATCCACAGCAGCGCCAGGCAACCAATACAGAAGGAGAGGGGGATGCTGCAGCGGCGCTTACTACCAATCAAATAGCGCTGCTGCGGCTCCCTGCTCCCCCTCCCTCCTCCTCCTTCTCACCTTACACAGCCTGCACCGAGAGGGAGCTGCACGAGGAGCCTGTCAGCGGGGAGAAGGTAAGTATGTCTCTCTCTCTCTCTCTCTCTCTCTCTCAGGGGGACACCGTCTGCCGCAATGTGTAAAAAGGGGTCCTGGCTGCCGCAATGTATAAAAAGGGGGTCTGGCTGCCGCAATGTGTAAAAAGGGGGCCTGGCTGCCGCAATGTGTAAAATGGGGTCCTGGCTGCCGCAATGTGTAAAAAGGGGTCCTGGCTGCCGCAATGTGTAAAAAGGGGGACTGGCTGCCGTAATGTGTAAAAAGGGGGGGTCCTGGCTGCCGCAATGTGTAAAATGGGGTCCTGGCTGCCGCAATGTGTAAAATGGGGTCCTGGCTGCCGCAATGTGTAAAAAGGGGGACTGGCTGCCACAATGTATAAAAAGGGGGTCTGGCTGCCGCAATGTGTAAAAAGGGTGCCTGGCTGCCGCAATGTGTAAAGAGGGGGCCTGGCTGCTGCAATGTGTAAAAAGGGGGGGTCCTGGCTGCCGCAATGTGTAAAATGGGGTCCTGGCTGCCGCAATGTGTAAAATGGGGTCCTGGCTGCCACAATGTATAAAAAGGGTGCCTGGCTGCCGCAATGTGTAAAGAGGGGGCCTGGCTGCCGCAATGTGTAAAGAGGGGGACTGGCTGCCGTAATGTGTAAAAAGGGGGACGCTGTCTGCTGTAATGTATAAAAGGGGCTCTACCTAGTGTAGTGGCGCTACTGTGCAGCGTAATTTGAATAATGTAGACTACTGTGCACCGTAGTATGAATTGCTGTTATTTTGTGGCCACGCCCCTTCCCCGTGAAGCCACGCCCCTATAAATTTTTCACGCGCCTGCGGCGCGCACTGCCCCTGTCTTACATGGGGGGGGCGGGGGCGCCACTGTCGTTTCTTGCACACAGCGCTAAAATGGCTAGTTACGGCACTGGTACATGCAGGCCAATATGGATGGCCGCGCATCGTTCATCGCTGGAGCCTCCACACTGAAAGATATGAACGAGTTCTCGTTCATTTATGAACGAGATCGTTCATATCTTTCAAACAAATCGGCATGTGTGTAGGGCCTATAATGGGCCCTACACATATCACGATGCGCCGCCGAGGTGCCCGACGGCCGATACGGACGACGTGCGACCCGGCGGCGGGGGGGCAGTGACGGGGGGAGTGAAGTTTCTTCACTCCCCCCGTCACGCGGCTGCATTGAAGTGCAGGCAAATATGGACGAGATCGTCCATATTGGCCTGCATGCACAGCCGACGGGAGACCAGCGATGAACGAGCGCGGGGACGCGCATCGTTCATCGCTGGAGTCTCCACACTGAAAGATATGAACGAGTTCTCGTTCATTTATGAACGAGATCATTCATATCTTTCAGAAAATCGGCCAGTGTGTAGGGCCTATAAGACTGCAGCTACTCAGCCCTTGCGAACTTCTGCTACAAGTGTGTTGGCCCATATTTAGCTAATAATTGGCAATCTAATCCACCTGTAGACCAAATAATTGGCAAACACTGCAGTTACAAAGACTCTTACCAGCAATTGTTTATACACATACCAATTTATCATTTACCATGTCAAAATCTGTCACAATTACAAATATTTTAGTTTTGTTATTTTTTGATATTTTTTAGTTTACTGTTAAAAGTTTTTTTTTAAACTAGAAATAATCCCCTTGATCAAGTGTGAATAAAGCAACCTGAAAACTACATCTGCTTAATACAAACATGCCATGTTTTCTAGATTGTAATTTTCATTTGGACATACTGAACAACATGAGACACATAATGCAGTCTACGCTTAATGATACTTAATAACACACTGTTATGACTCTTTTGTAACATGTGACCATTTCAAATACTATGGCATGTTGCCCCTAGTAACCCAAGTTGCTTTTTTTTTTTTTTTAAATATGTTTATTGGGTTTTTCACATAGAGACATAACAAGAACAATGCAATACAAAGTGCAGAGTAGATAATAAGATTTTACTCACCGGTAAATCTATTTCTCGTAGTCCGTAGTGGATGCTGGGGACTCCGTAAGGACCATGGGGAATAGACGGGCTCCGCAGGAGACTGGGCACTCTAAGAAAGATTTAGTACTACTGGTGTGCACTGGCTCCTCCCTCTATGCCCCTCCTCCAGACCTCAGTTAAGGAAACTGTGCCCGGAAGAGCTGACATTACAAGGAAAGGATTTTGGAATCCAGGGTAAGACTCATACCAGCCACACCAATCACACCGTATAACTTGTGATAACATACCCAGTCAACAGTATGAACAACAACAGAGCATCAGACAAACCTGATGCAACCATAACATAACCCTTATTTAAGCAATAACTATATACAAGTATTGCAGAAGAAGTCCGCACTTGGGACGGGCGCCCAGCATCCACTACGGACTACGAGAAATAGATTTACCGGTGAGTAAAATCTTATTTTCTCTAACGTCCTAGTGGATGCTGGGGACTCCGTAAGGACCATGGGGATTATACCAAAGCTCCCAAACGGGCGGGAGAGTGCGGATGACTCTGCAGCACCGAATGAGCAAACACAAGGTCCTCCTCAGCCAGGGTATCAAACTTGTAGAACTTTGCAAAAGTGTTTGAACCCGACCAAGTAGTTGCTCGGCAAAGCTGTAATGCCGAGACCCCTCGGGCAGCCGCCCAAGAAGAGCCCACCTTCCTTGTGGAATGGGCTTTTATTGATTTTGGAGGCGGCAAGCCAGCCGCAGAATGAGCCTGCTGAATCGTGTTACAGATCCAGCGAGCAATAGTTTGCTTTGAAGCAGGAGCACCCAGCTTGATGGATGCATACAGGATAAACAGCGAGTCAGGTTTCCTGACTCCAGCCGATCTGGCTACATAAATCTTCAAAGCCCTGACTACATCTAGTAACTTGGAATCCTCCAAGTCACGAGTAGCCGCAGGCACCACAATAGGTTGGTTCACATGAAAAGATGACACCACCTTTGGCAGAAATTGCGGACGAGTCCGTAATTCTGCCCTGTCCATATGGAAAACCAGATAGGGGCTTTTACATGACAAAGCCGCCAATTTTTGACCACTTTCCACATGAGATATTTTAACTCCACGGTCTTAAGCGGCTCAAACCAGTGAGATTTCAGGAAACTCAACACCACGTTAAGATCCCAAGGTGCCACTGGTGGCACAAAAAAGGGGCTGAATATGCAGCACTCCCTTTACAAACGTCTGAACTTCAGGTAGAGAAGCTAGGTTTTGTACGAAAGAAAATGGATCGGGCCGAAATCTGGACCTTAATGGACCCCAATTCTAGGCCCAAAGTCACTCCCGACTGTAGGAAGTGAAGGAAACGGCCCAGCTGGACTTCCTCTGTAGAGGCATTCCTGGCCTCACACCCAGCAACATATTTTCGCCGTATACGGTGATAATGTTTAGCCGTCACGTCCTTCCTAGCCCTTATCAGCGTAGGAATAACCTCATCCGGAATCCCTCTTTTCTACTAGGATCCGGCGTCCAACCGCCATGCCGTCAAACGCAGCTGCAGTAAGTCTTGGAACATACAAGGTCCCTGCTGCAACAGATCCTGCCCTAGAGGCAGAGGCCATGGGTCCTCTGTGAGCATTTCTTGCAGCTCTGGATACCAAGTCCTTCTTGGCCAATCCGTAACAATGAGTATTGTTCTCACTCCTCTTTTCCTTATGATTCTCAGCACCTTGGGTAAGAGAGGAAAAGGAGGAAACACATAATCCGACTGGAACATCCACGGTGTCACCAGTGCGTCTACAGCTATCGCCTGAGAGTCCCTTGACCTGGCGCAATACCTCTGTAGCTTTTTGTTGAGGCGGGATGCCATCATGTCCACCAGTGGCAGTTCCCACCGACCTACAATCTGCGCGAAGACTTCTTGATGAAGTCCCCACTCTCCCGGGTGGAGGTCGTGCATGCTGAGGAAGTCTGCTTCCCAGTTGTCCACTCCCGGAATGAACACTACTGACAGTGCGCTTGCATGATTCTCCGCCCAGCGAAGAATTCTGGTGGCTTCTACCATCGCCACCCTGCTCCTTGTGCCGCCTTGGCGGTTTACATGAGCCACTGCGGTGATATTGTCTGACTGAATCAGAACCGGTTGGTCGCGAAGCAGGGTCTCCGCTTGACTTAGGGCGTTGTATATGGCCCATAGTTCCAGGATATTGATGTGAAGGCAAGTCTCCTGCCTTGACCACAGCCCTTGGAAATGTCTTCCCTGTGTGACTGCCCCCCACCCTCGGAGGCTTGCATCCGTGGTCACCAGGACCCAGTCCTGAATGCCGAATCTGCGACCTTCGATTCGGTGAGCACTCTGTAGTCACCACAGGAGAGACACCCTGGCTCTGGGGGATAGGGTGATTAACCGATGCATCTGAAGATGTGATCCGGACCACTTGTCCAGTAAGTCCCATTGGAAGGTCCTTGTATGGAACCTGCCGAAGGGAATGGCCTTGTATGATGCCACCCTCCTTCCCAGGACTCGAGTGCAGTGATGCACTGACACCTGTTTTGGTTTTAATAGATTCCTGACCAGTGTCACGAGCTCCTGAGCTCTCTCTATCGGGAGATAAACCCTTTTCTGGTCTGTGTCTAGGATCATGCCTAGGAGAGGCAGATGAGCTGTAAGAACCAACTGCGACTTTGGAATATATAGAAACCAGCCGTGTTGCCGTTACACTTCCAGAGAAAGTGATACGCTGTTCAGCAACTGCTCTCTTGATCTCGCTTTTATGAGGAGATCGTCCAAGTACGTGATAATAGTGACACCTTGCTTCCGCAGGAGCACCATCATTTCCACCATTACCTTGGTGAATATTCTCAAGGCCGTGGAGAGACCAAACGGCAACGTCTGAAATTGGTAATGACAATCCTGTACCGCAATTCTGAGGTACGCCTGATGAGGTGGATAAATGGGGACATGAAGGTATGCATCCTTTATGTCCCAAGTCACCATAAAATCTCCCCCTTTCAGGCTTGCAATAACCGCTCTTAGCGATTCCATCTTGAACTTGAACCCTTTCAGGTTCAGGGATTTTAAATTCAATATGGGTCCGACCGAACCGTCTGGTTTCGGGACTACAACATGGTCGAATAATAACCCCCTCCTTGTTGAAGGAGGGGAACCTTGACCACCACCTTGTTGAAGATACAATTTGTGAATTGCAGTTAACACTGTTTCCCTCTCGTGGGGGGAAGCCGGCCGGGCCGTCGGTGAGGGGGCATCTTCTCAAAGTCCAGCTTGTATCCCTGAGACACAATATCTATTGCCCAGGGATCTAACAGGGAGTGAACCCACTTGTGGCTCAACTTACGAAGGCGTGCCCCCACCAGGCCTAGCTCCGCCTGTGGAGCCCCAGCGACATGCGGTGGATTTTTGTAGAGGCCGAGGAGGACTTCTGTTCCTGGGAACTAGCTGTGTTGTGCAGCTTCTTTTCTCTGCCCCCGCCTCTGGCAAGAAAGGACGCACCTCGGACTTTCTTGTTTCTTTATTCGAAAGGCTGCATTTAATAACGTCGTGCTTTCCTAGGCTGTGCAGGAATATAAGGCAAAATATCAGAATTACCAGCTATAGCTGTGGAGACCAGGTCCGAGAACCCTTCTCCACACAATCCTAAGCCTTCCATATGCCTCTTAAGTCGGCATCATCTGTCCATTGCATATTCTACAGGACACGTCAAGCAGAAATCGACATAGCTTTGACTCTAGGACCTAGTATACCCATGTCTCTTTGGGCATGTTTTATATATAAACCCATCTCTTAAGACAGCATCTTTAATATATATATATCTCTATATATACATATATATATATATATATATATATATATATATATCTATATGCATACTAGGGTCTCAATCTCTGCTGATAAAGTACTTGTCCACGCTGCCACAGCGTAACCCATGCCGACACAATCGCCGGTCTGAGTAGTGTACTAGAATGTGCACGCTATCTGCAGGATCCCTGAGAATAGCTAGTGCTACCTTCTGTGCAAACGTGACACCCTAGGGGAAGATTCCCATCACATCCTGGCCCTAGTGGGGAAAGGATACTGCCTGAGAATCTTTTGTGGGAAGCTGCAGTCTCTTGTCTGGATTCCCGCTCTTTTTCCTCATGAGAGGAGGGAAATTTACCTCAGCTTTCTTCCCCTTAACATGTGTACCCTTGTGTCAGGGACAAATGAGTCATCAGTGATATGCAAATCATCATTTATTACAATAATCATATATTGAATATCTTTCAGCCATTTTGGCTGTAACTTTGCATTATCGTAGTCAACACTGGAGTCAAACTCCGTGTCGATATCAGTGTTTATTATTTTGGATAGTGAGCATTGTGAGACTCTGAAGGTCTCTGTGACATAGGGACAGACATGGGTAGATTTCCTGTCTGTTCTCTAATCTTTTGTGCAATAAATTCACCTCAGCACTTACACATATCCAAACAGGTGTCGGCGTTGTCGACGGAGACACCCTCTCACACACATATTTGCTCTATCTCCTCCTTAGGGGAGCCTTTTACCTCAGACATGTCGACACACACGTACCGACACACCACACACACAGGGGATGCTCTATTTGAAGACAGTTCCCCCACAAGGCCCTTTGGAGAGACAGAGAGAGAGTATGCCAGCACACACCCCAGCGCTATATGACCCAGGAATCACACAGTAACATAGGGGTACATTTACTAAGCAGTGATAAGAGCGGAGAAGTGAGCCATTGGTGAAGTTGCCCCATTAACCAATCAGCACTGAAGTAACATCTATAATTTGCATACTATAAAAGGATACTGAACTGCTGATTGGTTGATGGGGAAATATCTCCACTGGCTCACTTCTCTGCTCTTATCACTGCTTAGTAAATGTACCCCTTAGTGTTAACCGAGTAGCTGCTGTATATATTGTTTTACGCCAAATTTATGTGCCCCCCCCCCCCCCTCTCTTTTTCACCCTCTCTATCGTGCAGGGGAGAGCCTGGGGAGCTTCCTCTCAGCGGAGCTGTGGAGAGAAAATGGCGCTGGTGAGTGCTGAGGAAGAAGGCCCCGCCCCCTCAGCGGCGGGCTTCTCCCGCGATTTTGTGTAAAATTAATGCGGGGGCTCATGCATATAACAGTGTCCAACTGTATATATGCTGCTTTTTGCCAGGAGGTAATCAATTGCTGCCCAGGGCGCCCCCCCCTGCGCCCTGCACCCTACAGTGACCGGAGTGTGTGGGTTAGTGTGGGCGCAATGGCGCACAGCTGCAGTGCTGTGCGCTACCTCATATGAAGACAGGAGTCTTCTGACGCCGATTTTGACATCTTCTTGCTTCAACCCGCCGGCTTCTGTCTTCTGGCTCTGCGAGGGGGACGGCGGCTCGGCTCCGGGAACGGACGACAAGGTCAGGTCCTGTGTTCGATCCCTCTAGAGCTAATGGTGTCCAGTAGCCTAAGAAGCGCAACCTACCCGCAGTTAGTAGGTTTGCTTCTCTCCCCTCAGTCCCACGTAGCAGAGAGTCTGTTGCCAGCAGAAGCTCTCTGAAAATAAAAAACCTAACTAAAATACTTTCTTATTAGCAAGCTCAGGAGAGCTCACTAAAAGCACCCAGCTCTCGCCGGGCACAGATTCTAACTGAGGTCTGGAGGAGGGGCATAGAGGGAGGAGCCAGTGCACACCAGTAGTACTAAATCTTTCTTAGAGTGCCCAGTCTCCTGCGGAGCCCGTCTATTCCCCATGGTCCTTACGGAGTCCCCAGCATCCACTAGGACGTTAGAGAAATATGCATAGTACAGAGTAGGCAACAGAGGGTGAGTCTCAGAATCAAAAACTACCACTGGTGCCGTGGATAAAAACAGACAATATAGGGGACCATGGCCCTCATTCCGAGTTGATCGGTCGCAAGGCGAATTTAGCAGAGTTACACACGCTAAGCCTACGCCTACTGGGAGTGTATCTTAGCTTCTTAAAATTGCGACCGATGTATTCGCAATATTGCGATTACAAACTACTTAGCAGTTTCAGAGTAGCTTCAGACTTACTCTGCCTGTGCGATCAGTTCAGTGCTTGTCGTTCCTGGTTTGACGTCACAAACACACCCAGCGTTCGCCCAGACACTCCTCCGTTTCTCCAGCCACTCCTGCGTTTTTTCCGGAAACGGTAGCGTTTTCATCCACACGCCCCTAAAACGCCGTGTTTCCGCCCAGTAACACCCATTTCCTGTCAATCACATTACGATCGCCGGAGCGATGAAAAAGCCGTGAGTAAAAATACTATCTTCATTGTTAAATTACTTGGCGCAGTCGCAGTGCGAATATTGCGCATGCGTACTAAGCGGATTTTCATTGCGATGCGATGAAAAATACCGAGCGAACGACTCGGAATGAGGGCCCATGTCAATACAGCAGCACAACAACAGTAGTACATATTGGGGGTCATTCCGAGTTGTTCGCTCGTTGCCGATTTTCGCAACGGAGCAATTAAGGCAAAAATGCGCATGCGCATGGTACGCAGTGCGCATGCGCTAAGTATTTTAGCTCAAAACTTAGTAGATTTACTCACGTCCGACCGAAGAATTTCCATCGTTGAAGTGATCGGAATGTGATTGACAGGAAGTGGGTGTTTCTGGGCGGAAACTGGCCGTTTTCTGGGAGTGTGAGGAAAAACGCAGGCGTGCCAGGATAAAACGCGGGAGTGTCTGGAGAAACGGGGGAGTGGCTGGCCGAATGCAGGGCGTGTTTGTGACATCAAACCAGGAACGAAACGGGCTGAGCTCATCGCAGTATAGGAGTAAGTCTCGAGCTACTCAGAAAGTTAGAAACTGCTAAGAATTTTCTATTCGCAATTCTGCTAATCTTTCGTTCGCAATTCTGCTAAGCTAAGATACACTCCCAGAGGGCGGCGGCCTAGAGTGTGCAATGCTGCTAAAATCTGCTAGCGAGCGAACAACTCGGAATGACCACCATTGTCAGAAATCCAGACCCAAAGTACAATATAAAGATTCTGCACATTATTACACAAAAAACAAGAATAATAATACAACAACAAAGAAAGAGAGAGAGAGAAGAACAACAACAAAGACACGGATATGAAGTATTAGGGAGGAGGAGGGGGGGGAGGTCGCAGATGCCACAAACATTAAAAATACGGCATACACATATATAGCGAAGGGACCAACCTGTTTCGCGCCAAGGGAAGGGAACAAACGTCACCCAGGGGCTAGAAACGAATCATCACCAATAGAAATACAGAGTTTGCGATAAGAATCCCAGCTAAGGGAGTCAAATATTTTCAGTACATGGTGTTGTTGAGAGGATGAGAGAGAGTCAATATATGGACCCCATTTCTTGTAAAAATGCAGTGCGTTACGGTCAAGGTCTGGGAGAGTAGATTGACGCTCAAAAAATAACGTAGTAGTAAGGAGGGATTTGAGGTTGGCAAGGGAGGGAGAGGTTCGATATATCCAATGATTTAAAATTAATTTCTTCCCCAAGGTCAATAATACATACAGAAATGGAACATAGTGAGCCTGAGAGGGAGGTAAACACACCAGGCTGTAGCGTTAAGGCCAAGGAGCGCTGCTGGGTCCAGAGGGAGAGAAATCCGGAAAGTAGATTTTACATACCACAATACCTTATTCCAAAACCGTTTAATCTTTGGACAATGCCAGAAATTGTGCATGAAAAGGGCATTCGGCGCTTTACACTTGGGACAGTGTCCAGAGTCTGTAGAGACCATATATTTATGCTGTCCCGGGGCAATATAAGCCCGGTGTAAAAATTTAAAGTGGATTTCCTGAAGCTGAGCAGAATGCAGGGCTTTCAGGATAGAGGGGAGGGTGCGAAGGAAGCTGTTCACCTCTGGATCCCAGGACCACTCACTCGACCATCTAGATAACATGGGAGCACAGAGAACATCAGGCTTGCTAGGTAACAAATCCTGGTATAACCAGCTAACTTCATATGAGAAGTTCGGTAATGAGACCAATAAAGGGGACAGAGGATCAGTCCTCCGCCTGTGCATAGGAGGGATGGGGAGAGATTGCACAAAATGGCGAACTTGGAGGAACATAAAGAAATCAGATGAGGGCACGCCGTGTCTCTCGGCTAGATCCGCAAATGACAGTACAAGTCCACCCGGGTCAAATACGTCACCGAAGTCTTATTGCCAAACCTATAAAAACTAGAGATGAGCGCCTGAAATTTTTCGGGTTTTGTGTTTTGGTTTTGGGTTCGGTTCCGCGGCCGTGTTTTGGGTTCGAACGCGTTTTGGCAAAACCTCACCGAATTTTTTTTGTCGGATTCGGGTGTGTTTTGGATTCGGGTGTTTTTTTCAAAAAACACTAAAAAACAGCTTAAATCATAGAATTTGGGGGTCATTTTGATCCCAAAGTATTATTAACCTCAAAAACCATAATTTACACTCATTTTCAGTCTATTCTGAATACCTTACACCTCACAATATTATTTTTAGTCCTAAAATTTGCACCGAGGTCGCTGTGTGAGTAAGATAAGCGACCCTAGTGGCCGACACAAACACCGGGCCCATCTAGGAGTGGCACTGCAGTGTCACGCAGGATGTCCCTTCCAAAAAACCCTCCCCAAACAGCACATGACGCAAAGAAAAAAAGAGGCGCAATGAGGTAGCTGTGTGAGTAAGATTAGCGACCCTAGTGGCCGACACAAACACCGGGCCCATCTAGGAGTGGCACTGCAGTGTCACGCAGGATGTCCCTTCCAAAAAACCCTCCCCAAACAGCACATGACGCAAAGAAAAAAAGAGGCGCAATGAGGTAGCTGTGTGAGTAAGATTAGCGACCCTAGTGGCCGACACAAACACCGGGCCCATCTAGGAGTGGCACTGCAGTGTCACGCAGGATGTCCCTTCCAAAAAACCCTCCCCAAACAGCACATGACGCAAAGAAAAAAAGAGGCGCAATGAGGTAGCTGACTGTGTGAGTAAGATTAGCGACCCTAGTGGCCGACACAAACACCGGGCCCATCTAGGAGTGGCACTGCAGTGTCACGCAGGATGTCCCTTCCAAAAAACCCTCCCCAATCAGCACATGATGCAAAGAAAAAGAAAAGAAAAAAGAGGTGCAAGATGGAATTGTCCTTGGGCCCTCCCACCCACCCTTATGTTGTATAAACAAAACAGGACATGCACACTTTAACCAACCCATCATTTCAGTGACAGGGTCTGCCACACGACTGTGACTGATATGACGGGTTGGTTTGGACCCCCCCAAAAAAGAAGCAATTAATCTCTCCTTGCACAAACTGGCTCTACAGAGGCAAGATGTCCACCTCATCTTCACCCTCCGATATATCACCGTGTACATCCCCCTCCTCACAGATTATCAATTCGTCCCCACTGGAATCCACCATCTCAGCTCCCTGTGTACTTTGTGGAGGCAATTGCTGCTGGTCAATGTCTCTGCGGAGGAATTGATTATAATTCATTTTAATGAACATCATCTTCTCCACATTTTCTGGATGTAACCTCGTACGCCGATTGCTGACAAGGTGAGCGGCGGCACTAAACACTCTTTCGGAGTACACACTTGTGGGAGGGCAACTTAGGTAGAATAAAGCCAGTTTGTGCAAGGGCCTCCAAATTGCCTCTTTTTCCTGCCAGTATAAGTACGGACTGTGTGACGTGCCTACTTGGATGCGGTCACTCATATAATCCTCCACCATTCTATCAATGTTGAGAGAATCATATGCAGTGACAGTAGACGACATGTCCGTAATCGTTGTCAGGTCCTTCAGTCCGGACCAGATGTCAGCATCAGCAGTCGCTCCAGACTGCCCTGCATCACCGCCAGCGGGTGGGCTCGGAATTCTGAGCCTTTTCCTCGCACCCCCAGTTGCGGGAGAATGTGAAGGAGGAGATGTTGACAGGTCGCGTTCCGCTTCACTTGACAATTTTGTCACCAGCAGGTCTTTCAACCCCAGCAGACCTGTGTCTGCCGGAAAGAGAGATCCAAGGTAGGCTTTAAATCTAGGATCGAGCACGGTGGCCAAAATGTAGTGCTCTGATTTCAACAGATTGACCACCCGTGAATCCTTGTTAAGCGAATTAAGGGCTGCATCCACAAGTCCCACATGCCTAGCGGAATCGCTCCCTTTTAGCTCCTTCTTCAATGCCTCCAGCTTCTTCTGCAAAAGCCTGATGAGGGGAATGACCTGACTCAGGCTGGCAGTGTCTGAACTGACTTCACGTGTGGCAAGTTCAAAGGGCATCAGAACCTTGCACAACGTTGAAATCATTCTCCACTGCACTTGAGACAGGTGCATTCCACCTACTATATCGTGCTCAATTGTATAGGCTTGAATGGCCTTTTGCTGCTCCTCCAACCTCTGAAGCATATAGAGGGTTGAATTCCACCTCGTTACCACTTCTTGCTTCAGATGATGGCAGGGCAGGTTCAGTAGTTTTTGGTGGTGCTCCAGTCTTCTGTACGTGGTGCCTGTACGCCGAAAGTGTCCCGCAATTCTTCTGGCCACCGACAGCATCTCTTGCACGCCCCTGTCGTTTTTTAAAAAATTCTGCACCACCAAATTCAAGGTATGTGCAAAACATGGGACGTGCTGGAATTTGCCCATATTTAATGCACACACAATATTGCTGGCGTTGTCCGATGCCACAAATCCACAGGAGAGTCCAATTGGGGTAAGCCATTCCGCGATGATCTTCCTCAGTTGCCGTAAGAGGTTTTCAGCTGTGTGCGTATTCTGGAAAGCGGTGATACAAAGCGTAGCCTGCCTAGGAAAGAGTTGGCGTTTGCGAGATGCTGCTACTGGTGCCGCCGCTGCTGTTCTTGCGGCGGGAGTCCATACATCTACCCAGTGGGCTGTCACAGTCATATAGTCCTGACCCTGCCCTGCTCCACTTGTCCACATGTCCGTGGTTAAGTGGACATTGGGTACAACTGCATTTTTTAGGACACTGGTGAGTCTTTTTCTGACGTCCGTGTACATTCTCGGTATCGCCTGCCTAGAGAAGTGGAACCTAGATGGTATTTGGTAACGGGGGCACACTGCCTCAATAAATTGTCTAGTTCCCTGTGAACTAACGGCGGATACCGGACGCACGTCTAACACCAACATAGTTGTCAAGGACTCAGTTATCCGCTTTGCAGTAGGATGACTGTTGTGATATTTCATCTTCCTCGCAAAGGACTGTTGAACAGTCAATTGCTTACTGGAAGTAGTACAAGTGGGCTTACGACTTCCCCTCTGGGATGACCATCGACTCCCAGCGGCAACAACAGCAGCGCCAGCAGCAGTAGGCGTTACACGCAAGGATGCATCGGAGGAATCCCAGGCAGGAGAGGACTCGTCAGAATTGCCAGTGACATGGCCTGCAGGACTATTGGCATTCCTGGGGAAGGAGGAAATTGACACTGAGGGAGTTGGTGGGGTGGTTTGCGTGAGCTTGGTTACAAGAGGAAGGGATTTACTGGTCAGTGGACTGCTTCCGCTGTCACCCAAAGTTTTTGAACTTGTCACTGACTTATTATGAATGCGCTGCAGGTGACGTATAAGGGAGGATGTTCCGAGGTGGTTAACGTCCTTACCCCTACTTATTACAGCTTGACAAAGGGAACACACGGCTTGACACCTGTTGTCCGCATTTCTGGTGAAATACCTCCACACCGAAGAGCTGATTTTTTTGGTATTTTCACCTGGCATGTCAACGGCCATATTCCTCCCACGGACAACAGGTGTCTCCCCGGGTGCCTGACTTAAACAAACCACCTCACCATCAGAATCCTCCTGGTCAATTTCCTCCCCAGCGCCAGCAACACCCATATCCTCCTCATCCTGGTGTACTTCAACACTGACATCTTCAATCTGACTATCAGGAACTGGACTGCGGGTGCTCCTTCCAGCACTTGCAGGGGGCGTGCAAATGGTGGAAGGCGCATGCTCTTCACGTCCAGTGTTGGGAAGGTCAGGCATCGCAACCGACACAATTGGACTCTCCTTGTGGATTTGGGATTTCAAAGAACGCACAGTTCTTTGCGGTGCTTTTGCCAGCTTGAGTCTTTTCAGTTTTCTAGCGAGAGGCTGAGTGCTTCCATCCTCATGTGAAGCTGAACCACTAGCCATGAACATAGGCCAGGGCCTCAGCCGTTCCTTGCCACTCCGTGTGGTAAATGGCATATTGGCAAGTTTACGCTTCTCCTCCGACAATTTTATTTTAGGTTTTGGAGTCCTTTTTTTACTGATATTTGGTGTTTTGGTTTTGACATGCTCTGTACTATGCCATTGGGCATCGGCCTTGGCAGACGACGTTGCTGGCATTTCATCGTCTCGGCCATGACTAGTGGCAGCAGCTTCAGCACGAGGTGGAAGTGGATCTTGATCTTTCCCTAATTTTGGAACCTCAACATTTTTGTTCTCCATATTTTAATAGGCACAACTAAAAGGCACCTCAGGTAAACAATGGAGATGGATGGATTGGATACTAGTATACAATTATGGACGGGCTGCCGAGTGCCGACACAGAGGTAGCCACAGCCGTGAACTACCGCACTGTACTGTGTCTGCTGCTAATATATAGACTGGTTGATAAAGAGATAGTATACTCGTAACTAGTATGTATGTATAAAGAAAGAAAAAAAAACCACGGTTAGGTGGTATATACAATTATGGACGGGCTGCCGAGTGCCGACACAGAGGTAGCCACAGCCGTGAACTACCGCACTGTACTGTGTCTGCTGCTAATATATAGACTGGTTGATAAAGAGATAGTATACTCGTAACTAGTATGTATGTATAAAGAAAGAAAAAAAAACCACGGTTAGGTGGTATATACAATTATGGACGGGCTGCCGAGTGCCGACACAGAGGTAGCCACAGCCGTGAACTACCGCACTGTACTGTGTCTGCTGCTAATATAGACTGGTTGATAAAGAGATAGTATACTCGTAACTAGTATGTATGTATAAAGAAAGAAAAAAAAACCACGGTTAGGTGGTATATACAATTATGGACGGGCTGCCGAGTGCCGACACAGAGGTAGCCACAGCCGTGAACTACCGCACTGTACTGTGTCTGCTGCTAATATAGACTGGTTGATAAAGAGATAGTATACTACTAATATTATATATACTGGTGGTCAGGTCACTGGTCACTAGTCACACTGGCAGTGGCACTCCTGCAGCAAAAGTGTGCACTGTTTTAATATAATATTATGTACTCCTGGCTCCTGCTATAACCTATAACTGGCACTGCAGTAGTGCTCCCCAGTCTCCCCCACAATTATAAGCTGTGTGAGCTGAGCAGTCAGACAGATATATAATATATATTATATAGATGATGCAGAACACTGGCCTGAGCCTGAGCAGTGCACACAGATATGGTATGTGACTGACTGAGTCACTGTGTGTATCGCTTTTTTCAGGCAGAGAACGGATATATTAAATAAACTGCACTGTGTGTCTGGTGGTCACTCACTATATAATATATTATGTACTCCTGGCTCCTGCTATAACCTATAACTGGCACTGCAGTAGTGCTCCCCAGTCTCCCCCACAATTATAAGCTGTGTGAGCTGAGCAGTCAGACAGATATATATAATATTATATATAGATAATAGATGATGCAGCACACTGGCCTGAGCCTGAGCAGTGCACACAGATATGGTATGTGACTGAGTCACTGTGTGCTGTGTATCGCTTTTTTCAGGCAGAGAACGGATTATAAATAAAACTGGTGGTCACTATCAGCAAAACTCTGCACTGTACTGAGTACTCCTAATGCTCCCCAAAATTAGTAAATCAAGTGTCTCTCTAATCTATTCTAAACGGAGAGGACGCCAGCCACGTCCTCTCCCTATCAATCTCAATGCACGTGTGAAAATGGCGGCGACGCGCGGCTCCTTATATAGAATCCGAGTCTCGCGATAGAATCCGAGCCTCGCGAGAATCCGACAGCGTCATGATGACGTTCGGGCGCGCTCGGGTTAACCGAGCAAGGCGGGAAGATCCGAGTCGCTCGGACCCGTGAAAAAAAACATGAAGTTCTGGCGGGTTCGGATTCAGAGAAACCGAACCCGCTCATCTCTAATAAAAACTGTGATTTTTGTGAAAGGTATGGCGATCTCCCATCAGTGCTAATACAGTGTTAAATTGAGATTTACAATCTAAGTATGCTTTCTTCGAAGCAGGAGAGGGAGACTATTTAAATTGTTGGTAAGCTTCAGTTAAGCATCGTTGGGATGTTTTAAACTCAGAAAGAAACTTTCTTTCTCGAGGAAACATATTCCACAAGCCTACCATGGATAACTGCCTTGGAGGTCTGCCAAAACAAAAAGGGGTCGGTCTCAAAGGTGTCTGCATTGTCCAGTCTGAACTCCTCCCAAAACGCCTCCAACTTACTCCGAAACTGCAAGGAGGAGGTGAAGGAAGTTGGGAAACGCCAACATTTCAAGGAACCACAATCTAGCGAGGTAGTGACCATACCAAAGCATGGTCAGAAAGGGAGATCATTTCCATCTGCGCTTCAGTACTGTGAGGGATTATGGAATCCGACAATAATAAAAAACCAATTCAGGGTGCCATGGGCAGCCGAGAGACACGAGTATTCCCTATCAGTGGGGTGGAGAGATCTCCAGGTATTGGTCAGCCGTAATTGCTGAGCAAAGAAAGGGACACCTAGAGTAGGGGGTAGGCATGCACGAGCGGAGGAATTTGAGTCCATATAAGCGGAGGCCACAATATTGAAGTCTCCGCCCTCAATCATTGGATAAGACAAAAATGGGCACAGTTTAGTAATAAGAGTTTTAAAAAATACCTTCGAAGATGAGTTTGGGGCATATACAGAGCATAGAACATACTTGGTGTTGTGGAGTAAAATTTCAAGAATAAGGAATCTGCCAGAGGGGTGACACAGGGAGGAAAGGACCTCTATATGTAGGTTGCGTTGAGCAAGGATAAGTACACCCCTAGCCTTAGAAGAATAAGGAGCGTCAGAAAGCACCTGTCAACCGAGGACACCCAGTTTTTGGGCCTCCGGGGAAAGAAGGTGCGTCTCCTGTAAAAATACAATATCCATATGCATTTTATTTAAGTAAAGCAGTATTTTCTTTCCTTTGACGGGAGAGTGAATACCCCCTATGTTCCACGTACCCACTTTAATGGCAGACATAAGGCATATGACAATGAGCGATCACAAATGAAGACATCTTACAAACCCAAAGGTATTGAAGGGGAGAGAGAGACACAGAAGGGAGGGAGGGAAAGTGAAGACAAAAGAACAGTAGAAACATAGAAACAAGAAAAAGACAGAAGACCCACCGGGGGGTCCAGCAATAACAATTAAAGAACAACTTCACGGTAAATCAGGTGAGGTAACAACCGTATGCAGTGAAGAGGACATTGCTCCTAGCCAGTACCACTATAACGAGCAGCATAGGGGGCGGGGAGGAAAAAGAGAGGGAGGCGAAGGGAGGGGAAGCTAAGGAGAGATGGAGAGTGTAGGTGAGGACCAAGGTGATAGCAACCAGCTCCCAAATGGACGGAGGTAAAACATTAAACAGGTACCATACACATATAACTTCACAAAACCAAATCTAAACATGTGGGGACACACAGCAAAGAATGCACTTATATTGCTCTAGAGGTTTATATACATCATCCAGAGGACCAGTGTGGATATGACGGAAAAAAAAGTCCAAATAGTCCAGCAGAGGATCACATAGTCCACAAGGTGAGGGAAGGAGAAATATGCAATATATGAAACTGCTCCAGAGCAACAAGGAGTGAGCAGAGTTCCAGGTCGGAGTCAGCAGAGCACGGCTATTTCAGCAACAGGTCGGAGGTGGCAGCCTCCGCAAGATAGGCAGCAGCATCCTCCGGGGTATGAAAATCCTTAAAAGACGTGCCGTTAAAGATCCTCAAGCGTACAGGGTAGAGTAGCGCAAATTTTCGGCCCTCCTGGGCTAATTTACAGCAGGTAGGTGAGAATGCCTTACAAAGCCTGGTAAGCTCCGGAGAGAAATCCTGGAAGAGCAACAGTTTGACATCCTCCCAAACAAGATCCCGTACACGACGGGAAGCTGACCAGAGAGCTTCTTTATGGAGAAAGTTGAGACACCGAAACAGTATGGCACGCGGGCGAGAAGAAGTGGAGGAGGGGCGGGTGGGGCCCGTCCTGTGTGCATGTTCCACCACCAGGTCCGAGCAGACATCTTGTATTCCAAGAAGATCAGGAAGCATGTGTCAGAGGAAATGGTAAAGAGCCTGTCCCTTAACCAACTCCGGAAGCCCAATGAGCCTGAGATTATTAGGAAAGACCTATTTTCCAGGTCGTCAATCTTCGACCACACCAGGTTTTCAGATTTCTGCAGTTTAGCAGAGATTTCCGAAAGTTCGGCAATTTGTTGGAAATTTTCACCAGCAATGTGTTCCACTTGCAAGACACGTTTAGACAACTGTTTATACTGACTCTTGATATCTAAGACAGCCTGCTGTAATGCAGCAGCATGCAGCTGTGCTTGTTCCTGAAATAAGGGCTGAACAGTTTCTTTCACTGCCCTGACAATGTCAGCATAAGATAGTGGGTGCCCAGGGACAATAGAGGGCAGTAGGGTCCCAGCAAGGAAAGGAGAGTTGGAGGGGGCAGGGGCCATGGGAGCAGCAGGTGTAGCCACCACATGAGCTCCGGCGTCCAGGGAGGCCGTGGCGGCCATTTTAGAAGCCGGGCCGTGGATTTAAGACCGGGCGCGGGAGCTCTTTCCCTGCATCGTGGGGGCCAGGAAACGGTCCATACAGGGTGGCCGGAGCTGCAGAGGGTGAGCGGATATGGCGGGCCGCTCAGAGCACGGCTATTTCAGCAACAGGTCGGAGGTGGCAGCCTCCGCAAGATAGGCAGCAGCATCCTCCGTGGTATGAAAATCCTTAAAAGACGTGCCATAAAAGATCCTCAAGCGTACAGGGTAGAGTAGCGCAAATTTTTGGCCCTCCTGGGCTAATTTACAGCAGGTAGGTGAGAATGCCTTACAAAGCCTGGTAAGCTCCGGAGAGAAATCCTGGAAGAGCAACAGTTTGGCATCCTCCCAAACAAGATCCCGTACACGACGGGAAGCTGACCAGAGAGCTTCTTTATGGAGAAAGTTGAGACACCGAAACAGTACGGCACGCGGGCGAGAAGAAGTGGAGGAGGGGCGGGTGGGGCCCGTCCTGTGTGCACATTCCACCACCAGGTCCGAGCAGACATCTTGTATTCCAAGAAGATCAGGAAGCGTGTGTCAGAGGAAATGGTAAAGAGCCTGTCCCTTAACCAACTCCGGAAGCCCAATGAACCTGAGATTATTAGGAAAGACCTATTTTCCAGGTCGTCAATCTTCGACCACACCAGGTTTTCAGATTTCTGCAGTTTAGCAGAGATTTCCGAAAGTTCGGCAATTTGTTGGAAATTTTCACCAGCAATGTGTTCCACTTGCAAGACACGTTTAGACAACTGTTTATACTGACTCTTGATATCTAAGACAGCCTGCTGTAATGCAGCAGCATGCAGCTGTGCTTGTTCCTGAAATAAGGGCTGAACAGTTTCTTTCACTGCCCTGACAATGTCAGCATAAGATAGTGGGTGCCCAGGGACAATAGAGGCCAGTGGGGTCCCAGCAAGGGAAGGAGAGTTGGAGGGGGCAGGGGCCGTGGGAGCAGCAGGTGCAGCCGCCACATGAGCTCCGGCGTCCAGGGAGGCCGTGGCGGCCATTTTAGAAGCCGGGCCGTGGATTTAAGACCGGGCGCGGGAGCTCTTTCCCTGCATCGTGGGGGCCAGGAAACGGTCCATACAGGGTGGCCGGAGCTGCAGAGGGTGAGCGGATATGGCGGGCCGCTCAGTGGATTCCCGGGTCAGGCAGTATGCGGCTGTAAGTGGCAGCAGGCACCGGAGCTACACGAGCGACCCAAGTTGCTTTTTTAACTTAGTTATTTTTCTAGGCACAGTTACCTGTTGTGAAAGCAAACAAAGTTGCTAATAAGAATATTAAATGTTTGTGCCCTTGGTCCACAAATGTACATTTGCAATGTAAAAGTGTACTGTAAACATTTTTCCAAATAGCATAACCTTCAAATAAACACACACACATTTTTTGTTTTGTTTTACTGAAGACATTAAATTGAAACAATAAGCTAACATGGCTAGAAAACAATAGCATGACAAATATTTTTTAACAAATCTGCAGATTTCAAACATGTAAAAATATTTGCTTACATACCATCAAACAGCTGCCAGTGGTGATTTTAACATCACAGAAGCCAGTACTGTGGTTCCCCCATCTACTGGCCAAAGAAGATATTAAATAAATTTAAAATATGTTGTGAACCCCCAGCCACAGGATACTGTTGGTCAAACTGAGGTAGATTCTTGGCACAATACACAAACCCAAACGTACACAGCACGCTAGGAAGAGGAAGATGGTTCAAGTGTACAGGAAAAAAGATCACAGGCTACAAACCAAAAGAGAACACAACAACCCCCTTTCAGCATGAGGGAGTTGTCCATTCTGGCCACACAAGCCAAAACAAATACATAAAGGCAACATGGAAAACATGGGTGCTGGGCAATGTTGACGCATCTGGACAGACATTACTTTCTCTTCTTTCGCCCCGCCTGACGTGGTTGGTCACTGCTAGGTCTGCGAAGTGACCATCGAGGGCCCTGCCCAGTGGGATCTTCTTCCTGGGCAGGGGTAGGGGAGGGAGCAGGTGTGCCAGGCTCCCTGCCACTGTGGGCAAGAAGGCCAGCGATGTCCTGTAGAGCTTGGACAACAGAGCTGGAGAATTGTTGTACCGAGGAGGCGAGTTCAGCTTGGCCCTGCCTGATCTCTGCCAGACCTTGGCAGAGTTGAGCCACACCTTGCCCAACACAGGTCGTGTGCTCAGTGAGCCGGACAGATATCTGGCTTACCTCCCAGATCATCTTGTCCTGAAATTGAGTCAGCCTCTCACCATGACTGGCAATTTCAGTCAGAATCACCGGGATAGCAAAGGGTTGGGTGGGGAGGCCAGTGTGTGTCTGGCCAGGTGGAATCTGCCAACCCACACTGGAGGACTCACTAGGTCCCCCCACCTCAGCCTTAGCCAGATACCCCTCCTCTGACTCACTATGCTCACCCTCCTGTGCTGTGTTATGTAAAAAGCAAAGATAAGAATGAGAGACAAAAGGACAGAAAAAAAAGTCACAAGTTTGAAAATGTAACATTAAAAAAAAAATTCTATATGTGTGTGTAAACTTACCTGGCAAGTCATGTAGGTTGACAATTTCAGGCAGGTCCGTGTCCATCCGAGACACCCCACCCGCCTCCCCGTAGCTCACACAGTCCATCGCCAGCTCCTCCAGGTCTGTATACTCCACAGTGGCAGCGGGACCTCCCCCTGTTGCCCTCGAGGCATTCCTCTCCGCAGACCTCTTGCCCTTCAGGCGGGACTTGAAGTCAGCCCAACTACATATGTGATTAGAATTCGGGGAAAGGGACATAAAAGTTTAAAATACCTGTTTTGCTTAGTTGTTGTACACATGTTATGTATTTGTTTGCTATAGGCAACATCACATATAGGCAAGTTATTTTAAAAGAAAAAAAATGTGTGTCAATATTCACTTACCGTTTTCTAACTTCCTGTGCGGTGCGGACAATTGAGCCGATTTCATTTACGGAATCTGTAATGTCCCTCCAGATGCGATCTTTTGTCGCAGCACCCATGTTTTTGCTGCCTCTATGTATTTTGTCCATGGCTTGTGTGACCAGAACTCGCAGCTCCCTCTTTGAAAATGCGGGCTGCCGCCTTTTCTTTTTGGTTGTAGCCTGTGAGGGTTCGTCCTGTACCTGCTCACCATCTTCCTCTTCTCTTGCTGGTTGGGTTGTTTGGGTTTGTGTTATTAGTCCAGAATCTACCTCAGTTTACCCAGTATCTGTGTCTGTCAGGGGACTCACAGCATACCCCTGTGTGTTTTGGTCAGAAGATGGGGTTCCCCCAGTACTAGGTGTTATGAGCCACGGCAGTGGCTCATTCCTGTTTTGCATTTTGGTTATTTATTTTATGTTATATTTCTGTTTCTGTTCCCCGTGGGTGTCATGGGGTGTCCGGTGTCCACCCTTAAGGAGAGGGTACTGTTATGAACCACAAGCAGTGGTTCATTCCTGTTCATGTATTTTATGTTATAGTTCTCTTGCAGGCCAGGATTTCCTTTGCTCTGGTTTAGGAAGACTCTTGTTGGCCGCCGGTGGTGAGACTGTGTAATTGCAGCCTGTTTCCATGTGTTTAGCCTCACCTGTCTGTTAATTGCACTTGTCAGTTTGGAGTCGTGCAACAGGGCAGCTGCACGACATAATTAATCAGGGTCCCTGCTGTGATTGGAAGAAATCCTTGTTATATTCTGTCTCAGTGCATTACACAGATGCCGGTGATAGTTTCTGTCTAGCTGCTTCCAGCCTTGAAGCATTCTAATCCAGTGTCTGATCCAGTGTCTGATCCAGTGTCTGATCTTGAAGCGTTCCTGTCCTGAAGTCCAGTGGCTTTGTCTGTTCCAGATCCTGATACCGTATCCTGTTCCTTGGTGTCCACTGCTGTCGTTGGAACTGTGCCTGTCCTCCGGTCCTGAGAGCTTGTATCAGCTACGTTGGGGGTTCCTGTCCGTTTGCCAGTATTTGTACCGGTTTCGTGAGTAGCGGCTTTGCCGTGTCCGTCAGCCAAGGCCGCTGTATTCTTTAGTTATACTAGTTGCTGGTGTTTTGCAGAGGGTTCTGCATATGCTGTCACCGCCGGTACACAACAGTATTGTGTTGGCGTGTGGACAGCATTTCCTTTGTTGTTGTTTATCCTGTTGGCTGTGCCGCATATACATTTAGTTTTAGGTCTCTTTGTAGCCCCTAGCTCTCAGTTTGGTTTAGTTAGAGGTCCCCTTGTTATCATCCCGCCTCGGTTTACGCCTTGTCTCACATTAAGACCTGGGGGTATCGGAGTTGGGCAGACCTGATCCGCCCTTCAAACGCGGCTGCCGTAGGCCCAAGAAACCACAGTTTTGCAGGCGTAAACTGACCACGCGGGTGAAACAACGGAGGTAGGCTGCTAGGGGCTATTACTACACCTTGCCTTTATTTCAGCATCACGTTCTGGTGCTGTGGACTCAGTACGCAACACCTCTTTCGTTCTGAGCACCAAGAACGTAACACTTGGTCCTGCTATTTCTTCATCACCACTGGCAGCTTGTAGCATCTCCTGCCGCAGCACTATCCTTCTGGCTGTTAAGGTGGACATCTGCTGCTGCAGCACGCTTAACTCTGCAGCCATTTGTTCTGGAGTAGCCATGTTGTAGATGGCATGTGCGTTGGCACAGCTGTCTGGCGATTTATAGCTGCGTGTGTTTTGTAGTGCGGGAAATCGCACAGGTGCTAATTACACAAATTTTTCCAGTAATTGCAGTACTGGCTATTTAAACAGCATGCATGCAGCTTGTGTTTGTGGGTGTATGGCATGAAGCTGGAGAGAAGCTAGGCGGACGTGTTGCAAAATAACTATTGATTTGTGTAAGTTTTTTAGCTGTACATTGCAAACTAATGTGCGTTTGCTATATTGCTATTTTTTTTAATGTTATGTAGCGGACGCCGTGCTTTTTTTAAACCTTAAAAATGGTTAAAATAATTTGTAATATCCAAACAAAGAGTATGTAGGGGTGACCAATGCTGTTTTTTTGGTTGATCAATTTATGCCATATAAATTTATATTATATTGTTTACTGTAGATATATTTAGTATCTAATAGTTGCTTAACATGTAATTTGCAGTGTTACCGTTCTAGGGGTTACAGTGTGTTTGGTCCTATTCTTAGAGTGTTTTTATTTATGTTGTAGGTAGCTTGTTCATTTCAAATCATTTTGGAAGTGCCAAAGTAGGCCATCTTTTCTTTTGTGTCAACTGAGTTTGTATATTTTTCTGAGCAGGTAAGTAGCCTGTCCAATGGTAGGCTGGTGTTGGCGGGGTTAATGTGTGTTTGGGCCTATTATCAGAGTGTTTTTATTTATGTTATAGGTAGCTTATTCATTTCAAATCATTTTGGAAGTGACAAAGTAGGCCATCTTTTCTTTCTTGTCAGCTGAGTTTGTATATTTTTCTGAGCAGGTAAGTAACCTGTCCAATGGTGGCCTGGTGTTGGAGGGGTTAATGTGTTTTTGGGCCTATTCTCAGAGTGATATTGTTTAACTTTTTTTTTTTTTTTTTAAACATTTGGTGTGGCAAAGTAGGCAGTTTGTTTTGTTCTTCCTTTGCGGAAATATTCTATTAGTTTCTAAGTTGCATGTCCTTGCCATTGTTTGCTTAATTTGTGTGTTGAATTTTGTAGTAGTCCATACTTTATAGGTTTATCATATATTGTTGAGTATGTCAAGCTAGTAGTTGTAGAAGTATTTTGGCTTGTGGGTTTTTTTTTTTGTATTGGTTTTGTTGGTTACATGGAAAACAATGTTGTAGCTACGTAGGTAAATGTTCTTTATTTTTAATTTCTATTGTGTTTGATCCTGTTTTTCAACATGAAGATATGGAATACGCTCCTGAAGTAAGTGTTTGAACTGCCATATCCAGAAATTGTTTTGTGGCAATGTGTGTGGTTAAATGATTGTGTGTTTTAATGTTTCCTACCTTCATTTGAAGATGCAGATGGCCATATATGTGGCTGCGGAAGCCCTCCCACCCCAACCGCTCCTCATCCTCCAAGGCAACGGAGGCGTGCAAGGCCACCAATTTACCGTACCCCTTTTTGGGATGCCTGATGATGTGGTTTTGCACAGATACAGGATGCCACCTCATCTAATCCTAGATACTCTCTTCATAATTGAGAGTGATCTAGAACAATCCATTAGGTATCCTACAGCAATACCAGCATTGACACAATTCCTTGCTGTGTTACATTTTTTGGCCACTGGATCTTTCCAGCATGTAGTTGGTGATCTGGTTGGCATGTCGCAGGGCCAGTTCAGTAAGGTCCTGCGACGTGTCATCAATGCTTTCCTCACCAGAGTGAAGCAGTTCCTAGCAATGCCTTTGGATGCTGGTGCCCTGGCTGTGGTGAAGCGGCAATTTCAGGAAGGGGGTAGTCGCTTCCCACACGTTATTGGGGTTGTGGATGGGACACATGTTGCCATTGTTGAACCAAAACATAATGAAGAAATATATAGAAACAGGAAACTGTTTCATTCTCTGAATGTCATGGTTGTTTGTGGCCCATCCCTCCAGATCCTTTCCCTGAATGCTATGTTCCCTGGGAATTCCCATGACTCACATGTGATTCTCCAATCAGGGATCTGGTAAAGATTAAGAATGATGGAAGGCCAAGACATGTGGCTATTGGGTGAGTGTGTTTTTTTGAACAGTCTTATTGTACAAATTACATCTTTTTAATTTTGTTTTTTTTAATTTTTCTATTCTCATATTCTAAAACAGGAGATCGTGTATATCCTTGCACCCCCTGGCTCATGACTCCTTACAGCAAACCCAGGCCAGGGCCACAGTCGGCATTTAATTCCGCGCTTACTGCCACTAGACAGCTGGTGGAGTGCACGATTGGGGTTCTTAAAGGGCGGTTTCGTGTGCTCCACCGCACTGGTGGCGACATCATGTATTCGCCGGAGATGGTAAGTAAAATTGTGGTCCTGTGCGCTATACTACATAACATTGCTGTAAGGAGTCCCCTTGAGCTTCCACAGTCGGAGGAATTGCCGGATGAGGAACCAGGGGTTGGACAGGCCTTCCGTGGCAGGAGTGTAAGCCAGCGGGGTCATGCCGTAAGGGCTAGAATTGGAGTATTTCAGGTATGCTTATGTTATGATAGTAATACACTTTAAATGTTGCGTAATTTTTGCTATCTGTCTTTACGTGTAGGGTATTTAGTAATGATGTGATTTTGCTTGCTTTGTCAAGTTGTGAGTGTGTTGCTATTGTTTTCTGAGTTTTGGAAATAGTGTCTGAGTACAGATTTGTTGTGTACTGTTATCCTTATCATCTGTATTTAGATTTTCTATTTTTCTACAATGGGATTACTGTTCCATTCTGTTTGATTATTTGCAGTTGTGTCCGTGCAAATTTATTTTTATTTTTTTGGGGGAAATTTATGATGTGTAATTGTGTTTATAAAAATTAAAAAAACACCACCCTTAACATTTTTTTTTTGTTTTTTTTCTAACTATATTTGTTTGGCTCTGGTTACCAAACAAATGCCACAACATCTGCCCAAAAAAACTGCTTTGTGACTTCCGCCGCCGACAGCCCGAGTTGCTAGCACGGCTGTGCCAGCAAATCCGCAGACGCAGTAAGTTAAATGCATTACAATGTGTTCACATGACTATTTAACTGTGATTATTAGCACTAACAAAATAAATAAATAAAATTGGAAATTTCCAGACAAATTGTGCTTAGATGTGATAAAATGAGATTATTAGCAGACATTATTATTAAACTATAGTCCCCAAAACATACCACACTTAACCAGTTTACAGAGTGTGTGTGCTTAGGGCTTGCAGTACAGACTGGGGAGCAGAGTGCTTAGGGGATAATGTTTAGTGGTGTGGTGAGTCGGCACACACGCTGTAGGCTGCAGACATAACTTTGTATTTGTATTAATAAATAAACATAACAATGTTATTTGGGAATGCACATGGAACTGATTTTTTATTTTTTTTATTTAAATGTGATTCTAGGGCAAGCACAACGGCAAGCTACTCAAGCGCCTTCCTCACCTCCAGCCTCCTCCCCACCCCAAACTCCCTCACCCCCTCAACACCCTGAACCCCAAAATCAAACTTCTCCAACCCCCTCCCCCTCTCTTTCCCAACCCCCCTCTCGAACCCCCTCCCCCTCTCTTTCCCAATCATCCATCTCCAAACCCCTCCCCCTCTCTTTCACAAACCACCTCTAGAACCCACTCCCCCTCTCTTTCACAAACTCCTTCTCAACCCACCTCCCCCTCTCTGGCCCAACCCACCTCTCAGCCCCACTACCCCTCTCTGGCCCAAAACCCCTCTCAGCCCCCCTCCCCCTCTCAATCAGACCCACCCTCTCTAAACAACTCACCCATCCAGCCTCCTTCCCCAATCCAGCCTCCTTCACCACCCACTGAATGGGCAGCAGAGGACCCCGAGGAGTTTGAGGGTGCTGGACATGTGGAAGATGATAGTAAGTTTTTACACATTTAAATTGTATTTGTTAGCTACTTAAACTTCAATTACATGCAGTGTTGTACTGGGGCCAATCTTGGGCCAAGGAAAATTGATTGTTTTCTTCATCATGGTATGGATGTTGCATTTACATTTGTGTGTGGATCATTAGATGTACAGTGTCTAGGTCTACAATGTTTAGGCTGTCCACTCTAGGTCGACACCCATTAGGTCAACAGGGTTGCCAGGACAACAGGGTTTATATGTGTAATGTTGTCAGGTTAAAAGTTAGACCGAAGGGTATTTTGGTATGTTGTTGTCCTTTTTAACTTAGAGTGCCTGGATATCCCAATATTTGCACAGACAAATCGCATGCTTCACTTTGTTTGTCAGGCTTAGGACAAGTTGAGTCGCTACACTACCGCTTACATCGTAAGCAATTTCCATTGCAATTGGAGTACACGTGCCGCATGAAGTGAAAAAAAACTTAAACATGTGTCATGTATCCATAAATAACATGTTGATCTTGTGACATGTTGAACTAGCACATGTCGACCTACAGAGGCTGTTGTCCATCCAAAGCTAACCAAAAAATGACTGCCTAACAATAGTGTGTTCCAAAAACAAACTTAAAATATACAGTGTAAGTATTTACTACAGAAGAAGGGATGGGGCCACAGTTAAGTTGCAAGGACATTCATAAAAATAAGGTAGATGAAAATACATTTACAGAGGAGAAGGTCCTAACAGAACTTTCAAAACTAAAAGTGGATAAATCAATGGGACCAGATGGGATACACCCAAGGATACTCAAAGAGCTAAAAGATGTGCTGGTTACACCTTTAACAGAATTATTTAACCAGTCACTAAATACAGGTGCTATTCCAGAGGACTGGAAAAGAGCAAATGTAGTTCCACTGCACAAAAGTGGAAGCAAGGAAGAAGCAAGTAACTACAGACCAGTAAGCCTTACATCAGTAGTAGGGAAAGTAATGGAAAAACTATTAAAAGAAAGAGTAGTGGAATATCTTAAATCAAACAACTTACAGGATCCAAAACAGCATGGATTCACTGGTGGGAGATCATGCCAAACAAATCTTATTGACTTTTTTGACTCTGTGATGAAAATAATAGATCAAGGGGGAGCTGTAGATGTAGCATATCTAGACTTTAGTAAGGCATTTGACACTGTCCCACATCGCAGACTGCTAAATAAACTTGAAAGCCTGGGGGTGGATTATAAATCAGTTAAATGGATAAGAACCTGGTTGCAGGATAGGAAACAGACAGTCGTAGTTAATGGAGTGCAATCTATGGAGGGAAATGTTACTAGTGGAGTACCCCAGGGATCTGTACTTGGTCCAGTTCTCTTTAATATCTTTGTTGGTGACATTGCAGATGGTATTGAAGGGAAGATATGCCTTTTTGCAGATGATACAAAGATATGCAACAGGGTAGACACACCGGGAGGGGTCAAACAAATGATTAATGACCTAGGTAGGCTTGAGAAATGGCCAAGAACGTGGCAACTACAGTTTAATGCTAAAAAATGCAAAATCATGCACTTGGGTCTCAATAACCCAAAGGCTAAGTATAGTATCAAGGGTACTATAATGGAAACTACTGAGGAGGAAAGAGATTTCTGAGTCACTATTTCAAGTGACTTGAAGGCAGGAAAGCAATGCAACAAAGCAATGAGAAAGGCAAGTCAGATGCTTGGTTGCATAGGGAGAGGAATCAGTAGCAGGAAAAAAGAAGTGATAATGCCACTGTATAGGTCATTGGTACGGCCCTATCTGGAATACTGTATCCAGTTCTGGAGACCCTATCTCCAGAAGGATATAAATACAAAGAAGGGCAACTAAAATGGTGCATGGCCTACATCACAAAACTTACCCGGAAAGGCTAAAAGATCTTAACATGTATAGTTTGGAGGAGAGAAGGGAAAGGGGGGACATGATAGAAACTTTCAAATATATCAAGGGTCTTAACAAAGTTCAGGAGGGAAATATTCTTCAAAGGAAAAGAAGTATTAGAACTCCAGGGCATACATTGAGACTGGAGGGGGGGAGGTTCAGGGGAAATTTAAGGAAAAATTACCTCACAGAAAGGGTAGTGGATAAGTGGAATAGCCTCCCATCAGAGGTGGTAGAGGCTAAGACTGTAGAGCAATTTAAACATGCTTGGGACAGGCATATGAATATCCTTACAAAGAAGTAAGGTTAAAAAAGGGTTGAGATTGCCTAAAGGATAAAATAAAAAAGGGGCAGACTAGATGGGCCAAGTGGTTCTTATCTGCCGTCAAATTCTATGTTTCTATGTTTCTATGTAACATGTAAGAGGTGTGGATCATTAGATTGACAGTGTGTGGGTCGACAATGTTTAGGACCACCAGAATGCAACAGGCAAGACCACAGTCTGGAACCTGATCCTTAGGCTGTTCATGCATGAAATTAGGGCCACTGGTGCTTTCCCCTGTACCCCTGTGTGACGGTCCAAGTCTGGGGACATGTGTTGTTAAAGTGTCACTTCAAAAATGTTGTTTGTCAAAATATAACAACAAGACCTGTCTCACCTTATGTAGTAAGGCAGGCTTTCAGGGAGTGTGGGCATGCTAGTATATGTAGTCCTTCTGAAGATGTTGTGATCAGAGGCAGAACTCTGGGAGGCAACGGAGTCAGCTGCCGCCGGGCTCCTGCTTTGAAGGGGGGCACCTCTCCTCCTGTTCCGTGTGTTCAGTGACATAAATCAATTAAGTTAATTGACAGCAGCCGGTATCTCTTCCGTAGCCGACTTCCCCACTAGTCACTACACATTACAAATCACACCCTCTTTATTATAGATACACTGGAAGCAGACACCTTACTGATTACGCTATTTGCTCCTAAAAAGGAAGCATGAGAATTCTAACTATAAAGTTATTTCTCTGACAATTACAAGTAACTTCATATAGTTAGAATTCTCCTACTCTCTATGCAGGAGCAGATATCTCCATCAGTAACGTGCATGCTACCAGTGTAATAGGTTGTGGGTTCTAATCCTGGATATGACACTGGCAAATAAATTGTCAGAGAAATAATCAGCATTGTGAGTGACTGAGCAGATCTATGTAGTGTGTGGTTGGACCCCTACATAGATCTGCCTAGTTGCAACAGTTTTGTAGTAGCTTCATATAGTTAAAATTAGAGATGAGCGGGTTCGGTTTTACTCGAATCTCAAAACGTCATCTTATTGGCTCACGGATGATATATAGGGGGGCATTATTTTTCTTGCCTCCGGGCAACTGGGACAAACTTTCGCCACTGGTTGGGATGCAGTGTGATGAGGCAGGGCCAACTCCAAAAAAGGCAAGCCTGGGTCACTCCAGATGTGAATGAAGCCCAGCATGGTGTGCTACACTTTTAACATGTTTTTTTTTAATTAAAACATTGCTGAGCAAGCTTGTATGTGTTGGCCTGCTACTGTTTTATGAAGTCACTTCATAATGTAGTCACTTTGCCATTAAAGTGTGTTTTGTGCCTTGCTTCTATAATAGGTAATGTGAGTAAGTTATGAATTTTTTATTTTTGCCATTCATTTCAGATGGTGCAGTTGGAGATCCCACAACTATTACTGGCATTCTTGCCCGCATAAATAGAAATATGAGGGCCTTGCTGGCAGACATTGAGGACCTGCAAAAAAAATTTGTTTCAAATATTTTATGTTCATAACAAAAAAAAGTTTATTAAAAAAAATCAAAAGTTTTATGAAAAAAAACATTTTATTTTTCAATTTAAGCGGGTGTTGTGTTTATTAATGTAATAAAGGATCAGCAGATTGGCGTCCAGAAATTGGTTACCTTAAACATTTCACACATCTTACTTAAGAATAGTATTTTTCATTTCTTTAAACAAAACAGACTGATTTATGACAGTTAGGAGCTTATTGTTTTGAAAAACATCTAAACACATTTATACACACACTACACCTCTACACAAAAAGCAGGAATTTTACATTAGGCCAGGCACAGTTTCAACATCTATAACACTTATTTTAAAAACAAAATGTTAATGGCCAATTATGCCTACAAAGTGTTCTGCAGGTAATCTTTGTAGACTTAATTGGTCATGAGGAAGGCTTGAAGAGTTAGAACTCAAAGGTGTTAAAATGAAAAAAATAAAATAAATTGCTGTGCGTTTCTTAGCAAAAGTACATAGCGTGTGCAATTTTGCGAAGATTGTGCACATGTATGACGCGTTCGGTGTTTAACGATGGTGTTTGTAGTAATGCGATAGGAGCACATTCTTGCTATGTCATTTGGCATATGCCTACTTTGTGTATTGCTACGTACGAGATTGCAAAATACCGTTGGGGGCATATGTTCGCTAATGTACAATGAGTTCGCAATTTTGCGTTTGCCTTGTGCGAACGTAAAAAATAGCGAACAACTCGGACTGACTACCAAAGTGAGGGGTATTGCGAGAGATTAAGACTCAGGGAGAAGATGATGGTGTGGCTGAGAGATGACACAGGGAGGAGATGATGGTGTGGCTGAGAGATGATGCAGGGCGGAGATGATGTTGTGGCTGAGAGATGCAGGGAAGGGGTAATGGTGTGGCTGATAGATACAGGGGGTAGGAGGTGACACGAGTCTGGTTGAACCTCTGTTGTATGATGATCACATTGTTTATTTTCCTACACAAACAGGCATCTTCCGGATCATGTGATCTCCTACATGAATAGTGATTACCGACTGAAGACGCTGTCTGCCCAGGAAGGATACATTTCTTCTGAGGGTTACCAGTTATGAGAAACCACCATATAGGTAAGGAGCATATTGAATAGAAAAGAATGCCAATAGGCGGTGCTAGACACACCCAGTAGGCGGTGCTAGACACGCCCGATAGGTGTTGCTAGACATGCTCAGTAGGTAGGTGGTACTAGACACGCCTCTACGACGGTGCACCCCCTCATAAAATGTGCTGTGAACGCCCATGTGCAGTGGGGGCTGTGGCGGGGGAGAGTGGCAGGTACTTTAGTTTGTAATGGGCTGAGCTCACCCATGCTTTATCAGGGACCCAAGGCTCAGGGCTGTACTCCTTATGTTGTATTCTATACTGCTGGTAGAGTGGGACAGTAAGGTGCTCTTCCTGTCATCACCCTCTTCCTGTCACCCTCTCACTGTCACCGACTGCTGTCATCCACAGCTGGCACCGACTGCTGGTATCCTCTCACTGTCACTCTCTCCCTGGCGTCACCCTCTCAACATCACCCACAGCTGGCACCGACTGCTGACACCCTCTCCCGGTCACCCTTTTCCTGTCGTCGCCCTCTCTCCATCACCCACAGCTGGCACAGACTGCTCTACCCTCTCACTGTAACCCGCTTCCTTTCACCCTCTACCTGGCGTCAACCTCTCCCTGTCACTGACTGCTGTCACCCACAGCTGGCATCGACTGCTGTCACCCTCTTCCTGTCACCCTCTACCTGGCGTCACCCTCTCTCCATCACCTACAACTGGTGCCGACTGCAGTCAACCGCTCCCCTTCTTCCTGTCACCAACTCCCTGGCATCAACCTCTTCCTGTCACCCTCTCCCCGTGACCCACAGCTGGCACGACTGCTGTCACCCTCTCCCTGTGACCCTCTTGCTGTCACCAGCTACCTGGCATCATCCTTTCCCTGGCGTCACCCACTGCTATCACTCTCTCACTAGTAACACACTCTCCCTGTCACCCTCTCCCTAGCATCACTCACTGCTGTCACCCACTGTCTCTCTCTAAAATCACCCACTGCCTTTCTTTGTCACACACTGACCCAGGGACAGCGGTGGTAGCAGGCATTGGCTTGGGGGCGGTGGCAGGCATCGGTGGGACACAGCAGACATTATGGCTGCAGTTCCTCACCAGCCACTGACCTCACCGCATGCCACTGGCATAGACGGGTCCACTAGGAGCCATGGGCACTTTAAGAAATTAATAGTGTGGGCTGGCTCCCTCCTCTATGCCCCTCCTACCAGACTCGGTTTAGAAAATGTGCCCGGAGGAGCCGGTCATGCTTTGGAGAGCTCCTGAAGAGTTTTCTACTTTTATTTTTCTTGTTTGTTATTTTCAGTCAGGGCTGTTTAGGCAACAACCTGACTGCTTTGTGGGACTTAGTGGGGAGAACTGCCCAACTTCCTATAGAGTTAATGGTCCTGTTTCTCTGCTGGCAGGACACTGAGCTCCTGAGGGAGCTATTCGCAAGCCACACCATGGTGCAGCGTACCCTCCAGCAGCAAGCCGCCACCCCCTAACAGAGCCTGAAGAGTGAAGAGTGGTGAGTGCAACGCCGGTGCCCCGGTAAGCGGGTCGCTGGCGGGAATGGCGGCACTAGGGTAGAAGCACAGCTCTCCTTACAGGCTGCACTCCAGGGAGGCTCAGACGGATATACGCTGCAGCAGGTCCCGCCATTAGGGGCGCGCTGGGCCACCCATCTTACCCACACTGACCACACAGTTAACAGATGGTTTTACAGCTAGTTAGCACAATCTTACAAATCTTCAGGGCCAGTATAAAGAATAAAGTGCGGGAGGCCGTGCGCAATTTTAGGGGGCGGAGCTTCACTCTGCAGCTCTGACAAGGCAGCATTACAAGGGACGTGCAGCTCCTCTGACAGGACCCTAAATCTCCACTGTGGTACCAGGGGGTCTTAGTGAGGGGGGGAGCAGTATAACTGTTATAAACACTATACTGGTGCTTGTTTATTGCCACCCAGCTTAGTTTTACTACTGCTGATAGGGGCACTGTGTGGCTTGCTTTGAACTCTGTGTCTCTCTGAGACTCTGCCTACATATACTGTGTTTTCACCATTGTGTGTGTGTGTGTGTGTGTATAGGTGACCCTTTGCAATGTCCAGGGACTGTGTTTCTTGTACAGCTGAATGTCTCTCATCCACTGAGGATTCAATTTCCTGTACTCAGAATAGTGTTCACTCCCAGTCCAGTGGGACTGAACCCCCGTGGTTGGCTTCCATTAAAGGGATTATTTCAAATATTTCAACTAAACTGTCTAATAATGAAAAGGAAACACAATTCTTGAGGCAGTCTATGGATGACCTGATACATAGAGATTCAGCTTCCATACCTGGCCCAAATCATGCAGGCTGACACGGATCCTGATACATCAGATCAGGAAGAGGGGGAAGTAGATGCGAGTGGGGGGGGGGGGGGATACCATCCTGTCACAGGGAATTCAGGCCCTCATTGAAGCTGTCAGAACTGTCCTACATATCCCTGACGACAAGTCAGAGGAGGCTGAGGAGGAATCTTATTTTAATACAAAAAAGAAATCCTCTGTTAATTTTCCCGCTTCAAAGGAATTAAATGCCCTCTTTGAAGAAGCGTGCTTAACCCTAATAAAAAGTTTCAGATCCCCAAGAGAATGATTTCTTCCTTTCCCTTTCCTGCAGAGGATAGAGAGAAATGGGAAATCCCATTGGATGCATCAGTATCCAGGTTATCACGTAAGATAGCATTACCGGTCCCTGGGGCAGCCTCCTTAAAGGACGCTGCTGACCGCAAGATTGAGACCACCCTCAAGTCTTTATTTATACAAATCAGCTGGGGTGGCCCAGAGACCAACTATTGCTTGTGCATGGATCACTAGGGCCATTGCAAAATGGTCAGTTATTCTAATAGATGATTTAGATTCCTTACCAAGGGATGATGTTGTTTTACTCTTGCAGCATATCCAGGATTCTGCTAACTTTATGGTTGAAGCCATCAAAGAAATTGGTCTACTCAACGCACACACCACTGCCATGGCAGTGTCAGCACGCAGGGGCTTATGGCTATGCCAGTGGACTGCGGACACGGATTCCAGAAAAGGCGTGGAAAGTCTTCCTTTCATGGGTGAGTCTCTGTTTGGAGATGAACTGGATAAGTGGATATCCAAGGCTACGGCGGGTAAGTCTACATACCTTCCCTCCGCAGCGGCACCAACTAGGAAAACCTATTCTGGTCCAAGTATGCAGTCCTTTCGGACAGCGACGTTTAAAGGCAAATCCAAGGGTTCTTCTACAACCTTCAAAGTGAATTGCGGTAAACCCAGAAAACCCGCTGCTGCAGGTTCTCAGGATCAGGCCTCCGGGTCTGCTTCCTCAAAGCCCTCAGCATGACGGTGCCGCACACTGCCTGGAAGACAGGCAGGTGGGATCCCGATTACGTAATTTCAGTCACATTTGGGCAACATATTGCCAGGTTCCCTGGGTAAAAGATCTTATCACACAGGGATACAGACTGGAGTTTCAGGAACTCCCACCTCCCAGATTTTTAAAATCAGGCTTGCCAGCTTCTCCAGTAGCAGGTTTGATCTTACAGGCAGCAATTCAAAAACTGGTACAGACGCAGGACATTGTTCCAGTTTCGATTCACATACAAAACAAAGGTTGTTATTCCAACCTGTTTGTAGTGCTGAAGCCGGACGGTTCGGTAAGGCCCATTTTAAATCTCAAATCGCTGAACTCCTATTTACGGGTGTTCAAGTTCAAGATGGAGTCTCTTTGCGGTCGGCGGTTAACCACAAAGTTAATTGGGGTCACCCACAAGAGTGACCCCAATTAACTTTGCGGTTAACCGCAGACCGCAAAGTTCCCATCATTGGGTAGAATGGAGCTGTGCTAAGCCCCATTCTAGCCAGTGCGCTCCGCCTGATTGACAGGCCAGGAGCGCACAGCCAATCAGGAGAGCGCCATGATTGGCTGGCAGGACCTTCACTGACAGAAGTCACAGGGTGTCCCGCCATTTGGGGAAAGGGGTTCCATGTGTAAACATGGAACCCCTTTCTAGTCAAGAAAATACCATTAGAATCCAGAGGCGCTCAAAAAAAACAAATGAAATAGACATTCATAGTGCATCAAATGTATATAAAAGAACAGATCAATAAGAATCTTTTGGTAAGTCTTATACCTAAAATATAGGTCTACATTTTTAAGTGTAGACAATCACGTTTTTGGGGGGTGCTGAAGTTCCACCAGTATGGATTCTGTATACCTCTGGTCTTCTTCTCCACAATTGATACCCAAAAGAGAGAGACAAAAAACCTCCAATGGTGCAGTACTTTTTATTCACTGTGCTAAACATATAACAAAAAGGGATAAGGGTGGTCTCTCACCTATTTGTAGACCACTTCATATGGTGAGAGACCACCCTTATTCCTTTTTGTTATATGTCAACGGCACAGCATTGTGGCAGTAGGAACAGAGGGAGCGTTTGGTTGCCGCTGATCAGAGCGGCCACAGGCAGACGAGACCCCGTGCGGCTGATGAGCGGCGGGGATCATCTTTAACTAAAGACGCTTACATGTGGGACTCTGGGACGGCATTCCCCTCTACTCTCTGCAATCTATTTCAAGAGTGGTAACTATACAGACAAGGTGGTGGCCGGTGAATCTATTAACGGCTCCATAGATTTCTTCCACAACGCTGAAAATACCCTGTTTCATTCAATTATATCAGGGTTATAGCTATGAGGACATAAATTGCTTATAAAAATTGATTCAGTGCTATTCTCAGTGGGCAACCTCAGAACAGCAACATGTCTTTTGACAATGTATAATTTTTTTGATATAGGATCAACATTTAATTACAATTTGTTACTAGGTTGCTGGCAGCAGCTGAAAATACATAGGCCCTCATTCTGAGTTGTTCGCTCGCAAGCTGCTTTTAGCAGCATTGCACACGCTAAGCCGTTGCCTACTGGGAGTGAATCTTAGCTTAGCAAAATTCCGAACGAAAGATTCGCAATATTGCGAAAAGACTTCTCTGTGCAGTTTCTGAGTAGCTCGAGACTTACTCTGCCAGTGCGATCAGTTCAGTGCTTGTCGTTCCTGGTTTGACGTCACAAACACACCCAGCGTTCGCCCAGACACTCCTCCGTTTCTCCAGCCACTCCCGCGTTTTTCCCAGAAACGGTAGCGTTTTTACACACACTCCCATAAAACGGCCAGTTTCCGCCCAGAAGCACCCACTTCCTGTCAATCACACTACGATCTCCAGAACGACGAAAAAACCTCATTATACCGTGAGTAAAATACCAATCTTCATAGCAAATTTACTTGGCGCAGTCGCAGTGCGAACATTGCGCATGCGCAATTAGCGGAAAATCACTGCGATGCGAAGAAAATTACAGAGCGAACAACTCGGAATGACCACCATAGTAGGGAACAGCTGATTGTTATATTCAGTGAGCTCTAATAGTGGCTGTAATTATTGGCAGTAGCTGAAATTTGCATAGGAGGGAACAGCTGATTATGATATTCAGTGAGCTCTAATAGTGGCTGTGATTATCTCTACTATCTCTTTTTTGTTTAAACTATTGGGGTGTATGTAGGAAGATATTTTGGTAAAGAGAGATGGAGTAATATACAATACAAATTAATTTGTTTTATTACTGGCAATAGCCAATAGTGGTCATTTCTCCCTTATCTCTCTTAAAAATGTAACCATTCGGGAGCGTACCGCATTAGAGGCTTATGTGCAGGTTTAAATCTCTGCACTACCTGTTACAAGGCATCAGAGAGTACTTGCTATAGTCTCCTTGCTTGATACCTCCTCTTCCTTCCTTCTGGCCAAGTTGAGTGCACCTACCCTCTCTCATTCCTCGTCCTATACCTGCTGGCAAGACGGGAGAACAGCAGAAGGGGGGTCTATCTGTATCTTGGCCACTTCACACACCTCTATGTGTTTAAAGAACTAATTATCATGTCATGAATTCAGCATTCCTAAACTGGCTGGCAGTTGTTGAGAAATTGAGATATATATGCCTTACACCTCTGTCAAAGTATGATTGTAATCAATTTTCACTATTACATGAATTCAGCATTTTGAAACCGCTTGGTAGCTGCTGAAAAATTAAGGTATTTGTGCCTCATACCTCTGTCAAGACATGATTGTAATTAACACATGTTTTTGAATTCAGCATTCTGAAATTGCTTGGTAGCTGCTGAAAAATTGAGGTATATGTGCCTCACACCTCTGTTAAAGCACGATTGTAATTAACAACTCTAAAAAAGGTTGAGGTATTTGAGGTATTGGTGCCTCATACCTCTGTCAAGACATGATTGTAATTAACACCTGTTTTTGAATTCAGCATTCTGAAATTGCTTGGTAGCTGCTGAAAAATTGAGGCATATGTGCCTCATACCTCTGTTAAAGCACGATTGTAATTAACAACTCCAAAAAAGGTCTCTTAGTGAGTATGCTGTGAGTTCCTTAGAAGTGGATTATCTCTTAGATATGGGTGGATCCAGTTGTTGATTACTGAGGTACAATCTCTCCGGTGCAATCATCATATGACCATTTGACATCAAACAACTGTTTCTCCAGATAGCTGTCATCAAGCACTGACAAATCAATTTTAGTTCTCCTGCTCAAACTGCTGGGATGTATGTGGAAGAAATCATGGCAAAGAGATTTGGAGTGATATGGCGTGAGTTTTTTTCAGAAAATAATTATCTCTCAAGACATGGGTGTATCTAGCTGTTGATAACTGAGGCATAACTTTCTTGGTGCGATCATTACATGACTGTTTGATACGAAGCAACTGATTATCCAGATAGCTGTCTTTAAGCACTGATACCTCACACCCCTTCCTTAACCCAGTAAGCGGAATGGTTGACAACTGCTGAAAATGGAGGCACATGTACCTCATACCTCTACATAGCAGCGACTGTGATCCATATTAAAGGTAAATTGATTTCCTTCTGGGTGATTAACACAGGACTATTTGACATAGAACAAATAGGGTTTTTTAAGTACTGGTGCCTCACACCCCTTCATTTTGTATATGCGTGTGATTTAACATAAATTAATTATCATTTTTCCACATAGGTGGCACCATTACATGGCTGACTGATGGCATGCCCATTGATTACAATGGTTTCTGAAGTGTGGGGTGACACTTTTCCATCCATTTCTTGAAATCAGAAGGCAGCCATTACCGGCGCACGGTATTTTATCAAAATTGTTTGCTTTATGGAACCTCTTTAGTAGCGTGGATCGGGTTTTTCGGTTTATTATTTTAAACAAATCCCTGGATTAGAAATTTTTGGTGGGTGGTATCTGTCACATAGAGCGCCACACAGATCTATATTCAACCAGGAGGGGAGATTAAATATACAAATAAATAGATATTACTTATTTATCTCGTCTCTCTTCCTTGTATGAGAAGGTTTCTTCCAGACACTTCTTCTACTCCCGTATGTTCAAAATATGGGGAGAAAATAAATAATATGGCATGTGTAGTACAGTACTTTTAATTACATAAAGACGGACAGACAATTTGTGCAAATATGCAAAGGTTTTTCAATACAATGCTCAAGTGATGGCATATCACATATGAGACATAGATTTAGTGCAAATAACAGTAGAACTTCAAACAGCAGCGTCCCAAGTGCCAATGAAAGTGTGAACGGACTAAACAATTACCAGAAAGCTATGAGAACCGGTGGAAAACAGTTCTCATTATACGTTCTTTAATATATCACCAGTACGGTCCTCCCGGGATAGGCAGTCTGGGATAGGTTCCTGGTAATCGTCAATTCTTCCACATCAAACAGGCTGAACTCCAGGATAAACTGTTCTGGTAAGAGCCAACGCGTTTCAACCCTGTACTTAGGGTCTTTCTCAAGGCAGTGAATGATATGTCCTCTTTCCATCCATCCTTATAAAGGTAAATGTGCCCAATCCTCTTGTTCCATAAAAAAACACCTCTCCCGTCAGCCAATAGGAGGTGTTGTTGTTCAAAGGAAGGCCTAAAATCCAGCCCACCTTTGCGTACTGATCTCACCTATTCTCGGTGGCCCGCGGCGTTCCGAGACGTCACTTCCGCTCCTCAGCGGAAGTGCGTCACCGGCGCCGTTTCCATGGATATATCGGTATTTATGCAGCTCCCTCGCCGCGACGTCGTTGTCATGGTTCCCCTATTAGGCAGAACGAGTTGCCGACGTCGTCACCTAGGAGGCCAGGACGCTTTCATTGGTTTTACCTCCGGCGTTTCCCGTGTCTCCATGGTTGAAAATCGTCGGGAACTTTTATCATAATAGTTCAAAGAAAACCCATGGTGGCCACTTCATTGAATTGCATTTCTTCCTTCCTAAAATATATAAAGGCACGAATCAAACCTCACATATCTTTAAAAGACAGTATCCTTATATTTTGTAAAAACAAAATATCTTTAAAAATGTAATGTATGGATTAAAAAATACATATTCTATTTTAGATATATATGGAGGTATACGGTAAAGAGCCATAACAGATATGAAAAAACTTTTACCCCTCATATATACTTATGAAATGTTTCTAAAAGCCATTCATAAATTGTTCATAAAAACCATTTCAACTCAAAATCATTGTTTAGCCCATGAGGATGCAGTGTGTTAAAATCATAAATACATTGCATTTCACATTTGGCTAACAAAGAAGCTAAATCCCTTTGTCTGAAATTCCCTTTCACCAAACGTAGACCCGCAAATCTCACAATATCTTTTGTTGAACTGCCATGGTATTTTTTAAAATGATTAGACAGTGCATGCGTTTCTAACCCTTTTCTGATGTTACGGCAGTGTTCTCCAATCCTTATTTTTAGTGCTCGGGAAGTACGCCCAATGTAAAATAAGTGACATGTGCATTCAATAAAATATACAACGTTGTTCATATTGCATGTAATAAAATCTGTTAATTTAAAACTTTTCTCATTTATTACTATACTTTCCAATTTCTTTGTGCCGTCACTTTTAATTTCTCTACACCCCAAACATACGCCACAACGGTGGAATCCAGTAGTGGCAATTCTACCTTCTCGCTTTTTTGGTTTCAGAAAACTGTTAACCAATTTTTGTTTAATGTTTGGGGCTTTTTTATAGATAAATGATGGGCGTTCTGGAATTACTTTGCCTATCACTGGATCCTTTTTCAGGATATTCCAGTTCTTCTTTATCGATCTCTCTAGAATGCGATACTGGGAATTGAAGCCTGTTATAAATGCCCACTCATAATTGTTCCGTTTGGGCTCTCTATCTGCATTTGTGCTCAAAAGGTCCTTTCTTTCCATTCTATCTACTTCTTGTATGGCTTGCTCCACCTTATCCATTTTGTATCCATTGTTGTTGAATCTGTTTTTCAGTTCTATGGTCTGCTGCTTATATACTGTTTCTTCCGTGCAGTTTCTTTTTAACCGTCTCAGTTGTCCATGTGGAATGGAGTCTAGCCAGTTCGTATGATGACAACTGTCATAATCTATATAGGACCTAGAGTCTGTTTGTTTGGAAAAAGTTTTTGTCTGTATCTGGTTATTCTTTATAAAAACCGTAATATCTAAAAAATCCACACTCTTTTCATCAATAGTAAAAGTGAAATTGATATTCAGACTGTTATTATTTAAATATGTACAAAAATCTTCCAGCAAATTCTTCTCACCCTTCCATATAAAAGACATCGTCTATGTATCGGTGCCAGGCTACCAGGTTCGCTCCGAATGGGTTGTTGGTCCAAACCGTGTCCTGTTCCCATTGACCCATGAAAATATTCGCTTAACTCGGAGCGAACCTGGTGCCCATCGCCGTGCCCATTTTCTGGATATAAAAATCTCCATTGAAGATAAAATAATTGTTATGAAGAATAAAATGGACCCCCTCAATAATAAAATTTTGGATACATTCATCTAAAGTGCTTCTTCTCAGGTAGGTTGTCATAGCTTTTATGCCTGCTTCATGGTGAATTATAGAATATAATGACTTAACATCTGCGGTCACCATTATCATGTCATCCTCCCATTGAATAGTTGTTAAAAAATTTAAAAATTCTTTAGTAATCCCTGGATTACGTCGAGAAAGAAGAGGACAGATCTACACTGGATTGGTTGTAAGTATAATTTTATTTTTCAAGGTACCACGTGGATTCTACTGGACAAGTGGATGTGAATCGCAGCGTTGGATGTAGGTAAGTATGTGAGTGTGTAAGTGTGTGTAATTAAAATTGTACTTTCATGGTGTGTGTCTTGTGTTTTTTTTTTTTTGGGGGGGGGGTTTGTAGTAGAACTACAGGTACCAGCGGGCCCGTTATTTCCCCGCATGCTGGTACTTGTGGTTCTCCAAGTACCATCTTGCGGGGGAGGCTTGCTTGGAATTGTAGCTCTACTACAAAAAACAATAGGGGTAATTCCAAGTTGATCGCAGCAGGATTTTTGATAGCAATTGGGCAAAACCATGTGCACTGCAGGGGAGGCAGATATAACATGTGCAGAGAGAGTTAGATTTGGGTGGGGTGTGTTCAATCTGCAATCTGATTTGCAGTGTAAAAATAAAGCAGCCAGTATTTACCCTGCACAGAAATAAAATAACCCACCCAAATCTAACTCTTTCTGCACATGTTATTTCTGCCTCCCCTGCAGTGCACATGGTTTTGCCCAATTGCTATCAAAAAATCCTGCTGCGATCAACTTGGAATTACCCCCAATGTGCCTAATTCTGAGTTGATCGCAGTATCTATTTTGTTAGCAATTGGGCAAAACCATGTGCACTGCAGTGGGGACAAATATAACATGTACAGGGAGAGTTAGATTTGGGTGGGGTGTATTCAAACTGAAATCTAAATTGCAGTGTAAAAATAAAGCAGCCAGTATTTACCCTGCACAGAAACAAAATAACCCACCTAAATCTAACTCTCTCTGCAAATGTTATATCTGCCCCCCCTGCAGTGCACATGGTTTTGCCCAATTGCTAACAAACTTGCTGCTGCGATCAACTCAGAATTACCCCCAATATTCTTTATTTTTACACAAAGGCTGTCAGCCTCCCATCCACCGCTCACGGATGGGGGGACAGCCTCGGGCTTCACCCCTGGTCCTTGGGTGCCTGGAGGGGGGGACCCCTTGATTTAAGTGGTCCCCACTCCTCCAGGGAACCCCGGCCAGGGGTGACTAGTTGGGGGGGGGGGTAATGCCACGGCCACAGGGACAAGTATAAAAGTGTTCCCCGGCTGTGGCATTATCTCTCTGGCTAGTGGAGCCCGGTGCTGGTTTAAAAAATACGGGGGACCCCTACATCATTTGTCCCCCATATTTTTTGAACCAGGACCGGACGCAGAGCCCGAGGCTGGTTATGCTTAGGAGGAAGACGCAATTTTTTTTTTCTATTTTTAACACTTTCAACACTTATTATAATGTACACAATGAAGCCCTGCATGGATCTCATTGATCCGGACGGGTTTCATTGTGTTAAGTCCAGCAGTGTTTTACTAATCACTCCCGTAAAACACTGCCCGACAATACGAATCGCATTGACATCGGAAAACACAAATTACTTCAACTCGGAAGCTTAGTAAATTACATGAACAAAATTCAAAAAGTTGCAAAAAAACACGACCGATACTAATCGAGATGAAACTCCCACCAAATCGCAACAAATACGAACCTTTGTAAATATACCCCTAAGTGTCATCAATTATTACACAATAAATAAATAACATTAAACTTGTTGTAATGATACACTTGAATAGTTGCACTTTCTTTAAAAACAAGCAATTCTGCAGCAAAACTAATTACTTATACTTTATGACAAGTTCAGTGCTAAATATTTTGAAATGTTACAGTTTCAGCAATACCTATAGAACACAATGGGGTATATTTACTAAGAATCGTATTTTTCGAAAATTGTTTGGAGATTAAACTAGAGATGAGCGGGTTCGGTTTCTTTGAATCCGAACCCGCACGAACTTCACTTTTTTTTTCACGGGTCCGAGCGACTCGGATCTTCCCGCCTTGCTCGGTTAACCCGAGCGCGCCCGAACGTCATCATGACGCTGTCGGATTCTCGCGAGACTCGGATTCTATATAAGGAGCCGCGCGTCGCCGCCATTTTCACACGTGCATTGAGATTGATAGGGAGAGGACGTGGCTGGCGTCCTCTCCATTAGAATAGATTAGAAGAGAGAGAGAGAGAGAGAGATTGTGCAGACAGAGTTTACCACAGTGACCAGTGCAGTTGTTGTTAAGTTAACTTTTATTTAATATATCCGTTCTCTGCTATATCCGTTCTCTGCCTGAAAAAAACGATACACAGCAGTCACACAGTGTGACTCAGTCTGTGTGCACTCAGCTCAGCCCAGTGTGCTGCACATCAATGTATAAAAGCTTATAATAATTGTGGGGGAGACTGGGGAGCACTGCAGGTTGTTATAGCAGGAGCCAGGAGTACATAATATTATATTAATTTAAAATTAAACAGTGCACACTTTTGCTGCAGGAGTGCCACTGCCAGTGTGACTAGTGGTGACCAGTGCCTGACCACCAGTATAGTAGTATATTGTTGTATACTATCTCTTTATCAACCAGTCTATATTAGCAGCAGACACAGTACAGTGCGGTAGTTCACGGCTGTGGCTACCTCTGTGTCGGCAGTCGGCACTCGGCAGGCAGTCCGTCCATCCATAATTGTATAATTATATACCACCTAACCGTGGTATTTTTTTTTCTTTCTTTATACCGTCGTCATAGTCATACTAGTTGTTACGAGTATACTACTATCTCTTTATCAACCAGTGTACAGTGCGGTAGTTCACGGCTGTGGCTACCTCTGTGTCGGCAGTCGGCAGGCAGTCTGTCCATCCATAATTGTATTATTATAATATATACCACCTAACCGTGGTTTTTTTTTCATTCTTTATACCGTCATAGTGTCATACTAGTTGTTACGAGTATACTACTATCTCTTTATCAACCAGTGTACAGTGCGGTAGTTCACGGCTGTGGCTACCTCTGTGTCGGCAGTCGGCAGGCAGTCCGTCCATCCATAATTGTATTATAATATATACCACCTAACCGTGGTTTTTTTTTCATTCTTTATACCGTCATAGTGTCATACTAGTTGTTACGAGTATACTACTATCTCTTTATCAACCAGTGTACAGTGCGGTAGTTCACGGCTGTGGCTACCTCTGTGTCGGCAGTCGGCAGGCAGTCCGTCCATCCATAATTGTATTATAATATATACCACCTAACCGTGGTTTTTTTTTCATTCTTTATACCGTCATAGTCAGTCATACTAGTTGTTACGAGTATACTACTATCTCTTTATCAACCAGTGTACAGTGCGGTAGTTCACGGCTGTGGCTACCTCTGTGTCGGCACTCGGCAGGCAGTCCGTCCATCCATAATTGTATTATAATATATACCACCTAACCGTGGTTTTTTTTTCATTCTTTATACCGTCATAGTGTCATACTAGTTGTTACGAGTATACTACTATCTCTTTATCAACCAGTGTACAGTGCGGTAGTTCACGGCTGTGGCTACCTCTGTGTCGGCAGTCGGCAGGCAGTCCGTCCATCCATAATTGTATTATACTATATACCACCTAACCGTGGTTTTTTTTTCATTCTTTATACCGTCATAGTGTCATACTAGTTGTTACGAGTATACTACTATCTCTTTATCAACCAGTGTACAGTGCGGTAGTTCACGGCTGTGGCTACCTCTGTGTCGGCAGTCGGCAGGCAGTCCGTCCATCCATAATTGTATTATAATATATACCACCTAACCGTGGTTTTTTTTTCATTCTTTATACCGTCATAGTCAGTCATACTAGTTGTTACGAGTATACTACTATCTCTTTATCAACCAGTGTACAGTGCGGTAGTTCACGGCTGTGGCTACCTCTGTGTCGGAACTCGGCAGGCAGTCCGTCCATCCATAATTGTATTACAATATATACCACCTAACCGTGGTTTTTTTTTCATTCTTTATACCGTCATAGTCAGTCATACTAGTTGTTACGAGTATACTACTATCTCTTTATCAACCAGTGTACAGTGCGGTAGTTCACGGCTGTGGCTACCTCTGTGTCGGCACTCGGCAGGCAGTCCGTCCATCCATAATTGTATTACAATATATACCACCTAACCGTGGTTTTTTTATACCACCTAACCGTGGCAGTCCGTCCATAATTGTATACTAGTATCCAATCCATCCATCTCCATTGTTTACCTGAGGTGCCTTTTAGTTCTGCCTATAAAATATGGAGAACAAAAAAGTTGAGGTTCCAAAATTAGGGAAAGATCAAGATCCACTTCCACCTCGTGCTGAAGCTGCTGCCACTAGTCATGGCCGAGACGATGAAATGCCAGCAACGTCGTCTGCCAAGGCCGATGCCCAATGTCATAGTACAGAGCATGTCAAATCCAAAACACCAAATATCAGAAAAAAAAGGACTCCAAAACCTAAAATAAAATTGTCGGAGGAGAAGCGTAAACTTGCCAATATGCCATTTACCACACGGAGTGGCAAGGAACGGCTGAGGCCCTGGCCTATGTTCATGGCTAGTGGTTCAGCTTCACATGAGGATGGAAGCACTCAGCCTCTCGCTAGAAAACTGAAAAGACTCAAGCTGGCAAAAGCACCGCAAAGAACTGTGCGTTCTTTGAAATCCCAAATCCACAAGGAGAGTCCAATTGTGTCGGTTGCGATGCCTGACCTTCCCAACACTGGACGTGAAGAGCATGCGCCTTCCACTATTTGCATGCCCCCTGCAAGTGCTGGAAGGAGCACCCGCAGTCCAGTTCCTGATAGTCAGATTGAAGATGTCAGTGTTGAAGTACACCAGGATGAGGAGGATATGGGTGTTGCTGGCGCTGGGGAGGAAATTGACCAGAAGGATTCTGATGGTGAGGTGGTTTGTTTAAGTCAGGCACCCGGGGAGACACCTGTTGTCCGTGGGAGGAATATGGCCGTTGACATGCCAGGTGAAAATACCAAAAAAATCAGCTCTTCGGTGTGGAGGTATTTCACCAGAAATGCGGACAACAGGTGTCAAGCCGTGTGTTCCCTTTGTCAAGCTGTAATAAGTAGGGGTAAGGACGTTAACCACCTCGGAACATCCTCCCTTATACGTCACCTGCAGCGCATTCATAATAAGTCAGTGACAAGTTCAAAAACTTTGGGTGACAGCGGAAGCAGTCCACTGACCAGTAAATCCCTTCCTCTTGTAACCAAGCTCACGCAAACCACCCCACCAACTCCCTCAGTGTCAATTTCCTCCTTCCCCAGGAATGCCAATAGTCCTGCAGGCCATGTCACTGGCAAGTCTGACGAGTCCTCTCCTGCCTGGGATTCCTCCGATGCATCCTTGCGTGTAACGCCTACTGCTGCTGGCGCTGCTGTTGTTGCCGCTGGGAGTCGATGGTCATCCCAGAGGGGAAGTCGTAAGCCCACTTGTACTACTTCCAGTAAGCAATTGACTGTTCAACAGTCCTTTGCGAGGAAGATGAAATATCACAGCAGTCATCCTACTGCAAAGCGGATAACTGAGTCCTTGACAACTATGTTGGTGTTAGACGTGCGTCCGGTATCCGCCGTTAGTTCACAGGGAACTAGACAATTTATTGAGGCAGTGTGCCCCCGTTACCAAATACCATCTAGGTTCCACTTCTCTAGGCAGGCGATACCGAGAATGTACACGGACGTCAGAAAAAGACTCACCAGTGTCCTAAAAAATGCAGTTGTACCCAATGTCCACTTAACCACGGACATGTGGACAAGTGGAGCAGGGCAGGGTCAGGACTATATGACTGTGACAGCCCACTGGGTAGATGTATGGACTCCCGCCGCAAGAACAGCAGCGGCGGCACCAGTAGCAGCATCTCGCAAACGCCAACTCTTTCCTAGGCAGGCTACGCTTTGTATCACCGCTTTCCAGAATACGCACACAGCTGAAAACCTCTTACGGCAACTGAGGAAGATCATCGCGGAATGGCTTACCCCAATTGGACTCTCCTGTGGATTTGTGGCATCGGACAACGCCAGCAATATTGTGTGTGCATTAAATATGGGCAAATTCCAGCACGTCCCATGTTTTGCACATACCTTGAATTTGGTGGTGCAGAATTTTTTAAAAAACGACAGGGGCGTGCAAGAGATGCTGTCGGTGGCCAGAAAAATTGCAGGACACTTTCGGCGTACAGGCACCACGTACAGAAGACTGGAGCACCACCAAAAACTACTGAACCTGCCCTGCCATCATCTGAAGCAAGAAGTGGTAACGAGGTGGAATTCAACCCTCTATATGCTTCAGAGGTTGGAGGAGCAGCAAAAGGCCATTCAAGCCTATACAATTGAGCACGATATAGGAGATGGAATGCACCTGTCTCAAGTGCAGTGGAGAATGATTTCAACGTTGTGCAAGGTTCTGATGCCCTTTGAACTTGCCACACGTGAAGTCAGTTCAGACACTGCCAGCCTGAGTCAGGTCATTCCCCTCATCAGGCTTTTGCAGAAGAAGCTGGAGGCATTGAAGAAGGAGCTAACACGGAGCGATTCCGCTAGGCATGTGGGACTTGTGGATGCAGCCCTTAATTCGCTTAACAAGGATTCACGGGTGGTCAATCTGTTGAAATCAGAGCACTACATTTTGGCCACCGTGCTCGATCCTAGATTTAAAGCCTACCTTGGATCTCTCTTTCCGGCAGACACAGGTCTGCTGGGGTTGAAAGACCTGCTGGTGACAAAATTGTCAAGTCAAGCGGAACGCGACCTGTCAACATCTCCTCCTTCACATTCTCCCGCAACTGGGGGTGCGAGGAAAAGGCTCAGAATTCCGAGCCCACCCACTGGCGGTGATGCAGGGCAGTCTGGAGCGACTGCTGATGCTGACATCTGGTCCGGACTGAAGGACCTGCCAACGATTACGGACATGTCGTCTACTGTCACTGCATATGATTCTCTCAACATTGATAGAATGGTGGAGGATTATATGAGTGACCGCATCCAAGTAGGCACGTCACACAGTCCGTACTTATACTGGCAGGAAAAAGAGGCAATTTGGAGGCCCTTGCACAAACTGGCTTTATTCTACCTAAGTTGCCCTCCCACAAGTGTGTACTCCGAAAGAGTGTTTAGTGCCGCCGCTCACCTTGTCAGCAATCGGCGTACGAGGTTACATCCAGAAAATGTGGAGAAGATGATGTTCATTAAAATGAATTATAATCAATTCCTCCGCGGAGATATTGACCAGCAGCAATTGCCTCCACAAAGTACACAGGGAGCTGAGATGGTGGATTCCAGTGGGGACGAATTGATAATCTGTGAGGAGGGGGATGTACACGGTGATATATCGGAGGGTGAAGATGAGGTGGACATCTTGCCTCTGTAGAGCCAGTTTGTGCAAGGAGAGATTAATTGCTTCTTTTTTGGGGGGGGTCCAAACCAACCCGTCATATCAGTCACAGTCGTGTGGCAGACCCTGTCACTGAAATGATGGGTTGGTTAAAGTGTGCATGTCCTGTTTTGTTTATACAACATAAGGGTGGGTGGGAGGGCCCAAGGATAATTCCATCTTGCACCTCTTTTTTCTTTTCTTTTTCTTTGCATCATGTGCTGATTGGGGAGGGTTTTTTGGAAGGGACATCCTGCGTGACACTGCAGTGCCACTCCTAGATGGGCCCGGTGTTTGTGTCGGCCACTAGGGTCGCTAATCTTACTCACACAGCTACCTCATTGCGCCTCTTTTTTTCTTTGCGTCATGTGCTGTTTGGGGAGGGTTTTTTGGAAGGGACATCCTGCGTGACACTGCAGTGCCACTCCTAGATGGGCCCGGTGTTTGTGTCGGCCACTAGGGTCGCTAATCTTACTCACACAGTCAGCTACCTCATTGCGCCTCTTTTTTTCTTTGCGTCATGTGCTGTTTGGGGAGGGTTTTTTGGAAGGGCCATCCTGCGTGACACTGCAGTGCCACTCCTAGATGGGCCCGGTGTTTGTGTCGGCCACTAGGGTCGCTAATCTTACTCACACAGCTACCTCATTGCGCCTCTTTTTTTCTTTGCGTCATGTGCTGTTTGGGGAGGGTTTTTTGGAAGGGCCATCCTGCGTGACACTGCAGTGCCACTCCTAGATGGGCCCGGTGTTTGTGTCGGCCACTAGGGTCGCTAATCTTACTCACACAGCTACCTCATTGCGCCTCTTTTTTTTTTTGCGTCATGTGCTGTTTGGGGAGGGTTTTTTGGAAGGGACATCCTGCGTGACACTGCAGTGCCACTCCTAGATGGGCCCGGTGTTTGTATCGGCCACTAGGGTCGCTTATCTTACTCACACAGCGACCTCGGTGCAAATTTTAGGACTAAAAATAATATTGTGAGGTGTGAGGTATTCAGAATAGACTGAAAATGAGTGTAAATTATGGTTTTTGAGGTTAATAATACTTTGGGATCAAAATGACCCCCAAATTCTATGATTTAAGCTGTTTTTTAGTGTTTTTGGAAAAAAACACCCGAATCCAAAACACACCCGAATCCGACAAAAATAATTCGGTGAGGTTTTGCCAAAACGCGTTCGAACCCAAAACACGGCCGCGGAACCGAACCCAAAACCAAAACACAAAACCCGAAAAATTTCAGGCGCTCATCTCTAGATTAAACACGAATGACATCGGGAGTGATAATTTGCAACTTTTTTTTTTTACGCCTCATTTACTATGCTGTCGTATTTTTGTTATTCATATTTTCCGATGTCGATGTTATTCGTATTTTTTAAGTTCCTAATGCGGCCGAATTTTGTTTTGCGGCCGTATTATTGTGTTTTTTTTACTGTTTCATATTAGAGATGAGCGGGTTCGGTTTCTCTGAATCCGAACCCGCCAGAACTTCATGTTTTTTTTCACGGGTCCGAGCGACTCGGATCTTCCCGCCTTGCTCGGTTAACCCGAGCGCGCCCGAACGTCATCATGACGCTGTCGGATTCTCGCGAGGCTCGGATTCTATCGCGAGACTCGGATTCTATATAAGGAGCCGCGCGTCGCCGCCATTTTCACACGTGCATTGAGATTGATAGGGAGAGGACGTGGCTGGCGTCCTCTCCGTTTAGAATTAGAATAGATTAGAGAGACACTTGATTTACTAATTTTGGGGAGCATTAGGAGTACTCAGTAGTGTACAGTGCAGAGTTTTGCTGATAGTGACCAGTGACCACCACTTTTATTTATAATCCGTTCTCTGCCTGAAAAAAGCGATACACAGCACACAGTGACTCAGTCACATACCATATCTGTGTGCACTGCTCAGGCTCAGGCCAGTGTGCTGCATCATCTATATATATTATATATCTGTCTGACTGCTCAGCTCACACAGCTTATAATTGTGGGGGAGACTGGGGAGCACTACTGCAGTGCCAGTTATAGGTTATAGCAGGAGCCAGGAGTACATAATATTATATTAAAATTAAACAGTGCACACTTTTGCTGCAGGAGTGCCACTGCCAGTGTGACTAGTGACCAGTGACCTGACCACCAGTATATAATATTAGTAGTATACTATCTCTTTATCAACCAGTCTATATTAGCAGCAGACACAGTACAGTGCGGTAGTTCACGGCTGTGGCTACCTCTGTGTCGGCACTCGGCAGCCCGTCCATAATTGTATATACCAGTGACCTAACCGTGGTTTTTTTTTCTTTCTTTATACATACATACTAGTTACGAGTATACTATCTCTTTATCAACCAGTCTATATATTAGCAGCAGACACAGTACAGTGCGGTAGTTCACGGCTGTGGCTACCTCTGTGTCGGCACTCGGCAGCCCGTCCATAATTGTATATACCACCTAACCGTGGTTTTTTTTTCTTTCTTTATACATACATACTAGTTACGAGTATACTATCTCTTTATCAACCAGTCTATATATTAGCAGCAGACACAGTACAGTGCGGTAGTTCACGGCTGTGGCTACCTCTGTGTCGGCACTCGGCAGCCCGTCCATAATTGTATATACCACCTAACCGTGGTTTTTTTTTCTTTCTTTATACATACATACTAGTTACGAGTATACTATCTCTTTATCAACCAGTCTATATATTAGCAGCAGACACAGTACAGTGCGGTAGTTCACGGCTGTGGCTACCTCTGTGTCGGCACTCGGCAGCCCGTCCATAATTGTATATACCACCTAACCGTGGTTTTTTTTTCTTTCTTTATACATACATACTAGTTACGAGTATACTATCTCTTTATCAACCAGTCTATATATTAGCAGCAGACACAGTACAGTGCGGTAGTTCACGGCTGTGGCTACCTCTGTGTCGGCACTCGGCAGCCCGTCCATAATTGTATATACCAGTGACCTAACCGTGTTTTTTTTTTCTTTCTTTATACATACATACTAGTTACGAGTATACTATCTCTTTATCAACCAGTCTATATATTAGCAGCAGACACAGTACAGTGCGGTAGTTCACGGCTGTGGCTACCTCTGTGTCGGCACTCGGCAGCCCGTCCATAATTGTATATACCACCTAACCGTGGTTTTTTTTTCTTTCTTTATACATACATACTAGTTACGAGTATACTATCTCTTTATCAACCAGTCTATATATTAGCAGCAGACACAGTACAGTGCGGTAGTTCACGGCTGTGGCTACCTCTGTGTCGGCACTCGGCAGCCCGTCCATAATTGTATATACCACCTAACCGTGGTTTTTTTTTCTTTCTTTATACATACATACTAGTTACGAGTATACTATCTCTTTATCAACCAGTCTATATATTAGCAGCAGACACAGTACAGTGCGGTAGTTCACGGCTGTGGCTACCTCTGTGTCGGCACTCGGCAGCCCGTCCATAATTGTATATACCACCTAACCGTGGTTTTTTTTTCTTTCTTTATACATACATACTAGTTACGAGTATACTATCTCTTTATCAACCAGTCTATATATTAGCAGCAGACACAGTACAGTGCGGTAGTTCACGGCTGTGGCTACCTCTGTGTCGGCACTCGGCAGCCCGTCCATAATTGTATATACCACCTAACCGTGGTTTTTTTTTCTTTCTTTATACATACATACTAGTTACGAGTATACTATCTCTTTATCAACCAGTCTATATATTAGCAGCAGACACAGTACAGTGCGGTAGTTCACGGCTGTGGCTACCTCTGTGTCGGCACTCGGCAGCCCGTCCATAATTGTATACTAGTATCCAATCCATCCATCTCCATTGTTTACCTGAGGTGCCTTTTAGTTGTGCCTATTAAAATATGGAGAACAAAAATGTTGAGGTTCCAAAATTAGGGAAAGATCAAGATCCACTTCCACCTCGTGCTGAAGCTGCTGCCACTAGTCATGGCCGAGACGATGAAATGCCAGCAACGTCGTCTGCCAAGGCCGATGCCCAATGGCATAGTACAGAGCATGTCAAAACCAAAACACCAAATATCAGTAAAAAAAGGACTCCAAAACCTAAAATAAAATTGTCGGAGGAGAAGCGTAAACTTGCCAATATGCCATTTACCACACGGAGTGGCAAGGAACGGCTGAGGCCCTGGCCTATGTTCATGGCTAGTGGTTCAGCTTCACATGAGGATGGAAGCACTCAGCCTCTCGCTAGAAAACTGAAAAGACTCAAGCTGGCAAAAGCACCGCAAAGAACTGTGCGTTCTTTGAAATCCCAAATCCACAAGGAGAGTCCAATTGTGTCGGTTGCGATGCCTGACCTTCCCAACACTGGACGTGAAGAGCATGCGCCTTCCACCATTTGCACGCCCCCTGCAAGTGCTGGAAGGAGCACCCGCAGTCCAGTTCCTGATAGTCAGATTGAAGATGTCAGTGTTGAAGTACACCAGGATGAGGAGGATATGGGTGTTGCTGGCGCTGGGGAGGAAATTGACCAGGAGGATTCTGATGGTGAGGTGGTTTGTTTAAGTCAGGCACCCGGGGAGACACCTGTTGTCCGTGGGAGGAATATGGCCGTTGACATGCCAGGTGAAAATACCAAAAAAATCAGCTCTTCGGTGTGGAGGTATTTCACCAGAAATGCGGACAGCAGGTGTCAAGCCGTGTGTTCCCTTTGTCAAGCTGTAATAAGTAGGGGTAAGGACGTTAACCACCTCGGAACATCCTCCCTTATACGTCACCTGCAGCGCATTCATAATAAGTCAGTGACAAGTTCAAAAACTTTGGGTGACAGCGGAAGCAGTCCACTGACCAGTAAATCCCTTCCTCTTGTAACCAAGCTCACGCAAACCACCCCACCAACTCCCTCAGTGTCAATTTCCTCCTTCCCCAGGAATGCCAATAGTCCTGCAGGCCATGTCACTGGCAATTCTGACGAGTCCTCTCCTGCCTGGGATTCCTCCGATGCATCCTTGCGTGTAACGCCTACTGCTGCTGGCGCTGCTGTTGTTGCCGCTGGGAGTCGATGGTCATCCCAGAGGGGAAGTCGTAAGCCCACTTGTACTACTTCCAGTAAGCAATTGACTGTTCAACAGTCCTTTGCGAGGAAGATGAAATATCACAGCAGTCATCCTACTGCAAAGCGGATAACTGAGTCCTTGACAACTATGTTGGTGTTAGACGTGCGTCCGGTATCCGCCGTTAGTTCACAGGGAATTAGACAATTTATTGAGGCAGTGTGCCCCCGTTACCAAATACCATCTAGGTTCCACTTCTCTAGGCAGGCGATACCGAGAATGTACACGGACGTCAGAAAAAGACTCACCAGTGTCCTAAAAAATGCAGTTGTACCCAATGTCCACTTAACCACGGACATGTGGACAAGTGGAGCAGGGCAGGGTCAGGACTATATGACTGTGACAGCCCACTGGGTAGATGTATGGACTCCCGCCGCAAGAACAGCAGCGGCGGCACCAGTAGCAGCATCTCGCAAACGCCAACTCTTTCCTAGGCAGGCTACGCTTTGTATCACCGCTTTCCAGAATACGCACACAGCTGAAAACCTCTTACGGCAACTGAGGAAGATCATCGCGGAATGGCTTACCCCAATTGGACTCTCCTGTGGATTTGTGGCATCGGACAACGCCAGCAATATTGTGTGTGCATTAAATATGCGCAAATTCCAGCACGTCCCATGTTTTGCACATACCTTGAATTTGGTGGTGCAGAATTTTTTAAAAAACGACAGGGGCGTGCAAGAGATGCTGTCGGTGGCCAGAAAAATTGCGGGACACTTTCGGCGTACAGGCACCACGTACAGAAGACTGGAGCACCACCAAAAACTACTGAACCTGCCCTGCCATCATCTGAAGCAAGAAGTGGTAACGAGGTGGAATTCAACCCTCTATATGCTTCAGAGGTTGGAGGAGCAGCAAAAGGCCATTCAAGCCTATACAATTGAGCACGATATAGTAGGTGGAATGCACCTGTCTCAAGTGCAGTGGAGAATGATTTCAACGTTGTGCAAGGTTCTGATGCCCTTTGAACTTGCCACACGTGAAGTCAGTTCAGACACTGCCAGCCTGAGTCAGGTCATTCCCCTCATCAGGCTTTTGCAGAAGAAGCTGGAGGCATTGAAGAAGGAGCTAAAAGGGAGCGATTCCGCTAGGCATGTGGGACTTGTGGATGCAGCCCTTAATTCGCTTAACAAGGATTCACGGGTGGTCAATCTGTTGAAATCAGAGCACTACATTTTGGCCACCGTGCTCGATCCTAGATTTAAAGCCTACCTTGGATCTCTCTTTCCGGCAGACACAGGTCTGCTGGGGTTGAAAGACCTGCTGGTGACAAAATTGTCAAGTCAAGCGGAACGCGACCTGTCAACATCTCCTCCTTCACATTCTCCCGCAACTGGGGGTGCGAGGAAAAGGCTCAGAATTCCGAGCCCACCCGCTGGCGGTGATGCAGGGCAGTCTGGAGCGACTGCTGATGCTGACATCTGGTCCGGACTGAAGGACCTGACAACGATTACGGACATGTCGTCTACTGTCACTGCATATGATTCTCTCAACATTGATAGAATGGTGGAGGATTATATGAGTGACCGCATCCAAGTAGGCACGTCACACAGTCCGTACTTATACTGGCAGGAAAAAGAGGCAATTTGGAGGCCCTTGCACAAACTGGCTTTATTCTACCTAAGTTGCCCTCCCACAAGTGTGTACTCCGAAAGAGTGTTTAGTGCCGCCGCTCACCTTGTCAGCAATCGGCGTACGAGGTTACATCCAGAAAATGTGGAGAAGATGATGTTCATTAAAATGAATTATAATCAATTCCTCCGCGGAGACATTGACCAGCAGCAATTGCCTCCACAAAGTACACAGGGAGCTGAGATGGTGGATTCCAGTGGGGACGAATTGATAATCTGTGAGGAGGGGGATGTACACGGTGATATATCGGAGGGTGAAGATGAGGTGGACATCTTGCCTCTGTAGAGCCAGTTTGTGCAAGGAGAGATTAATTGCTTCTTTTTTGGGGGGGGTCCAAACCAACCCGTCATATCAGTCACAGTCGTGTGGCAGACCCTGTCACTGAAATGATGGGTTGGTTAAAGTGTGCATGTCCTGTTTTGTTTATACAACATAAGGGTGGGTGGGAGGGCCCAAGGACAATTCCATCTTGCATCTCTTTTTTCTTTTCTTTTTCTTTGCATCATGTGCTGATTGGGGAGGGTTTTTTGGAAGGGACATCCTGCGTGACACTGCAGTGCCACTCCTAGATGGGCCCGGTGTTTGTGTCGGCCACTAGGGTCGCTAATCTTACTCACACAGTCAGCTACCTCATTGCGCCTCTTTTTTTCTTTGCGTCATGTGCTGTTTGGGGAGGGTTTTTTGGAAGGGACATCCTGCGTGACACTGCAGTGCCACTCCTAGATGGGCCCGGTGTTTGTGTCGGCCACTAGGGTCGCTTATCTTACTCACACAGCTACCTCATTGCGCCTCTTTTTTTCTTTGCGTCATGTGCTGTTTGGGGAGGGTTTTTTGGAAGGGCCATCCTGCGTGACACTGCAGTGCCACTCCTAGATGGGCCCGGTGTTTGTGTCGGCCACTAGGGTCGCTTATCTTACTCACACAGCTACCTCATTGCGCCTCTTTTTTTCTTTACGTCATGTGCTGTTTGGGGAGGGTTTTTTGGAAGGGACATCCTGCGTGACACTGCAGTGCCACTCCTAGATGGGCCCGGTGTTTGTGTCGGCCACTAGGGTCGCTTATCTTACTCACACAGCGACCTCGGTGCAAATTTTAGGACTAAAAATAATATTGTGAGGTGTGAGGTATTCAAAATAGACTGAAAATGAGTGTAAATTATGGTTTTTGAGGTTAATAATACTTTGGGATCAAAATGACCCCCAAATTCTATGATTTAAGCTGTTTTTTAGTGTTTTTGGAAAAAAACACCCGAATCCAAAACACACCCGAATCCGACAAAAAAAATTCGGTGAGGTTTTGCCAAAACGCGTTCGAACCCAAAACACGGCCGCGGAACCGAACCCGAAACCAAAACACAAAACCCGAAAAATTTCAGGCGCTCATCTCTATTTCATATATTTCTTTTCACGGCCGAGATTTTACTCCCTTCCCGGCCGCGTTTTTTTCTGACTTTCGTTTTCGTCACTCGTTCGTGATTGGTTGGGTTTGTGATGGAGTGTCTGTGCAGCATAGTATAAATACGCCCCAAACCGGACGGACCTCGTGGGTTTAGCTAGTGGAGAGTAGAGAGGTAGTGTTGTTTGCGGTAGGAGTTGTGGAAAGTTGGTTAGGTGAGTTTAAGTGATTGCTGAGTGGTGTATTTGGTTTGTAAGTCATCTTGTGATTATTGTTGTGGTGCTGTTTTGAAGTGTGTCATATTTTTAGTGGTTGTTTTTTTTATTTCAGTCTTGTTGTGTGTGTGTGGGTGTTTGGGTGTGTGTAGAGTTAGTGGAGGAGTGTGTTTTGTGTATTTTGTTATTCGTGTTATTTGTTGTTTGTGTCAATTATGTCTCAGTCAGAGGTCAGTGAGGTTGGGGAGGTGAGTGAAGTGGAGGTGTTGAGTAAGGCGGAGGGGGTTACTTTGAGGGAGGAGGTGAGTGAGGATGAGGGTGTTAGTGAGAGGGAGGAGAGTAGTGAGTTGGAGGGTGAGGTTGCTGCTGCGGACTCGAGTGAGAGTGATGGTGCTGTGGCTCCGCAGCCACGCACCACTACGAAGACTGGGCGCAACGTGAAGTATTGTTATGCAGAAAATGTTGTGCTGGTTGGTGAGCTGATGCGCCATCATCGGCAGCTCTTTGGCGCTGAGGCCTCCAAAGTCACTTCTCGCAGAAAGAGTGCTATTTGGGCTAAAGTTGTAGCTGCAGTGAATAGCGAGGGAGTTGTTCGCAGGACAGAAGACACATGACGGAAACGTTTTTACGACATAAAGCGCCGTGTCAAGGCCAAGATGGCCAAGGAGGCCAAGTCTGCCCGTCAAACCGGTGGTGGGCATTTGTATATCGCAACTTATGTGGAGTGGGAGGAGCCAGTGCGGAGCTTAATTCCTCGCGTGCGTGATTCAGATTTGCCCAGGCAGGATGGTGAGTAGTTTTTATGTGGTTTTTTTTTGTGTACAATTGTTTTGTTAAAACTTTGGAGTCCTGCTATGTGTTATATTAGGACTATGCTAGTTTAGTGTGCATTAATGTGTGTAATTGTGTCTATCATGATTGTTTGTGTAAAATCTCCTGGGTGTTACTATTGTGTGTTAGCAATTAGTTCAGGTCCTTAATAATGTACCTGGTGAAAGGTACCTTATTTAGAATGGATTGTATTGGTTATTGGTGGGACACACCATTTATCTGCAAAGGTGTAAGTGTGGTGTCTTCATGATTTATTTGTTAAGGACACATGTTCGCATGATGTTTAGTGAATTTCACAACAAAGACACTTTTCTAGGTGGTGTTTTGTGGTTTCACAAATACTTTTTTTATTCCTGAATTTTTTAAAAAATGTTATGTATGCATTTTGTATGTAGTTTGTTTTTCAGTCAAAATTGTATGTGTTCTGATTTGTGTTTGTAACATTAATCTGTTTAATTTTGTATGCTACGCACGTGTCGCCATGTGTGTTGCATAGCTGTTGCCACATTGTGATGAAGTTGCATAACTCTTTTGTGTTTTAGTTTTGAGGATTTGTTTTATAATGTATGGTTATGTATGTGTTTGCAACTAATTTTTGAGAAATGCTGTTGTTGTTGTTGTTGTTTTCAAATGCATTTGTGTGTACAAATCATGTTTCTTTGTATTACAGTGGCTCGGGAATGCACACGCCAATCCACTCCTTCAAATGTTGAACATGGTGCTGATGTTGCAGAAGGTAAATGTGAAACACATTAACACTTAAGGAGGAGTTCAAATCATTGCCAAATTTAGACAACTACATTTGTTTCACATAGGTCCATCCCGCCATCATCCGACTGCGCAAATGCGCACAGGCCACGGATCCACAACGCATCAACGCTTGGCACAGAAAAGACCACGACAGGATCTGCCCAGAGCACAATCTGCCTCTCCACCAACGTGACGCATCAGTACGGTCGCATCAAGGCTACCGTCCGATTTGCTGGCGCCCTCCCCACCACTTCAACTACAGTCCCCTCAAATTCCAGGTGAGTCAAAAAATATACACACACAAAAAAATACACATTACTAATATTTTTAATACATACAATACACACAGTAATCTTATTGGATTAGCCTTTACACTGATTTAACAAAATGCTTTTGACATAGCCAACCCTTTCTAGATTACAAAAAAGTTTAGGATTATTCTGTCCGTACATTGGAAGCAAACACTAGCATATTGTGCTGAAGTATACTACCAAATGTGAATTTAACGTTAGCACACAGAATAATTTTGGGACCTTGAGTAATTTTTATAATATAAAATGTATAAATTTAGTTTAGTATAGCCATAACAGATGTACTGTAACATACTAGCCAAGTTATTTAGTCAGAATCACACTAAACCAGGTTTTGAACTTAAAAATGTCACTTGACATTAGGTTTAGGCTTAAGGTTGTGAAACTTAATATATTGAGACAAAATAACAATAGCAGGCCATAATGCAGTGGTATCCAAACTTTATGTAATCACGGTGCCCTACAGTTTTCTAAATTTAAACATGGCACCCCTAGCCAAACAAAAACTTATTGTTAAATTTTGCAAAAATACTTAAAATAAGTAGATTGTGTTTATATAACATCCTTAGCCTCAATTGTGTGTTGTGTGAAAATATTTACTTCTGTTTGTCCCCATATTTTATGACTGACAGCTACTAGCACTAGTTTAGCTTAATAAATTGAGCTAAAAAAACAATATTTGGTCGTGGACCACCTACCCAAGGCACACCTGCAAGTGTCCTGAGACACCACAGGAGCCACGGCTCACAGTTTGAGAAACACTGGCATAATGGGTAGGCAAAATTTGTGCTTATGTAGGTATGGACTTGCACATAAATAAAATTTCACTTGTTGGTGTTATTTAAAAAAATATGTACAAAAGAAAATTAATACAAAACCAAAAAAACTAAAATATGATTCCATTCATACACACACAGATCAAGGCAACATGACCCCCGCACATCAGTCAGATGTAATGGAGGAAACTTATGTCCTTAACCTGCAGCCGGTAGACCCGACAACACCAAGCACGCCACCTATGGCTGGTCCTCCGCCTCCAACTTCTCCACCACCACAATTGAGCACAGCCACACCCCCGCCACAAAACACATTTCAGGCATTTTGTGACAGCTGGACAACCCAGCAACCGCAACATATGGAGTGTCTTTGCAGACAGACCCAGCTGCTGTCAAGTCTTCCACATTATCTCCTCAGATTAAGTCGCACTATGTGCAGACAAAATTCTGAACTCAGCAGAATTGCCACATGCATGGAACTAATATGGGCTGATACCAGCAACATGATGCGCACCATGGCCAGGATTATGGACGACCAAATGAGGCAACATCAGAACTACCTCAATCTCCTTGATTCAAACAATCGACTATGTGAAAGTCTAGCCAGAATAATAGAAAATAACACGGCATCAAACATCCAACTGAATGCAACATTAAGCAACCTCAGCACAATATTGCCAACCTACACAACCAACAACCCAGCACAAGCTCTGAAACCACAACACCGTTAAGTACGCCTATTTCATACCCAGCTAGAAGATCAAGAAGAAGAGCTAATGTCCCTGGCCCCGACTCTGCCGGATCTAAGGGCCACACAAAAAATAATTTAAAGCAGCAACGTTGAGGTGAATAAGATCTAATTTAAAATCAATGATTTCATCACCTGTCAGACCAACTATACTGTTTATATCTTGGTCTGCATATGCAATCTTGTATATGTTGGTAAAACAAAAAGGTCCATCAAAATTAGAGGGTCGGAACATATTAAAAATATTCTGAAGGGTAACGAAAGCCATCCGTTTTCATGACATTTTAAGGAAGTTCATTCAATGTCCACACAGCGGATTAAATTTTTTTGTGGCATTGCATGGGTACCCAACAATTAGAGGACCAATAATAGGGATGCAAGACTAGCTCGAACAGAAATGAGACTCATTCATGACCTCAATACCTTGAGCCCACATGGTTTTAAACCATGATTTTGAACTGAAGTGGTTTCTCTAAGGTTTTGATTTTTATTGGATCTTGAGTCTGTCTTCAAAATGTGGTTCCATCTCTTCCATCTATCTTTAAAATGTGGTTCAATTCCTTTTATGTCACCATTATAATCATGTGATAAATCATTCTTTATGTATCTATCCATCATGGTTTCAGTTAGATATAAAAGTGCTATTCATTGGTACATTATATCATTTAGTATGATATGATTCATTATATGTGTAATGTTTTGAATTTTTCATATGTATTTATACGTATTTCATATGTAACATTACCCCGTCAATTGAGGTCCATATTATGAGGTACTTTGCACTAGTAAGTATATTCATGATAGGATCATAAGTTCCGATCTCCCCCATTTGTGCATAAGGTATATAGGATAAGGAATAGAATACAAATAGATAATTATGTATGTAACCATGGCTACCGGTAAACTGACCATGTCATGACGCATTGAACTGCGGGAATACGTGGTATGCGTGATGACGTGGTAGTAGGTATGGAGCCAGAAGAGGACGCTGTAAGATACGCGGCAGAGTCACATCACGTCAGTGATTGTGGGCCTGTCCGCGTCGTAGGCGATGACGCACATGAAACACATTTTCCTATGAAAGAGAGGATCAGCAAATGGTCATCATGGTAACACATGACGTTTTTGATTATGGGTGCATTATTTGTGACGTCAGACGTCAGACGCACATTATGGTGACGTCAAACGCAGTAGAGACACATCACATGAATGATTGTGGGCCTGACTTACTGGAGGGGAGGACGGCCATATAGAACATTCCCCTATGAATGGGAGCGGACGTCATCGGGTTGCCATGACAATATATAGTATCCATGATGGTGGGCACATGATGGTGACATCAGACGCCATTTTCTAAATGAGTTTTATCAAATAAGATTTTATATGAATAAGGGTTATGTTATGTTGTCTGTACTTGGAAGCCAGGAAATAGGGTGGCAGCGGACGAGTTCCAAGTACAGATGCGTGAAGCTGCGACAGAACTGGAGTTCGCAGCAATACCTAACGGAAAAACCTGACTCCATTGTCCTGCCCTAGTGGTCAGTTAATGCCTGCGAGACTATGGTTTCTTGGGCCCACGGCAGCCTCGTTTGAACGGGCGGATTAGGTCTGCACGAACTCCTATGCCCCCTGGTCTTAGTTGGTGACAAGGCATTAAACGAGACAGAGAGAGAACAAGGGGAAAACTAACTAAGACAGACACAAAAGTGAAAGGGGAAACCACAGAAAATAATAAACTAATTTAAGTGCGACGTGGACGCCAAGAAAAACCGTAACCAAAGTAACACTGCCCAAATGCCAAATACGAATCTGTCGTAGTTCGGCAAGGACAACAGTGGCGGAACCTCCGCAGAAAACACAACAGCAAGATTATTAGAATAATACAGCTACAGCCGTAAGGTGCAGCAGAGCCGCTACTCACAACACCACGGAAGGTTCGCGCAGGAAACAACCGGAACCCCGAGGCTTCGGACGCCAGACCACTCCACTGGAAGACACACTCGGACAGCAGGAAATGAACCCACAGACCATACTCTGGAAACTGGACACAGGACACTGGAGTACACAAGCTGGATGCAGGAACACACCAGGGGCAGGAAGACAGGATCAAGCTTGCAGGAAGCTAACCAAGAACTGGAACATACAGGTATCATAACAAACTTCTATCACCAGTGCTGGACTGCAGGGCTAGCTGGGTAATAAGGAAAGCATGCCCCAATCAGGATGGCTGGAAGCCAGGCACAAGGTAATGGGCAAAATATTGGCAGGTGTGGCTACACAGACAAGAGCCAGACTGCAGTACACAGACTCACCACATAATGACAAAATATCTGACAGGTGTGGCTTAACACATAGAAAACAGGCTGCAGTTACACAGACTCACCACCGGCGGACAACAAGAGTCAAGTACAAGAGAAATCCTGGCATGGAAACAAATATAACATAAAATTCATGAACAGAAAGCAAAACAGGAATGAACCACTGCTTGTGGTTCATAACAGTATTCCCTCCTTAAGGGTGGACTCCGTTCACCCCACAAAAGCCAAGACAACAGAAACAGAAGTATAACATAAAATAAATAAACAAACTGCAAAACAGGAATGAGCCACTGTGGTGGCTCATAACAGTACTTCCCCCTTGAGGAGGGGTCAAAGGACCTCAAAATCAAGGTATCCAAAACAAGGGATAAAAAAAACCTGACACACTGGTATAAACAGACAATGGCAAGAAAACAGAAGCAAGCTGTGGCAGTGCCCCCCCCTCCTTTGACGGTGGCCACTGGACACAAGACAAAAAAAAATATTTTTATAAACAACAAGGCAAGAGTCAGCAATTATTTACCGGTATCTATCTTCTTTTTTTTTTTACATGGTTCTTGACCAAGGTAATACCCCAAACATTGTCTGAACTGATGGTACCTTCCAGCAAAGTTGGGTTCAATCCCGGGATTTGTTTTCTTACCTTGGGTGCTGAACTTTCAGAAGTACTACAAGAAGAAGACGGAAAAGCACATCCCACAGTCAATACAATAGGCTGAGATTTTTGTGCCGATTTTATAATATTCGGTGAACTCTCAGCAGATAAGACAGGTGACTTAGAGGAACCTGAACTAATCTCTTTGGGACCATATTTCTTAATGACAGCATCACTGAATCCCTGGCCTTCCTGAAGAATGGGATCTTCGGTTTTAATTAAGTTGGATGCTCATTCAAAAGGCTCTCCTCTAAAGGAGTATATCAGATAGAGCACAAAGTTCTACGAAGTGATGCCCAAAGATGGTCTAGACTGCACAATGGTCTCATAGTGTTTGGTGAGTGCAAGATATTGGGCTAAGTCCCCATTAAAGACTATAGATGTAGAAATATCATAAAAAGCGTCAGGATCCACTTCATTCCCATCTGACTGATGGGAGTGCATTGCTGGGACCAGGTCACTTACCGACCTTACTCGAGGCTGTGGCCTTCGGGAACCCCTCTGGGGCAGTGGCCTTTGGGAACCCCTCTGTGGCAGTGGCCTTCGGGAACCCCTCTGGGGCAGTGGCCTTTGGGAACCCCTCTGGGGCAGTGACCTTTGGGAACCCCTCTGGGGCAGTAGCCTTTGGGAACCCCTCTGGGGCAGTGGCCTTTGGGAACCCCTCTGGGGCAGTGGCCTTCGGGAACCCCTCTGGGCAGTGGCCTTCGGAACCCCCTCTGGGGCAGTGGCCTTTGGAACCCCTTCTAGGGAAGTGGCCTTTGGAACCCCCTCTGGCACCGGATTGTCAGACTCTCTTTCTGGGACCGGATCGTTGGACTCTCTCGCTGGGACCGGATCTCCAGACTCTCTCGCTGGTACCGGATCAACGGACTTTCTCACGGAGACCGGAACATCAGACTTTCTCACAGACCGGAACATTGTACTTTCTCACAGTGACCGGAACATCTGACTTTCTCACAGAGACCGGAACATCGGACTCCCTCTCTGGGACCGGAACATCGGACTCCCTCTCCGGGACCGGACCATCGGACTCCCTCTCTGGGACCGGACCATCGGACTCCCTCTCTGGGCCCGGACCATCGTACCTTCTCTCTGGGCCCGGACCATCGGACTTCCTCTCTGGAATTGGACCATCAGACTCCATCTCTGGGACCGGACCATTGGACTCCCTCTCTGGGACCAGACCATTGGACTCCCTCTCTGGGTTAATAATTATTGAGACTTCTCCACGGGGTTATGGTCTCTTGGACATTTGCTGAAGCTATGACCTTCAGAACCTCCACTAAAGCTATGCCTCTTGAGTCCCTCCCTGGGGAAGCGACCTCTATAACCCCTCCTGGGACTGTGCCTCTTGAGACCCCACCTGGGGATATTGCTTCAAAGGTCCCTTCTGGGGTTGTGCTTCTCGAGTTCCCTTCTGGAGCAATGGATTTAGATACCCTTTCTGGGGTTGCGCCTTTCAAGTCCCTACCTGGGGTAACAGCTTCTGAGACCCCTTCTGGGATTGACACCTGAACCATTATATCCGATGCCCCTCTTGAACCCTGAGCATCGGGCACCGTTCCAGGACCCTGGGCATCGGGCACCGCTTCAGGACCCTGATATTCCACTACTGGGGTTTGCAAATCTGATTCAACAGGAAAGTCAAAAGATGAGAGAAACATTCTCCTTTGATTCCAGAATCTATAATGGGGCTTCCTAGCCCAAGGACCCCAATTATAGGACAGAGTGCTTTTTAGTGTGGGTTTCGTGACAAGTACCTCTGCCACAGTAGGGACAGGAGTAGGTCTGAATCCTGACTCAACTTGGCCAGAGGGCAGGACTTGTCACCACATTTTTGCTTGCGCAACTCACAGGTCTGCAGATAGTGGCCTAAACCCCCACAATATAGGCATAAATTCAAATTTCTGCGATGCTGATGCTACTCCTCAGAGAGCCTGGGAAGCAGGAAACTTTTAAACCTTTTCTCTCCAACCAAATCTGAGGATTTTCTTGTCACAATATTGTGAGCAAGAGTCTCTTTAGAGATAGATGAATTCTCAACAAATTCGGACAGGATAAACAAAATTTTGGTCAGAAGGTTTTGCTGTTGCTTTAAGTATTGCTGCAGAACTTCCAGCCGCTCAGGTTTCAAGGCACTGTGTCAGCGGCGGCGGGTGTAAGATGCGCTGGCTCCCGGCCATTGCCAGGCAACGGGGCCGGCGCATCACTTCTGCCACTTAGCATCCGTCTCCGGCCGGTTGCCTTGCAACCGGGGACACTCGGCGGCCGCCCCGTACTCCAGTCCCGGCTTTTATCAGCAGCCGGGACACTGCACATCCGGACAATTAGGTCTGGGGGGCTGGTCTGCTGTCTCTCGCATGATAGGTCAACAGGACCTTTTTATGGGAGCCAGGATCAGGTAGCCTCGCTGTGATAGCTTCCTGTGGAGCTGCTTCCTGTCCCTGGAAAGTTCCTGTGCAGCCTTCCAGTCCTATGACCCTGTATCCTGAGTCCTAGTGTCCGGCGCCTGATCTTTGGGAAACCTTATAGCCTTCCAGTTCTGTGACCCTGCATCCTGAGTCCTGGTGTCCAGAGCCTGGTCATTTGGAATCTGATCCAACCTTCCAGTCCTGCGAACCTGTATCTGCAGCCTTGGGGTTCCTGTTCCATCTGCGTGCACCTTTACCGGTGTCGTGAGTAGCAGTTCTGCCGCATTTTATGGCTGTAGCCGTATTATTTCTTACTTTCTTGCTTTTGTGTTTTCTGCGGAGGTTTCCGCCATTCCTGTCCTCACCGAGATACGACGGTGTCATGTTTGGCATTTGGGTAGCGTTGCTTTTGTTATGGTTTTTCTTGGCGGCCGCGCCACATATAAATTTGGTTATAATTTTCAGTAGTTTCCCCTTTTCTTTTGTGTGTCAGTTTTAGTTAGGTTTCCTCTAGTTCTCTCTCTGTCTCGGTTAACGCCTTGTCACCTACTAAGACCGGGGGGCATCGGAGCAGGCAGACCTAATCCGCCCGTCAAACGCGGGGGAGACAACGGAGTCAGTGTTTCCTTAGGGACATAGTAAAAAAAACTGGGAGACCCCGTGGTGCACACAGATTACCATGTAACAATATTTCAAATATCACAGGAACTTTCCTTAGGATAAATTATCTAAAAGTCCTTCCAATGAAGTGGTCTCTCTTTCTTTATATCCTCCACATTTGTGCCTCAGAAGGAAAGAAAAACAGCACTTAGTGTAACACCGTTTAACGATGTATAGTATCACACCTATTTGAATGATCACACTCACATTTATTCAATGTATAACCTGCTTATCATCCTTCCACTATGATACTTTCAAATTTTTCTATTCCACTGAAGTAAATAAGCTCCACACTTGTACCTCAAAGGAGAGAAACAGCTCTTAGTGTAACACCATTTAGATAGTATATTGTCCACTCCTAATAAGGTAATCACACTCACATTTGATCAATGTATATATAGATTATCAATTATCATCCATTCAATGTTCTGTTCTTTTACACTTTTTCTTCCTTCACTGAAGTACAAGATGCACTTACAACAAACATATAAAATTGAAGCATGTAATAAAACCTCCACAGGGGTTACAAGGTCTCACACACGATGAACAACGGAACCAGCCGATCCATCAGATGTTAAATGAAGAGGTGAGTATCCACAATAAGAAAGTCCCCTGAGTGTTCAGAAAAAATCACCAGCTTAACGCGTTTCGGACCGTTGTGTCCTTCGTCAGAAGCTTGGTGGTAATGATCCAGATCCAGATATTTATACAGCATATAACATTAGGTCACACCCCCCCCTCATGTGTTAATGGGCGCCAAAATCAGATTAATTGCTCGTATCAGACATAAAACAGATCCCGTTCGTGTTTACAATGTCACTTCCGGGAGTTGCAGGAAATGACGTCTATGCGTTCCACCGTACTACTTAGTGCGGCACGTCACTTCCGTTTGCTATCGGATGTGACGTATGCGTTCCACTGCGTGCGTCTCTTCCCGTTATCACCGGATGTAGCAAGACCACTGCGTTCCATCTATTCATAATATAGGAAGGACGTAATGCCGGGGAGTCCATCTCCACGCAGTCATAATAACACTTAAGCATCTCCATGGTAACAACCACTACTTCTCAGTGGCGGGATCCATTATCACCGGGGAGGGAGTGACCATTAAACAATTTAAACAGAATAAAATTACTCCACATAAAATACCATTTGACTCCTTTATCACAAAGCTATGGACAGTGATAAATTTGTCTGGGCCTTTACGAGTAATTTCAGTTCTAATCATAAAGAAATAGAGAAATGTATTAGAAGAAATTGGCCAATATTAAAGAAAGACCCTGTAATTAGCAAAATACTACCTGTTAATCCTTCTTTTATTTATAGAAAGGCACCTAATTTAAAGTATAAGTTGGTAAAGAGTAGTATTGAAGAAGAGAAAATGGCAAGTTTAAGAATACAGGGTTTTCATCGGTGTGGCATTTGTGTCATGTGTAGAGCTACTGCTAAAAATAATCCATCAAAGATAAAAGAATTTAATGTAAATGGAACTATATATCCAATAAAGGATTTCATTACATGTAATTCGAAAAATGTCGTTTATGCGATCCAATGTACCTGTAATTTAGTGTACATAGGTAAGACAACGCGGAATCTTAAAACTAGATTAGGAGAACATGTATACAATATTAGGAAAGGTTTAGAATCTCATACCATGTCTGCTCATTTTAAAGAGAAACATTGCTCGAAGGAGTGCTATATTAAGTCTTTCTGGGGTATTCAAGCTATACAACCTAACTGGAGAACAAAGGATATTGAGCTTAGGCTCTCAAGAGCTGAAATGAAATGGATTTTCCAATTAAAAACACTGATCCCCAGAGGTCTGAATGGGGAATTTGAACTTAAGCACTTTCTTTAAAACTCTTCTGGACCTCATTTAGATACTCTTTTTCCTCCCTTTTTTTGTTTTGACACATAATCATAGCCCACTGAATAGTATATAAAAGGACAGTGAAATGTTCACCATTTTTTGGGGACTTATAGTGATATCTAGTATATAGAGTAAAGCATTGCTAATTGCAATTTATTATTATTCATAAATTATTTAGTAATGAATCCGCCAATATGAAGTGACAAGAAATGGTTTAAATTAACATTTCACTGTCCATAGCTTTGTGATAAAGGAGTCAAATGGTATTTTATGTGGAGTAATTTTATTCTGTTTAAATTGTTTAAAGGTCACTCCCTCCCCGGTGATAATGGATCCCGCCATTGAGAAGTAGTGGTTGTTACCATGCAGATGCTTAAGTGTTATTATGACTGCGTGGAGATGGACTCCCCGGCATTACGTCCTTCCTATATTATGAATAGATGGAACACAGTGGTCTTGCTACATCCGGTGATAACTGGAAGAGACGCACGCAGTGGAACGCATACGTCACATCCGATAGCAAACGGAAGTGACGTGCCGCACTAAGTAGTACGGTGGAACGCATAGACGTCATTTCCTGCAACTCCCGGAAGTGACATTGTAAACACGAACGGGATCTGTTTTATGTCTGATACGAGCAATTAATCTGATTTTGGCACCCATTAACACATGAGGGGGGGTGTGACCTAATGTTATATGCTGTAATTAAATATCTGGATCTGGATCATTACCACCAAGCTTCTGACGAAGGACACAGCGGTCCGAAACGCGTTAAGCTGGTGTTTTTTTCTGAACACTCAGGGGACTTTCTTATTGTGGATACTCACCTCTTCATTTAACATCTGATGGATTGGCTGGTTCCATTGTTCATCGTGTGTGAGACCTTGTAACCCCTGTGTAGGTTTTATTACATGCTTCAATTTTATATGTTTGTTGTAAGTGCATCTTGTAAAATAAATTGTTACTTGTACATAACAATGTTGCACTAAATTTTTCTCCTTTCTGAGTTACATGTACTTCAGTGAAGGAAGAAAAAGTGTAAAAGAACAAAACATTGGATGGATGATAATTGATAAGCTATATATACATTGATCAAATGTGAGTGTGATTACCTTATTAGGAGTGGACAATATACTATCTAAATGGTGTTACACTAAGAGCTGTTTCTCTCCTCTGAGGTACAAGTGTGGAGCTTATTTACTTCAGTGGAAGAAGAAAAATTTGAATGTATCATAGTGGAAGGATGATAAGCAGGTTATACATTGAATAAATGTGAGTGTGATCATTCAAATAGGTGTTATACTATACATCGTTAAACGGTGTTACACTAAGTGCTGTTTTTCTTTCCTTCTGAGGCACAAATGTGGAGGATATAAAGAAAGAGAGACCACTTCATTGGAAGGACTTTTAGATCATTTATCCTAAGGAAAGTTCCTGTGATATTTGAAATATTGTTACATGGTAATCTGTGTGCGCCACGGGGTCTCCCAGTTTTTTTACTATGTTTCTATCTATGGTTTGGTGAACCATTTGAGAAATCCGGGCTGCATGATTTGAGTTTTTATTGCGCAACTGTTTTCTGGTGTTTCTTTCTTCCATAGTGTTTTCTAAGGGGTTGCTGCTGAACTCAGCTCAAACTGCAGCATCACGTTCCTGTGCTCGGAGCTCATCTATTGTCACCCTGTCTCTTGGGTTCTGAGTACAGAGAACATAACACACTGAAAGCAGAGTTCAGGGCTGAGAGAGATGCCTGAAGGGCTTGCATAGTTGGCACAGTAGGATTTCCGGCTAGACAGACAAGACTTAACTAGGAAAGGCTGGACTGGATTCTGAACTAAACAAGACAAGGCTGGACTGGATTCTGAACTAGACAAAACAAGGCTGGACTGGATTCTGAACTAGACAAGACAAGGCTGGACTGGATTCTGGACTGTACAAGACTGGACTGGATTTTGGACTGGACTGGATTGGATTTTGGACTGGACTGGATTCTGGACTCCGTTGTCCTTCCCTAGTGGTCAGTTAATGCCTGTGAGACTATGGTTTCTTGGGCCCACGGCAGCCTCGTTTGAATGGGCGGATTAGGTCTGCCCAAACTCTGATGCCCCCCGGTCTTAGTTGGTGACAAGGCATTAACTGAGACAGAGAGAGAACAAGGGGAAAACTAACTAAGACAGACACAAAAGTGAAAGGGGAAACCATAGAAAATAATAAACTAATTTTTGTGCGGCCACCAAGAAAAACCGTAACCAAAGTAATGCTGCCCAAATGCCAAATACGACACAACAGTGGCGGAACCTTTGCAGAAAATACAATGGAAAGATGATTAGAATAATACGGCTTCAGCCGTAAGCTGTGGCAGACCCGCTACTCATGACACCTCGGAAGGTGCGCTCAGGAAACGACCGGAACCCTGAGGCTTCGGACACCAGACCACTCAACTGGAAGACAAACTCAGAGGACAGCAGGAAACGATCCCTCAGACTGTACTCTGGAAACTGGACACAGGACACTGGAGTACACAAGCTGGATGCAGGAAGACAGGCTCCACTGGAAGCTGCTGACAGGGACCAGGAACAAGCTTGCAGGAAGCTAACCAAGAACTGGAACATACAGGTATCATAACAAACTTCTATCACCAGCGCTGGACTGCAGGGCTAGCTGGGTAATAAGGAAAGCACGCCCCAATCAGGATGGCTGGAAGCCAGGCACAAGGCAATGGCCAAAATACTGGCAGGTGAGGCTACACAGACAAGAGCCAGACTGCAGTACACAGCTTCACCACATAATGACCAAATATCTGACAGGTGAGGCTTAACACATAGAAAACAGGCTGCAGTTACACAGACTCACCACCGGCAGCCAACAAGAGTCTTCTAAACAAGTACAAGAGAAATCCTGGCATGCAAACAGAAATATAACATAAAATTCATGAACAGAAAGCAAAACAGGAATGAACCACTACTTGTGGTTCATAACAGTACTCCCTCCTTAAGGGTGGACTCCGGACACCCCACAAAAGCCAAGAGGATCAGAAACAGAAGTATAACATAAAATACATAAATGCAAAACAGGAATGAGCCACTGCGGTGGCTCATAACAGGTTAACTTATATTGCCCGGAAATATTTTTTTTAATAATGATGATATCTAATTGGATCAATTGTTTTAAAGGAATGATCCAAACACATTAATTTGTGAGTTAATTTGGATACCAATTGAACAATTATCTCCCTATTTATACCATGCAGAATGAGTGGTGTGTGACTATTCGATCATCAGCAAAGCAGCAAACTGCATGCTTGGATGCAGGCAGTGTTTTTACAAGAGTGGTAAGCATGGCATTGTATATGTATTGGATATATTTGTCTGACCATTGTAATAAGCTTGTCATTTATACATGCTGTATACAGTTTTTAGTTGTCGCACTCTACTTGATAAAGACTGCATAGCTGGTCGAAACGCGTTGTATAGAGTGCAGACGCTGTCCATTGTCCATCAACATTGTGTTGGACAAACCCGGGTACCATCTTTCCTCACATGTTGTTAGGGTAAGGACAGTTTTCTTTTAATCAATAATTTTTTTTTTTACATATCGAAACTACACACGTCTCTTTTCATTTATTTTGAGACATACTATGAGGAATTCATGACTGTTCAAATATGTTAAGGGGACACATAAAGAAACCTTTACATGCAAGTGTTTACCTTATTCATGTAAGCATACTGTACATGTGAGCATATTATCACATCATCTAGACACTTTGGGTGTTGAATACTTACTGAGGGATCTTTTGGATGCATGTTGGGGAGAGTACTCATCACCTTCCTGCTTTTCTGCACATTTGGGATTGTTTCAGTGGACTTCATTATACAGTTTTCACACATTGTTGTTTTTCAATTATTTTCTTTTATATACACAACGGCATATTGAGGATCATATCCATTCTTTTTGAAGAATTTGAGGACATTGGAAAGCGCAAAGTGAGATGTAAACCTTTTATTTGTCTATTTGTATCCACTGATTAAGGGTGGTGACTTAGGGGGTCATTCCGAGTTGATCGTAGCTGTGCTAAGTTTAGCACAGCTACGATCGTTAACTCCAACATGCGGGGGGATGCCCAGCACAGGGCTAGTCCGCCCCGCATGTCAGCGATGCCTTTGTATTTGAGGAGTAACTCCCGGCCAGCACAGCTCCTGCGGCTGGCCTGGAGTTACTCGTCGCTCCCGCTGGCCGCAGCGGCTGCCTGACACGTCACTCAGCCGCCGCGGCCGCCCCCCCAATGGTCCAGCCACGCCTGCGTTGGCCAGACCGCTCCCCCTAAATGGCGACTAAGCGCCGCCGTTCAGCCTCCTCCCACCTAGCGTCCGCCTCTATCTCAGAGGCAATCGCTAGGCAACGATGACTGCCATGCGCCAGCGCACTGCGGCGCCAGTGCATGCGCAGTTCCGACCCAATCGCACGGCTGCGAAGAAGTGCAGCGTGCGATCGGGTCGGAATGACCCCCTTAATCAGTTTACTTCTCTGCAGCTCACCATTGGCAGCGCCATTTAGTGTTGTACTTTTTGTATTTGAGATGGTGGTTCATGACCACAGCTTGAGAAAAGGTATGTACCTTTTTTGACCTTCTGTATACAGTTTTTTGTTACCAGGCTTAAAATAGTTTTATACAAATCATAGGCAAAGCAGGGGGGGTTCTGGTTGCCTGTAAACACCCCTCCCCAACCTACAATAACAATAGTACATAATACAATTTTATTAGAGCTTCACAGTTTTTAAAAAAAATAGCACCACCTGTGGATCTTTTAAAATGGGTAAGTTAGTATATACCTGTGTGCCAACTAGGAGATCCGGAAAAAATATGCACTGTTAGGGGTGCACTGCTATAGTCCATCTATAGGGTAATTATAAAAACTGTATAACATTCACTATCCAGTGCATAAGGAGACCAATGTGTACATAAAAATTAGGTCCATGGCAGTACTAGGTTCATCTTCCCAGATTTGCTTAATTGATCTGGATTGGTGCCCACAACTGAAATAACATTCAGCTGAGGCAGGATGGCCCTACTGCCACATCTAATGTCTTACTGTGTTTGCTGTCCTTGTCTATGTCAGACTTATGATATTTACACTTTTTATGGTGCATATTATACCTGGTTAAGTGCTAATTATGCTGTCTTCATGGACTAGCCACACTCACTCTAAAATCATACATTTGAAATCTCCCATCTAGAAATCCTGCATTTGCCCCTGCAGAAGTGTCCATGCTCAGTTGAAACACTATTTGCAGCAACCATGACTGGTTTGCCATGGACAGTGTGCCCTCAAATGCCCGCAGGCACATGCATATGCGATCGCTTCCATATGAATGCATTATGCATACTCAAACCAGAGACACGGCAGGCTGTGGGTAATCACTGCACCGATGTGTACACATGTGGCAGGCGATTCCCCATAAGATGAAGACAGACACATTTGTATATGTCCATTACATATGCCCCTGGGTCACCTCCACCCTGATGTAATGTTTCCATGTCTGCCATCAGAAATTGTGGCTCCCGGGACTGACAAAATAGGCAGACCTCTCACGGGAGATCAGATCTGTGGATAATATGGGAGGAGCTACAGCAGGTATGAGGCATTTATTGGTATGTAAACCACTTTAAAAATAATTGATAAAGTTTGGGCTGTGGAGGTTTGTGTTATTATAACATATCACCAAAATCCAAACAGTAGGTAATCACTTCTGCACTCACTAAGTCCCACTGAATCGTAGATGGAAATTACCCTATGGCACAGTCCTGTTAGTCTTGTTAGATGGAAAATGGATAAACGATTACCTCATAGAAAGAGTCCTTCAACAAAGTTCTTTCTTTCACTCTTTGATCCAGTGTCCCTCAAGAAAATAAAAACAGAAAAAGTAACCGATTGTGTAGTCTGTCTCCTTTCTTTCTTTATAGGGGTGGGTCTATTATATGGGGAACTTAAATGCCCAGAATGGGAGTCGTACCGTACTCACATAGAAATGTGTGATGGTCCTCATATAAGGTATCTTTGACTTGTGGGTTCATGTGGGAATCCTTCGTGAATGGTTGTGGGTCCCTCAGATCCTCAGGTCAACAGCAGAGGGGGGGGGGGGGAGAAGGGTGCAACAAGTTGTGTAGTGGGTCCTTAGATGGTGTAAATTTCCCTTTCTATAATAGGTTTCCCCTCAAAGCATAACATGTGCATACCATACTCACATATATTTATAGGATAAAACACATATAAAGGTATCTTTCACTCCCCCACAAACTTCTACCCGGAGATATGGAAATAGGGCATACCCAACTCACAATTCAAGAAATGGAAATGTGGCCGTAGCGGTTTCTTTCTGGTCATCCAATTCCTCCTGAGTCCAGTGTGTTCCCTCCAAACCACCTAAGAGGTTGGGGATCTCAAAATGATGTAACCTGGGTAGTTCTCAGTGTCCTTGGCCCTCAACACCGATACTTTTTGACCTAAGTCTTTATCAAGGTTATAACATATCAATCTATCATATGCTACCATAACCCTGCCTCAGCCACCTCAGAATGATACATAAATACCCTCATGGCAGCACCACCTCATTAACACATACATATATCCCAACCACCTATATTGCCACACCTACTCCCTGCCTCACTTACACAGCCATCTACCTCTTACAAATTTTTGCTCCTGCCCCAACTACCTTCCTCTCATGCATATAGATACCCTATTGCTGCCTCAGCTACCTCAGTATAATGTATAAATACCCTTATAGCAGCTTCACCTTACACACATTTAAAAAAACACAACCACCTCACTCTCACACACATATACCAAGCCCTGCCCCATCCACCTCCATCTCACATATATACCCCAGCCCTGCCATACCTACCTCATCTGTACATACATATAGTTCTGCCAACTCCCTCTTACACACACACACACACACACACATACACACACACACACACACACACACACACACACACACATGTTTGTGTGTATAGGAATAGCCAACAGCGCCACTGAACAGTCCCCAGTATTATCACGAATACCAAAAATGATATGTTACATAAAATTGTATCAATATATGCAGTCTCTATTAGTCATTACCTTGGCTATAAAGGGTGTCAGCTATATCTTAAATATGATTAGCACTGGTATGTGTCCTACATATAAATGTAGTTAAAAAAACAATGGATAAGATAATTCTAAGCAACCACTGGTGACATATACGTAAAAGTAGACTGCAAACTCATTAATAAAATGAAGATCATTTTAATACAATGATAAAACTACAGTTAAACCAAATAAAAAAAATAGCCAGAGATAACATATGGGAAAAATTATATATGTGAGGAGATTAAAGGGAGGCTAAAATTGCTAAAAATACATTTTTGGCCTTCATATATAAAGTGTGCCTGTGCTGGATAAAGAATAGTAATTCAAAGTTTAAAAAAGCTTAACTGAAGAGGATGAATTAATCAGGTATTACCCAATGCGTTGCGTCCGGTCAGACTTCATCAAGGGGTAAGTGTGTGAGAGGAACAGTACATCTATATATACCCAGTCTGATGTAGGAAGTGATTAACTACATCACTTCCTGTAATTAGTAACATCATAAGAATGGGTAGTCAAAACTGATATTTAGGAGGATAAATACATACAGCAGTGTGTAGTCATGGACTTCCTGTCCGGGCCATGTTGAGCGTCACTTCCACCCCGTTTCTAGTCTCTGGGCTTCCGTAATGCGCAAGCGCCGGTCCAGGTGATCGCGGTCCGGGCCGTGCATTTAGACACGCACCATAAATGTAAATTTACAAATATAAAATAAATACAGCTAAAAATGCGTATATTTATCCAGTATTTCTCCCTGGAGTGAAGATATATGATATAATATATCTATTTGCCCATTGGTCTAATGGATGTGCACTCAGCCATGATCTGATAATTGCATTATCATTACCAATAAGGAAAACACTACAAATTTTATTCACATATAGAATATTATCATCACTGTATGGCTGAATTGTCTCTAATAGATATACTGCACCGCATATTATTATTTAAAATATGGATACCAACTAAATCTACTGTTGAATCACAATACTGCCTTGTTTACTTTAAGACAGCTTTAAATTGCTGCCTCCTGTGCCCTCTTTCAATTTTAAACTATTATCATTCCATTTTTATGTTCTGGCTGGCTACCATCAATGGAGACGGAAAGGAGTGGAAAGATGTATATTTAAAATGACCTATCATCATTCATATCATGGCCGCCGCTACCCCATCCTATTACCAAGACTTGTCTGCAGACATTGAATTCCGCAAAGATGGCCGCCACTAAGGGAAATTAAGTAACGTGATGAGGGAGGCCCGGACCGCGATCACCTGGACCGGCGCATGCGCATTACGGAGCCCTGGACACCGGAAATGGGGCGGAAGTGACGCTCAACATGACCCAGAAAGGAAGTCCATGACTGACGCTGTTTAAATACATTTTTGTCCAAAAACTAACTAGTTTTGTAATATAAACATAACCATTTAGTCTACTACACACTGCTGTATGTATTTATCCTCCTAAATATCAGTTTTGACTACCCATTCTTATGATGTTACTAATTACAGGAAGTGATGTAGTTAATCACTTCCTACATCAGACTGGGTATATATAGATGTACTGTCCCACTCACACACTTACCCCTTGATGAAGTCTGACCGGAAGAAATGCGTTGGGTAACACCTGATTAATTCATCTTCTTCAGTTAAGCTTTTTTAAACGTTGAATTAATATTCTTTATCCAGCACAGGCACACTTTATATATGAAGGCCAAAAATGTATTTTTTAGCAATTTTAGCCTCCCTTTAATCTCCTCACATATATAATTTTTCCCATATGTTATCTCTGGCTATTTTATTATTTGGTTTAATTGCAGTTTTATCATTAGTAATGGGTTTGCAGTCTACTTTTACGTATATGTCACCAGTGGTCGCTTAGAATTATCTAATCCGTTGTTTTTTAACATATATATATATATATATATATATATATATATATAGAAGAGAAAGGTAGCACTCACGTTTAAATGCTCAATGCAGCAGCTGGGGTGGCATCCACAGATCCCCTCCAGGGGATCCAAATACAGAGAAAGGCAAATGGAGCACTCACCAGTTTTTTCACTGATTTGAATATCAAAACGAAATTTTATTCTCCAGACAGCACAGCATGACTGTTTACTGCAGTCCAATATGATTGTATAAAGCCCAAACGTTTTCGGTCATATCCAGACCGTCATCAGGGGACACAAAGAACATCAAAGAGCTGTCACATCACAATTAGAATACCAGCAGCCTAGGTTGATATAAATATATATATATATATATATATATATATATACCTAGGCTGCTGGTGGATATGACGTTCTTCTAGAAAGGGGTATTCATCCACCCACTCTCAATTCGGAAAGAACAGGCGGCACTCCAAGGACTTGATGTAAATAAGTATATTATGCAAAAAAATCAAATAAGTGGCATAACTGCGCCAACGTTTCAGCGCCACGCAGGGCAATTTTGTCAAGGCTGTATGCAAGTGACACAAAACCACCTTGGAGTGCCGCCTGTTTTTTCCGAATTGAGAGTGGGTGGATGAATACCCCTTTCTAGAAGAACGTCATATCTACATATATATATATATGAAACTAGTGAAGGTAAGGGCGCCTATTTAGTGTTTCTTTAAAGAATTGATATGAAGTGAATCAAGTGATAATGCATGGACATCACTTATCTGGTATATACACTTTCTTCGGTCTCATGACCAGTGCACATATGTAAAAAGAAGTAAAACAGAAATATCATAGCGCGTACAGTTTTTAAAGCATATTTCACCATACAAAATAGAAGTAGTTGTATCTAAAAAACCTCCTAAGGATAAGCAAATCCTCAATGTTAAAAATCCACCAGCAGGGATTATTGGGGGTTTTCACAAAATTTTAATACAACATATAACATAGAAGATATAAAATAGTAAAAATGCAAGCGTACAGAAGATAACAAGATTCGAGCTTATCAATCTGTATGTACAATCAGGTACATCCTGTTTTCCATAAAAATCCAATATTGGTAAAAATGCAAACGTACAGGAAATCTGAGTTAAAAAAGCTTATCTGTCCATAAGGAGGTCTCAGGTACAGCAGTCCCAACGCGTTTCGTCAGCAGTATGATCGTAGCAGGAAGTTTGTGCGAACACAGCGTGCGGTGCAGCAATACGAAGGCGGCCACCTGAACGGGAAACGGATCCTCACAGAGATGTTTTGAACAATGACAAAATACAAATTCACGAGATATCCGACTTCAAGGCACTAAGAGGAAGTGAGGTCACTACTTGTTGGACCATGTGACAGATCCTCACACTGCTCACAGGTATAAATAGGATACCTGTTCACTACTGACTATATCCCCATGATGAAGTCATACTGCTGACGAAACGCGTTGGGACTGCTGTACCTGAGACCTCCTTATGGACAGATAAGCTTTTTTAACTCAGATTTCCTGTACGTTTGCATTTTTACCAATATTGGATTTTTATGGAAAACAGGATGTACCTGATTGTACATACAGATTGATAAGCTCGAATCTTGTTATCTTCTGTACGCTTGCATTTTTACTATTTTATATCTTCTATGTTATATGTTGTATTAAAATTTTGTGAAAACCCCCAATAATCCCTGCTGGTGGATTTTTAACATTGAGGATTTGCTTATCCTTAGGAGGTTTTTTAGATACAACTACTTCTATTTTGTATGGTGAAATATGCTTTAAAAACTGTACGCGCTATGATATTTCTGTTTTACTTCTTTTTACATATGTGCACTGGTCATGAGACCGAAGAAAGTGTATATACCAGATAAGTGATGTCCATGCATTATCACTTGATTCACTTCATATCAATTCTTTAAAGAAACACTAAATAGGCGCCCTTACCTTCACTAGTTTCATACTTATCCTTTATGTGCCATCCAAGCACATATCACATTGTTTAAGGTTGCGGCCACCCATTAATTGGGTTAGTTATATATATTTTACGTTATATATATATTTATTCTTTTAAAATCACAGATTCACGTGCACTCTTAGTGCCCACTGAACGTTACCCGTGCGCCCCCGCATCTATTTTTTTTTATATATATATATATATATATATATATATATATATATAAATAATAGATATACCCTAGCCTCTTCTCACTTCTGTCAGCTGGAGTTCCATGTCTCAGTGTGCTAGTTGGTCCTGGAGACATAATGTTGCCTTCTAAATGGTTTCTATTAACTGTGATTCTTCATTATGTTCCTAGGTATTTGTTAGTACATATTGGGGGTCATTCCGAGTTTATCGCTCGCTGGAAGTTTTTAGCAGCCGTCCAAACGCTATGCCGCCGCCAACTGGGAGTGTACTTTAGCTTAGCAGAAGTGCGAACGGTTGCATTTTTTGTGTAGTTTCAGAGTAGCTCAAAACCTACTCAGCGCTTGCGATCACTTCAGACTATTCAGTTCCGGATGTGACATCACACACCCGCCCAGCGTTTGTCCAGCCATGTCTGCATTTTCCCTGGCACGCCTGCAATTTTCCAAACCCTCCCTGAAAACGGTCAGTTGCCACACAGAAACGCCCACTTCATGTCAATCACTCTGTGGCAACCAGTGCAACTGAAATGCATCTCTAGACCCTGTGCAAAACTGCATTGTTCGTTGTGCCCGTACTTCATGCGTGCGCATTGCGCCGCATACGCATGCGCAGAATTGCTTTTTTTTTGCCTGATCGATGTGCTGCGAACAAATGTAGCTAGCGATCAACTCAGAATGACCACCATTGTCGGTTGTTTTGTCTCCTCCATGGTGTTGGCCATTTTGATAAGTAAATTTTTACACACTTATACAATCATTCGCAGCTGCAGAGGCGGGCCCCCTCTCTGTCTGAGCCTGTTGACAACAGTCTTGGTAGTCCCTCCTGATGGAGGCCCTGACCATTGCCACCCATGCTGTTTTCTTTCTTTTTTTAATTTTGTCTACAGCACCATAGTTACCTGCTTTATGTTTTATGTCATATCTATTTATGAAATAATTTTTTCTAGAAACATTGGTTACAAGTAGAGATGAGCGGGTTCGGTTCCTCGGAATCCGAACCCCCCCGAACTTCACCCATTTTGCACGGGTCCGAGGCATACTCGGATTCCCCCGTATGGCTCGGTTAACCCGAGCGCGCCCGAACGTCATCATCCCGCTGTCGGATTCTCACGAGATTCGGATTCTATATAAGGAGCCGCGTGTCGCCGCCATTTTTCACTCGTGCATTGGAAATGATAGTGAGAGGACGTGGCTGGCGTCCTCTCACTTTGTTTCAGGGGGCTGCATATCTTTATTCTGGGGACCAGCAGTATTATAGGAGGAGTACAGTGCAGAGTTTTGCTGACCAGTGACCACCAGTATTATACGTTGTCTGCCTGAAAAACGCTCCATATATGTGCTCAGTGTGCTGCATATATCTGTGCTCACACTGCTTTATTGTGGGGACTGGGGACCAGCAGTATTATATAGGAGGAGTACAGTGCAGAGTTTTGCTGACCAGTGACCACCAGTATTATACGTTCTCTGCCTGAAAAACGCTCCATATCTGTGCAGAGTGTGCTGCATATATCTGTGCTCACACTGCTTTATTGTGGGGACTGGGGACCAGCAGTATTATATAGGAGGAGTACAGTGCAGAGTTTTGCTGACCAGTGACCACCAGTATTATACGTTCTCTGCCTGAAAAACGCTCCATATCTGTTCTGCATTGTAGTATATAGTAGGAGTACAGTGCATAATTTTGCTGACCACCAGTATATAATATATAGGAGTACGGTACAGAAGGCCACTGCTCTACCTACCTCTGTGTCGTCAAGTATACTATCCATCCATACCTGTGGTGCATTTCAGTTTTGCGCAGTTTGCTGACCACCAGTATATAATATATAGCAGTACGGTACAGTAGGCCACTGCTCTACCTACCTTTGTGTCGTCAAGTATACTATCCATCCATACCTGTGGTGCATTTCAGTTTTGCACAGTTTGCTGACCACCAGTATATAATATATAGCAGTACGGTACAGTAGGCCACTGCTCTACCTACCTCTGTGTCGTCAAGTATACTATCCATCCATACCTGTGGTGCATTTCAGTTGTGCGCAGTATATATAGTAGTAGGCCATTGCTATTGATACTGGCATATAATTCCACACATTAAAAAATGGAGAACAAAAATGCGGAGGTTAAAATAGGGAAAGATCAAGATCCACTTCCACCTCGTGCTGAAGCTGCTGCCACTAGTCATGGCCGAGACGATGAAATGCCATCAACATTGTCTGCCAAGGCCGATGCCCAATGTCATAGTAGAGAGCATGTAAAATCCAAAACACAAAAGTTCAGTAAAATGACCCAAAAATCAAAATTAAAAGCGTCTAAGGAGAAGCGTAAACTTGCCAATATGCCATTTACGACACGGAGTGGCAAGGAACGGCTGAGGCCCTGGCCTATGTTCATGGCTAGTGGTTCAGCTTCACATGAGGATGGAAGCACTCATCCTCTCGCTAGAAAAATAAAAAGACTTAAGCTGGCAAAAGCACAGCAAAGAACTGTGCGTTCTTCTAAATCACAAATCCCCAAGGAGAGTCCAATTGTGACGGCTGCGATGCCTGACCTTCCCAACACTGGACGGGAAGAGGTGGCGCCTTCCACCATTTGCACGCCCCCTGCAAGTGCTGGAAGGAGCACCCGCAGTCCAGTTCCTGATAGTCAAACTGAAGATGTCACTGTTGAAGTACACCAGGATGAGGATATGGGTGTTGCTGGCGCTGAGGAGGAAATTGACAAGGAGGATTCTGATGGTGAGGTGGTTTATTTAAGTCAGGCACCCGGGGAGACACCTGTTGTCCGTGGGACAAATATGGCCATTGACATGCCTGGTCAAATGACAAAAAAAATCACCTCTTCGGTGTGGAATTATTTTAACACAAATGCGGACAACAGGTGTCAAGCCATGTGTTGCCTATGTCAAGCTGTAATAAGTAGGGGTAAGGACGTTAACCACCTCGGAACATCCTCCCTTATACGTCACCTGCAGCGCATTCATCATAAGTCAGTGACAAGTTCAAAAACTTTGGATGACAGAGGAAGCAGTCCACTGACCACTAAATCCCTTCCTCTTGTAACCAAGCTCCTGCAAACCACACCACCAACTCCCTCAGTGTCAATTTCCTCCTTACACAGGAAAGCCAATAGTCCTGCAGGCCATGTCACTGGCAAGTCTGACGAGTCCTTTCCTGCCTGGGATTCCTCCGATGCATCCTTGAGTGTAACGCTTACTGCTGCTGGCGCTGCTGTTGTTGCTGCTGGGAGTCGATCGTCATCCCAGAGGGGAAGTCGGAAGACCACTTGTACTACTTCCAGTAAGCAATTGACTGTCCAACAGTCCTTTGCGAGGAAGATGAAATATCACAGCAGTCATCCTGCTGCAAAGCGGATAACTCAGGCCTTGGCAGCCTGGGCGGTGAGAAACGCGTTTCCGGTATCCACCGTTAATTCACAGGCAAATACAGACTTGATTGAGATACTGTGTCCCCGGTACCAAATACCATCTAGGTTCCATTTCTCTAGGCAGGCGATACCGAAAATGTACACAGACCTCAGAAAAAGAGTCACCAGTGTCCTAAAAAATGCAGTTGTACCCAATGTCCACTTAACCACGGACATGTGGGCAAGTGGAGCAGGGCAGACTCAGGACTATATGACTGTGACAGCCCACTGGGTAGATGTATTGCCTCCTGCAGCAAGAACAGCAGCGGCGGCACCAGTAGCAGCATCTCACAAACGCCAACTCGTTCCTAGGCAGGCTACGCTTTGTATCACCGCTTTCCAGAAGAGGCACACAGCTGACAACCTCTTACGGAAACTGAGGAACATCATCGCAGAATGGCTTACCCCAAATGGACTCTCCTGGGGTTTTGTGACATCGGACAACGGCAGCAATATTGTGCGTGCATTACATCTGGGCAAATTCCAGCACGTCCCATGTTTTGCACATACATTGAATTTGGTGGTGCAGAATTATGTAAAAAATGACAGGGGCGTGCAAGAGATGCTGTCGGTGGCCCGAAGAATTGCGGGCCACTTTCGGCATTCAGCCACCGCGTGCCGAAGACTGGAGCACCAGCAAACACTCCTGAACCTGCCCTGCCATCATCTGAAGCAAGAGGTGGTAACGAGGTGGAATTCAACCCTCTTTATGCTTCAGAGGATGGAGGAGCAGAAAAAGGCCATTCAAGCCTATACATCTGCCTACGATATAGGCAAAGGAAGGGGAATGCACCTGACTCAAGCGCAGTGGAGAATGATTTCAACGTTGTGCAAGGTTCTGCAACCCTTTGAACTTGCCACACGTGAAGTCAGTTCAGACACTGCCAGCCTGAGTCAGGTCATTCCCCTCATCAGGCTTTTGCAGAAGAAGCTGGAGACATTGAAGGAGGAGCTAAAACAGAGCGATTCCGCTAGGCATGTGGGACTTGTGGATGGAGCCCCTAATTCGCTTAACCAGGATTCACGGGTGGTCAATCTGTTGAAATCAGAGCACTACATTTTGGCCACCGTGCTCGATTCTAGATTTAAAACCTACGTTGTATCTCTCTTTCCTGGCAGACACAAGTCTGCAGAGGTTCAAAGACCTGCTGGTGAGAAAATTGTCAAGTCAAGCGGAACGTGACCCGTCAACAGCTCCTCCTTCACATTCTCCTGCAACTGGGGGTGCGAGGAAAAGGCTAAGAATTCCGAGCCCACCCGCTGGTGGTGATGCAGGGCAGTCTGGAGCGAGTGCTGACATCTGGTCCGGACTGAAGGACCTGCCAACGATTACTGACATTTCGTCTACTGTCACTGAATATGATTCTGTCACCATTGAAAGAATGGTGGAGGATTATATGAGTGACCGCATCCAAGTAGGCACGTCAGACAGTCCGTACGTATACTGGCAGGAAAAAGAGGCAATTTGGAGGCCCTTGCACAAACTGGCTTTATTCTACCTAAGTTGCCCTCCCTCCAGTGTGTACTCCGAAATAGTGTTTAGTGCAGCCGCTCACCTTGTCAGCAATCGGCGTACGAGGTTACTTCCAGAAAATGTGGAGAAGATGATGTTCATCAAAATGAATTATAATCAATTCCTCCGTGGAGACATTCACCAGCAATTGCCTCCAGAAAGTACACAGGGACCTGAGATGGTGGATTCCAGTGGGGACGAATTAATAATCTGTGAGGAGGGGGATGTACACAGTCAAAGAATCGGACGATGAGGAGGAGGTGGACATCTTGCCTCTGTAGAGCCAGTTTGTGCAAGGAGAGATTGATTGCTTCTTTTTTGGTGGGGGCCCAAACCAACCAGTCATTTCAGTCACAGTTGTGTGGCAGACCCTGTGAGGTGTGAGGTGTTCAGAATAGATTGAAAATGAGTGGAAATTATGGTTATTGAGGTTAATAATACTATGGGATCAAAATGACCCCCAAATTCTATGATTTAAGCTGTATTTGAGGGGTTTTTGTAAAAAACACCCGAATCCAAAACACACCCGAATCCGACAAAAAATTTTCAGGGAGGTTTTGCCAAAACGCGTCCGAATCCAAAACACGGACGCGGAACCGAATCCAAAACCAAAACACAAAACCCGAAAAATGTCCGGTGCACATCACTAGTTACAAGCATTGCAAATATACTTGTGAAAATTGAATCCTTGCTTATCATAAGTACGGTTATGCCTTTGAACTAGGGATGAGCAGATTCAGTTCTCAGAGAACCGACCCCACCCCCCGAACCTAGGGGATCTGGGGTGATCCAAGCCACAGCTCGGATCTCCCTGCCTGCTCCGGATCCCCAATCAAGACAAAACCTCAGTATTCCGCTGTCGGATCCTGAGGTTTTTCCTCGGACTCCGGTCTCCATAGTAACCTATAGGAGACTGCTGATTGGCTAAGATCCGAGACAGATGGCTCACGCACGCACTGACAACACTCCTCACTGCCGGCACCCCCGCACTGCCAACACTTTTGGCACCCCTGCAATGAGGACACTGCCAGCATTCCTTCGCTGAGGACACCTCCGTCACTCCCGCAATTGAAGACACTGCTGGCACCACAGCACTGAGGACACTTCTGGCACCCTTTCACTGCTGACACTGCCGGCACCACTGCACTGAGGACACTGATGGCACACCTGCACTACCGACACTACCGACACCTCAGCATTGAGGACACCACTGGCACCCCTGCACTACCGACACTACCGGCACCTCAGCATTGAGGACACCGCTGGCACCCTGCACTGTTGACACTGTCGGCACCCCTGCAATGAGGAAACTGCTAGCACTCCTGCACTGAGGACACCTGAGGACACCTCCGTCACTCCCGCAATTGCCGACACTGCTGACACCACCACACTGAGGACACTGAGGGCACCCTTTCACTGCCGACACTGCTGGCACCACTGCACTGAGGACACTGCAGGCACCGTGGCACTGCTGACACTACCATCACCACTGCACTGAGGACACTGATGGCACCCCTGCACTACCGACACTTCCGACACCTCAGCATTGAGGACATCACTGGCACCCCTGCACTACCGACACTACAGGCACCTCAGCATTGAGGACACCACTGGCACCCTGCACTGTGGACACTGTCGGCACCACTGCACTGAGGACACTGCGGGCACCACAGCATTGAGGACACTGCTGGCCCCCCTGCACTACTGACACTACCAACACCTCAGCATTGCACTGAGGCCACCACTGGTACCCTTGCACTGCTGACACTGTCGGCACCACTGCACTTAGGACACTGCTGGCACCCCAACACTACCGGAACCTTAGCATTGAGGACACCGCTGACACCCTTGTACTGCCGACACTTCCACACTGAGAACACCGCTGACACCCCTGCACTGCCGACCCTACTGCTTTAAGGACGCCGCTGTCACCCCTGCACTTGCCGACACTGCTGGCACCACCACCATGAAGACACCACTGACAACCCTGCACTGAGGACCCTCTGCCACAGTAAGTGCACTATTGGTGTACCTAACCTGCACTGTATCAGACCTGCACTGTAATCTATGCTGTATCTGACACACACTGTATACGACCCATATTGTATTTGACCTGCACTGAAACCCGCGCTGTATCCGACGTATACTGCATCTGACCTGATTGTATTTTACCTGGACTGTATCCAACCCACACTGTAGTTGACCTGCACTGTATCCAACCAACACTGTATCCAATCTGTGCTGTATCCAACCAACACCGTGTCTGACCTGCGCTGTATCCAACCCATACTGTAACATCCCTTTGACAGACCTCCTAGGGAAAACACCTTAAATCTTATTTAATAATCCTGTTGTGAAATTTACTACACATTGTGTTCTCACTGATTTTTTTTCCTGTCTCCATAATACATGATCAGGGAATGTCAGTTGAAAAGAAGAGACAGAAAATTATACAGATAACCTTCTTTATATAACTTAAGGAATGTGCAGTCTAAAGTGGGCCATACATGAGACCAGTTTTCCTCCGACCATCCAACTGACCAACCATCCAACTTGTCTGTCCAACTAAAATTCTGCCCCACATACTGTACCTAGCCAACTTTTTCATCAGACCAGCCAACTTCTCTCCAACTTGTGATGTCACAGAAGTAGGTAGACAGGTTATTTTGCATAAATGTTAGGTGGTTTTTTTTAAACAGTGAACTATTGGTTTTGAAAGTCAGTGTATTTTATTTTTTAATTTTTTAATTGTTGAACTACAGTTGTCAACAGGGCCTGGTGATAGAGTAAGCTTCAATTTTTTTCTGGGGATATCCACAAATATTAGGATTCCCGGGATGTACCATCTATCTCTGATGCCAAGCTCCACTCTCCCTCCCATGGCCCACTCCCTCCTCAGATTCCCAGCTCCCATCTCTCCCTCCTAAAATACCCAGCTCCCGTCTGTAGCCATGATCCTGTAAGAAACCAAAAGCCCTCTCAACATTTACACTGACAGTTGGGCTGTGTTCCACAGAGCCGGCCCTAGCCAATTTGATGCCCTAGGCAAAATTTTGTCTGGTGCCCTCTAGCACTGCCACTAGTTCTGCATCTGACCCGGCACCACTCAGGCAGTGGGGCCCACTGGGAGGTCACCCTGTGGGCCTGTTTAACCCTGCATAATGCCACACAGTAATGCCCATAATACACATAATTCCACAATGTAATGTACCTTACACATATGCCCCACATTAGTAATGCCCATAATACACATAATTCCACAATGTAATGCACTTTACACATATGCCCTACATTAGTAATGCCCATAATACACATAATTCCACACAGTAATGTACCTTACACACATGCCCCACATTAGAAATGCCCATAATACACATAATTTCACAATGTAATGCACTTTACACATATGCCCTACATTAGTTATGCCTATAATACACATAATGCCACACAGTAATGCACCTTACACATATGCCCCACATTAGTAATGCCCATAATACACATAATTCCACAATGTAATGCACTTTACACATATGCCCTACATTAGTAATGCCTATAATACACATAATGCCACACAGTAATGCACCTTACACATATGCCCCACATTAGTAATGCTAGTAGCTTTTTTTAATAAAACTTATGACTGCATTTTGTGAGATGGGGGTGGTAGGATGGGTGGGTGCGTGCTTGCAATCGCACCCGTGAAAGGAACACCCGTAAAAGGGATGTGACCTCACAGGGTATGCCATCCTTTGCAAGCCTCATCCTTTATTTTTGCTTGCTAATTGGAAACAGCAGCAATGTCCAGATACTGCCACACTTGCTGGTTATACAACATAACCAGTATCAAACATGTAGCAACTGTCCATTCTCTTCACAGTTCAGTGTGTTTGCTGGTGGCTGTTACTCCCGGCAACTGAATGGCCTTTATTTTATACTGTGGGAGTGATATGCTCTGCCCTCCAGTCTGACGTGTCCGAAAGTCATGCTGCACTGATGTTTCATATAGAAATAGCACAATGTAACTTACTGACCATGTTACAGTGCTGGATGGCAGGGGAATCTTACAGCATGGACTGACTAGGAAATAAAGTGTGGGGAGAACACTGCCCATGTTATGTCCCTGCAGACACCTGGGAATTGCACAGGGATAAGGGACACACACAGGATGGCAGGGTTCCCCACCCCCATGTGCACAAGCAGTATAGGTGATGTCAGATTTATGTGAAGCAGTATTCAAAAATACACGTGGTATCATAAGGAGACATCCAGTAATAACCTTATATAGTCAGTGAAAATGTCACATGTCCAGGAATTGCAGTTACCAGGCTTCTACTGTCCTCTCACAAGTCAGGGGCGTTCAAGCATGTTGGTGGGAGTTTAATGAACTTTAAGGGACAGTGTGCATTCTATTTGACAAATGTAAACAGCAGTGTATACAAGTACTGATTGAATACATTTGGAAAGTAACAGTTAGTTTGCAGACTGTCCCTCCCAGCATAAGATATTGCAGGGACATGCTTGGATGCCCTAGGCAAATGCCTAGCCTGCCTATAGCTAAGGCCGGATCTGGTGTTCCAAGACCAGATGGATGGTTACCTGGCACAAGAACAGACGTAAAGTACATGACAAAGTCATCTGGGGAGGAACCCAACTGTGGGAAGGCATCTGGGCTCATTGCAATAACAGACATGTTTCAATTAGTCACATCAATGCCCATACTGGCTTGGAGAGCAATGGAGTAGGAGATGACTAGGTCCAAGTCATAATCCTTGCTCTCCCCTATATAACAAACACAACTGTATAATTTGGGAGAAATGGCCCATGCTCAGTTTAGTCATTGATGAGCTAAAGGCACCTATGCCTGGGCAGAGAGAAACTGCATCTCTCTGACTCAACAATGTGAAACTTGTCAGTTGTTGAACCAGATAAATATGCTGACCAGAGATATGGTATCCATATACAGATGTGAACATGCAGGAAAGATACAGCAGGTTGATTTTAGTGGCCCTATGCCTACAGGACATGAGGGGTTCAATACTGTTGAACTGCCATGGACACCTAGTGGTAAATTTACTAAGATTTGTGGTTTTCTCCGAGTATTAACATGATCAGCCACGCTGGAAATCGTGAGAGTTTTTTTAAGATCAAACACTCATATTTACAAAGAATCAAGTTTGTCAGAATTGTGTTTTCCAATTGTGTATGCAATCATGTTTAGTTGTGTTTAATAGTGTTCAGTTGTTTTGTGCCCGAATTGTAAAGTCTTGCCTGTCAGCAGCATGCTTAGAGAATCCTGAATAGATCAGAGTGATCTGGGTGGTGCTTTTCTATGTGTAAAAGTAAAAAAAAGTGTTAATATCAAAGAAATGATGTGGGAATATCCCCCATAAGCATAACCAGCCCCTGTGTTGGCCATTTATAAGATGAAATTTGTGGCTATTTCCCCCCAAATTACTATTTTTAAGTGCAAGCTGCAAACATTACATATTACTGCAATTTTAGAAGGTGGAAATGTAGGAGGTATGAGGGGTTGGATGGGGGTGAGGGGTGGATGTGGTTGAGGGGGTGGAAGAGGATGAAGTGTTGGATGGGGGTGGGGGTTGAAGGGGATGATGAGTTGGATGGGAGTGTGTTGGAAGATGAGAGGTTGGATGGGAATGGGGGTGGAAGGGGATGAGGGGTTTTATGGGGTTGGGGTGGAAGGGGATGATGGGTTGGATGGGGGTGGAGGGAGAGAATGGGTTGAATGGGTGTGGGGGAGTGAAAGGGGATAGGGGGGTGAAATCTGGAATTGGATGGGGTTAGTGAGGGTGCCTTCGAACTTGGAGTCTCCTTTGTCTTCAAGCCTTGCCTAAAAAACACCAGATAAAATATATATATATTCATTTTCATTGTAAAATTTACATTTGGAATAATACAATTTTTATTTTTAATAAATCAAAAATATACTGTCTATGTTGACTACATGTCTATACTTCCTCTTTACTCAAATAGCTTTATGCAAACCATAACACAACACAACACAACACAACAGTGGCCAGTATGGCAAAGGGATGAGAATGCTTCTAAGTGGCCTTTAATGAGTGGAGGCCCATCAGGGCGTTCATCGTGTGCTTGCACACAGTGCGCATATAAACTCAAAAAATGCATATAAAAGCCTGTCTGGGCATCATATAGAGCACACATTCAAAATGTCAGAATGCACCAACGTAGAGGACTGTGAGTTATTGGTGAACTTTGGGAGTGACACTGCAAATATATAAGGAATGGAGGATATTTTTGCAGCTCAATTAACATCAGCTGTTGTAGATGTCCCCTATCTCTTCATGAGGAGGTTGGGGAGCCAAGTGGCTTCCAGCAGCCTGCTGCCGATACACCACCTCAAGCACACACTCCCAAAGATGATTAACAGTCAGAAAACACCTCTGATTCAACTGAAGATGACTCTCCTGCTAGATGAGTGCCAATAATCACAAACGAGGAAAATGCCTGTTACAAGAAGCGACCACAGCTTGTGGTCTGTTTATGTTCTGATGCTATGATCTGTTTCTGTTGGATCAGCTTGCCATGTTTTCCTGCATTCCCAGTTCATTTCAGATTCCTGCATGTTTCCTGTGTGTTCAGCTTCAGTATAATGATGAGTTTTGTGTGTGTGTGTGTGTGTGTGTGTGTGTGTGTGTGTGTGTGTGTGTGTGTGTAGCTGAACAGGTGCATTGAGTATCCTCATCAAAGTGCCTGGTCTCCTGGGCTGCTCTGATTGGGAATTTCTCCTAATATTACCCAGCCTGTCCTGAATCTTATGCTGGTTATAGTTTCTGCCTTGTGTATGAACCCTGCTCCAGCCGTGCTCTTGTCTTTGAACTTGAGGATACTTTGTCAGTTTACTCCAAGTTCCTGAGTTTAAAGCTGTCATTACTTGCATTATCTGGGGCTTTCCTACTGAACAGCTATCTGCAAAATATCACCAAAAAGTGTGTTTGGAGCTTCAGCCTGTCAGCCTGTAATCTCAGTTGCTTCTATAGCAGCACCTGGAGCTTTCCCTCTGAACAGCTACATGCAAATTCTACCTGCAGTGTCTCACAAGCTCCAGGATGTCTATCTGTATGTGAGCTGCTCCTAAGTACAGCCTCTGAACTGGAAGTACAAACCCTGCCCTCCAGTCTTGTCTAGTTTTGGCCTGTGCGTGTTTGTTCCCCAGCATCACTTCCAGTCTTTTGGTTATTGTACACCTACTTCAAGTAGCAGTCCCTTGATTTTGTGCTATTATCCTTGTCATCGCTACCTTATCCAATCCTGGTCCCACTGTGTGTTCATGCTTTTACTTTTCACCAGTACCTGCCAGTCCAGTTTTGTCTTATCCATTACTGGTACAACTGTGTGTTTATACACCTGCTATTCACCAGTACCTGCCATTCCTGTTTTGTCTTATCCAGTCCTGGTCGCATTGTTGGTTTATACTCCAGCTATTCACCAGTACCTGCTAGTCCAGGTCTGTCTAGTCCTTGTCTAGTGTGTGCCTATCTGTCCAGCCTCAGCCCACTCTGTGCCAGGTGGGTGTCTACTCTAGCATATTTTTACTTGCACTTGCCCAGCCTCCAATAGTTTCCTTGTCCACATTAAGATCTGGGGCCATCTGAGTACCAGGTGGACCTAGTCCACCTAGGAAAGGTGGCTGCTAATGGTGAAGTTTTAGTATGCAGGAGACTAGAGGATTGCTGGGCTTGTGTAACAATGCCACCCTGATACAAGAGGTAATGGCAAAATTTCAATGATTCACAGATCAAGGGGGGAAAGAAGAGTGTCAAGATCTGGCAAAAGATTACTAGACAAATCAACAAAGTGACGCCCATGCCCAGGTCAACAAAATATCTTAAAAATAAGTAATTTTTGAACAAACAAATGCACCTTATAAACAATAGAGATGAGCGGGTTTGGTTCTCAGAGAACCAACCCCCCCCCCCCCCCCCCTCGAACTTCACGATCCGAGCCGGGAACTGAGTCCGGCTCAGAATTTCCCGCCAGACATAGATCTCAGAATGAGGCAAATCATCATCATCCCTCTGTTGGATTCTTGCAGGTTTTGGATTCCATATAAAGAGCCACGCATCGTCGCCATTTTCACTCCGAACTTAGAGAGTGAGGGAGACAGACCTCTGTCTCTTTCTGTGGGTGGTGGCATTGGGTGGGGTCAGTGTGTGCACTCTAGGAATGCTGTCCTGTCATTGTGGTGTCCCTGTGATGTTAGGGTTGCTGTCCTGGCTGTCACTGGTGTTTCATGTGCTGTTAGGGGTGCTGCAGCTGTACATAGTTGTTGCTGTCCTGGCTGTCACTGTGTTGTACAGGGGGCAGGGGCACTGTCCTCCTGTATGCTGTGAAAATACAAGGGTGCTGGCCTGTCTTGTGTGCTGTAAAAATTCAGGGGTGCAGTGAAAATAAATGTACACTGGTCCTGTCTTGTATGCTGTAGAAATTTGAGGATGCAGTGAATAAAAAATGTACACTGGCCTAGTCTTGTATGCTGTAAAAATTCAGGGTTGCAGTGAAAATAAATGTAACATAGTAACATAGTTAATGAGGTTGAAAAGAGGCAAAATGCCCATCTGGTTCAACCTGTATTCTGCATTAAGCTGTTCACTTTATAATGCACCAGCTGAAGTAATGGTTTAGTACCAATTGACAACTATATTTAGTACCACTCCCAGATATTTAATGTCAATATATTAAATGCTATAGCCTTGGATAGTTTTTTCAGCTAGAAAATTGTCCTATCCATTTTCAAATGCATTTACAGAGTCCGCCATTATTACCTTCTCTGGCAGGGAGTTCCAAATCTTTATTGCCCTTACGGTCAAGAACCCTTTCCTACGATTTGTATGGAATTTTCTCTCCTCTAGCCTCAAGGAGTGCCCATGTGTCCTATATAGAGTTCTGTTATTAAACAAATCCCCTGCTAACTCATTGTAATGATCCTTTACATATTTGAAGATATTAATAAGGTCTCCTCTGAGTCGCCTCTTTTCTAGTGTATACATATTAAACCTAGTAAGCTTTTCCTCGTACCCCAGTGTCTCTAACCCTTTAATCAGTTTAGTAGCTCGCCTTTGAACTCTTTCGAGTTCGCTGATATCTTTTTTATAATATGGTGCCCAAAATTGAACACAATATTCCAGGTGCGGAAGTACCAATGATTTGTACAGAGGCAGGATTACATCCTCGTCCCTTGTCTCAATACCCCATTTTATGCACGCAAGGACTTTATTTGCTTTCTTTGCTGCATTTTGACATTGTGTACTGTTATACTACCTATTATCTATGAGCACCCCCAAATCTTTTTCCACTACTGTTACTTCTTTATTTTCCCCATTAAGTGTGTAGGATGCATGTTTGTTTTTTATCCCAAAATGCATAACTTTGCATCTTTTCTATATTGAACCTCATTCTCCATTTAGACGCCCAGGTTCCCAGTTTAAATAAGTCATTCTGTAGAGATTCCACATCGATTTCTGAATTAATTACCTTACACAGTGCTTTCCAGGCCTATTCCTAGATCATTAATAAATATATTGAACAGTAGCAGGCAAAGTACGGACCCATGTGGTATTCCGCTGACTACTGGTGCCCAGATGGAGAACATCCCATTGACCACTACTCATTATACCCTGTTATCCAGCCAATTACCCATCCATGTACAAATAGAATTTCCTAGGCTAAGTTCCCTTAATTTGATGATCAGTCTCCTGTGAGGCACTGTATCGAAGGCTTTTGCAAAATCTAAATAGACCACATCAACTGCTTTTCCCTGGTCAAGATTATTGCTCACTTCCTCGTAGAAGCTAATTAAGTTAGTTTGACATGATCTTTCCCTCACAAACCCATGCTTACTCTTGCTAATAAACTTAGTATTCCGCAGATAAACATCTATGCTATCCCTTAAAATTCCTTCCAATATTTTACCCACTATAAAGGTTAAACTATCTGGTCTATAGTTCCCAGGATGATTTTTAAATCCCTTTTTAAATAATGGCACTACCTCAGCTATATGCCAAAGTACACTGGCCCTGGGGTGCAGTGAAAATAAATGTACACTGGCCCTGTCTTGTATGCTATAAAAATTCAGGGGTGCAGTGAAAATAACTGTACACTGGCCCTGTCTTGTATGCTGTAAAAATTCAGGGGTGTTGTGAAAATAAATGTACACTGGCCCTGTCTTGTATGCTTTAAAAATTCAGGGGTGCTGTGAAAATAAATGTACACAGGTCCTGTCTTGTATTCTGTAAAAATTCAGGGGTGCAGTGAGAATAAATTTACACTGGCCCGGTCTTGTATGCTGTAAAAATTCAGGGGTGCAGTGAAAATAAATTTACACTGGCCCTGTCCTGTATGCTGTAAAAACACAGGGGTGCTGTTGTTAAAATAAAAGTACACTGGCCCAAATACAGGAATGCTGTTAAAATAAAATTACACTGGCCCTGTCTTGTATACTATGAAATTACAGGGGTGCTGTTCAAATTCAGTGGTACCGGTCCTGTCCTGTATGCTGAAAAAATACAGGGGTGCTGTTGATAATATAAAAGTACACTGGTCCTGTCCTGTGTGCTGTAAAAATACAGGGGTGCTGTTGTTAAAATAAAAGTACACTGGCCCTGTCCTGTATGCTGTAAAAATACAAGAGTGCTGTCGATAAAATAAAAGTACACTGGCCCTGTCCTGTATGCTGTAAAAATACAGGGGTGCTGTTGCTAAAATAAAAGTACACTGGCCAAATACAGGGGTGCTGTTGTTAAAATAAAATTACACTGGCCCTGTCTTGTATACTGTAAAATTAAAGGTGTGTTGTTAAAATACAGGGGTGCTGGCCCTGTCCTGTATGCTGTAAAAAAACAGGGGTGCTGTTGTTAAAATAAAAGTACACTGATCCTGTCCTGTATGCTGTAAAAATGCAGGGGTGCTATTGTTAAAATAAAAGTACACTGGTCCAAATACAGGGGTGCTGTTGATAAAATAAAATTACACTGGCCCTGTCTTGTATACTGTAAAATTACAGGGGTGTTGTTTAAATACAAGGGTGCTGTCCTGTGAAATGAAGAACAAATATTTGGAGGAAAAAATAGTGAAAGATCAGGAACCAATTCCAGTTTCTAGTACTAGTGCTGAAGCTGCTGATGCCACCAGTCATGACATTGACGATGCAATTCCATCAATGTTGGCTGATAAGGCCAATGCCCAATGTCATAGAGGGCATGTAAAATCCAAGAAACAAAAATTAATAATCAGAAAAAAAAAGAAATTATCTGATGAGAAACGTAAAATTGGCAATATGCCATTCACGACACGAAATGGCAAGGAAAGGCTAAGGCCTTGGCCTATATTCATGACTGGAGGTTCAGCATCTCATGAGGATGGATGCCCTCCTCCCTCTCAAAAAAAAATATTAAATTGTTAAAGCACAGGAAAAATCAACTGTACTTTCAGAGATATCACACATCCCCAAAGAGAGTCCAAGTGTGTACGTGGTTGTGATGTCTAGGCCTGACCTTCCCTAGATGTATGGGAAGAGGTGGCTCCTACCACCATTTGCATGCCCCCTGCATGTGCTGAGAGAAGCACCGCCAGTCCAGTTGCTGATATTGAGATTGAGGATGTCACTGTAGAAGTACACCAGGATGAGGAGGATATTGGTGTAGCTGGTGCTGAGGAGGAAGTTGACAATGAGGATTCTGATGGTGAGGTGGTTTGTTTGAATAAGGTACTAATGGAGATGGAGATGTTGGGCATGGAATAAAAAAAAGCCCACTGTTATGCCTGGGCAAAAATCCAAAAAAGCCACCTTTTCGGTGTGGAATTATTTCTCCACAAATCCAGACGACAGGTGTCAAGCCATGTGTTGCCCTTGTCAATCCACAATATGTAGGGGTGATGACATTAACCACCTAGGAATATCCTCCCTTATATGTTACCTGCAGCGCATTCATCATCAGTTATTGTCATGTTCAGACACTTTGGGTAGTAGCATAAGCAGTCCACTGACACCTAAGTACCTTCTTCCTGTTGTACCCAAGCTCCTGCAATCCACACCACCAACTCCCTCAACGTCAATTTCCACCTCAGTCAGGAATGTAAGTAGTCCTGCAGGCCATGTCACTGGCATGACTGATGAGTCCTCTCCTATCCAGGATTCCTCCGGAGGATCCTTCAGTGGAACGCCTACTGCTGCTGCTGCTACTGTTGTTGCTGCGTCGATCGTCATCCTAGAGAGGAAGTCTGAAGACCACTTGTACTACTTCAACTAAGCAATTGACTGTCCAACAGTCCTTTTCAAGGAATATGAAATATGACAGCAGTCAACTTGTTGCAAAGCAGATTACTGAGGCCATAACAACTATGCTGGTGTTAGACGTGCATCCGGTATCTGCAATTAGTGCAGTGGGATTTAGACAGTTGATGGACATACTGTGTCCCTGGTACCAAATCCCATTTAGATTCCACTATACTATGCAAGCGATTCCCAGACTGTACAGGGACATTAAGAATAGTGTCCTCAGTGTCCTGAAAAATTTGGTTGCACCCAGTGTCCACTTAACCACAGACATGTGGACAAGTGGAGCAGGGCAAACTAAGGGCTACATGGCTTTGACAGCTCACTGGGTAGATGAATTGCCTTCTGCAGCAACAACAGCAGCGGCACCAGTAGCAGCATCTCAAAAATGCCAACTCGTTCCTAGGCAGGCTACACTGTATATCACCGGTTTCCGTAAGAGGCACACAGCTGACAACCTCTTACAGAAACTGAGGGACAGCATCGCACAATGGCTTACCCCACTTAGACTCTCCTGGGGATTTGTGATATCTGACAACGCCACCAATATTGTGTATGCATTACTTCTGGGCAAATTCCAGCACGTCCCATGTTTTGCACTACAATTAATTTGGTGGTGCAGAATTTTTTGTAAAACAACGGCCATGCAGGAGATGCTGTCAGGGGCCCGGAAAATTGCAGACCACTTTCAACATTCAGTGACTGCATGCAGAAGACTGGAGCACCAGCAAACACTCCTGAACCTGCCCTGCCATCACCTGAAGCAAGAGGTAGTAACGAGGTGGAATTCAACACTCTATATGCTTGAGAGGATGGAGGAGCAGCAAAAGGCCATTCAAGCCTATACATCCACCTATGATATAGGCAAAGGAGGGGGAATGCACCTGACTCAAGTGCAGTGGAGAATGATTTCCGTGTTGTGCAAGGTTCTCCAACCCTTCGAACTTTCCACACGTGTCAGGTCATTACCCTCATCAGGCTTTTGCAGAAGCAGCTGGAGAAATTGAAGGAGGAGCTAAGACGGAGCAAATCGCTAAGTATGTGGGACTTGTGGATAGAGCCCTTCATTCACTTTGCCAGGATTCAAGGGTGGTCAATCTGTTGAAATCAGAGCACTACATTTTGGCCACCATGCTTGATACTAGGTTTAAAGCCTACATTGTATCTCTCTTTCCAGTGGACAAAAGCCAGCAGAGGTGCAAAGACCTGCTGGTGAGAAAATTGTCAACTCAAGTTAAATGTGACCCATCAACAGCTCCTCCTTCATTTTCTCCCACAACTGGGGCTGCAAGGAAAATTATAAAATGTCCTAGCCCGCCCACTGGCGGTGATGCAGGGCAGTCAGGAGCAAGTATTAACATCTGGTCTGGACTGAAGGACCTGCCAACTATTACTGACATGTCTACTGTCACTGCATATGATGCTGTCACCATTGAAAGAATGGTGGAGGATTATATCGGTGACAGCATCCAAGTAGGCGTGTCCGACAGTCCGTATGTATACTGGCAGGAAAAAGAGGCAATTTGGAGGCCCTTTTACAAACTGGCTTTATTTTGCCTAAGTTGCCCTCCCCTGTGTATACTCCGAAAGAGTGTTTAGTGCAGCCGGTAACCTTATCAGTGATCGGCATAGGAGGTTACTTCCACAAAATGTGGAGAAGATGATGGTCATCAAAATGAATTATAAATTCCTCCAAGAAGACTTTTACCAGCAATTGCCTCCAGAGAGTACACAGGGACCTGTGATGGTGAATTCCAGTGGGGACAAATTAATACTTTGTGAGTATGAGGATGTAGACACTGAAAGGGGTGAGGAATCGAAGGATGAATATGAGGACGACATCTTGCCTCTGTAGAGCGTTTCTGCAAGAAGAGATTAAGTGCTTCTTTTTTGGTGGGGTCCCAAACAAAGCAATCATTTCAGCCACAATCGCTGAAATGATTGGTTTGTTAAAATGTGCATGTCCTGTTTATACAATATAAGGGTGAATGGGAGGGCCCAAGGACAATTCCATCTAGCACTGTTTTTTTTCTTTGCATTATGTGCTCTTTGGGGCCTAGTTTTTAAAACTGCCATCCTGTCTGCCACTGCAGTGCCACTCCTAGAAGAGCCAGGTGTTTGTGCTGCCCACTTGTGTCGCTTAGCTTAGTCATCCAGCTACCTTGGTGCAACCTTTTAGTTTAAAAACAATATTGTGAAGTGTGAGGTGTTCAGAATACACTGGAAATGCATCAAAATGAATGTTATTGAGGTTAATAATACCGTAGGATCAAAAATACCCCCAAATTCTGTGATTTTAGGTGTTTTGATGTCTTTAAAAAAAATAAAATCCAGAACCAAAATCCGGAAGGGTGGTTTTTGCAAAACCAATCCAGATTCCAAACACGAACGTAGATCCAGATCCAAAACCAAAACACAAAACCCGAAAAGTGTCCTCTGCACATCTCTAAAACAAGTATGCAAATGTTGCTTTGCATTGAAGTGATTTTTGTTTTTATAAATAACACAATTTGATTATGTATACTTGTTATTTTAGATGGAATGACCTATGCTGCAACCTGAGGACAAAATTAGGAAGGTGGGCAGAGCTTGCAACGGCAAGTGGTGGTGGACGGTTTATCATTCAATCTTTAGTATATACCCAAAAAGACAAACTTTTATTGGGGTCACTAGGAGAGAGGTTCTTGGTGAGTGTTGGCCAATTGGAAGTGGGGGAACCAGTAATAGTGGACAATACCCCAGTGTAATTGGCTGCACCTACCATGGAAGCCCTGCATCTTGTATTAGATAATCAGAAAATAAAGACAATATAAGTATCAATGGGCCTTACTATTATGAATAAATACTGTAGACATAAATGTTTTAACATAAATAATACATTTATTGGCTCCCCTATCACTGCTACATGGTTTGTCTGATTCACAAAGGTATGTCAGATAGCTTCTATATCTGATTCAGGTCCAAATCCCCAAAAAATTAATAATTACAAATGTATGTGTGAATTTGTTGATATGTGTATTCTCATATATTGGTATGTTGTCTACAAATACACTTTATATATATGTACAGTATAGATAGATATATATATATATATATATTTTTTACATTTGATAATATGTAATATTAATTTATTTTAATTTTCTCCATTTAGACCACCAGCTGACCTCTCCATGGGGGATGAATGTCAACTGGTCTCTTAGGCTCCCTCCACTACCACCCTGGAAGAAAACATCTGAGCCATCAGGGTGGCAGTGGAAGGCACCAACAGACATTTGGATCATTTAACGGTGTTCCTGGAGAGTTAATCTGAAGCCAGGATGTGGGAGACATCTCTTCTAAACCAAAGACTGGGGGTGCTTATAGAGACTCTAGCAAATAGACCCTCAACCACTAACCAACCATCCCCACACCCTGGCCCAGCTGCTCCCAACTCTGGCCAGGGCATGTGAGGATGGGCCAGCAGGCTTGCCTGCCCCCAAAACCTGCTGTGAAACATGGGTGCCACTATGAACTTTTACTACATCTTGATCTTTTCTGTACTCCTGACCTTGAATCCATGAATCTTGCCATTGCCTCTATATTCAAGATAGCATGCTTTCACACTCATTCTTTAGAATGTGTGGCACTTGTCTATCATAAATGTCATCTTCTGTTGAATCAAGACAGGTGTTTTCTGACTGCTGTTATATTGTAGTGGGTGCTTGAGATTGTTTATCTGCAGTAGAAGCAGCTGCAATTGTACTCTTCATAGTCTCTAGATTTGTAAGCCACATGCTCTGGTTCACCAACAACTTATCCATAAAGTCTGTATCTTGTAAAAATTCTAAATACATTTCTTAAGCCAATTAATACCATGTAATGTGCTGATGTTTGACACTAAGATAAGTTATGAGACATGTATATATTAGCAAACAGTAGATAGTATTGTTCTCCATGAGTTACATTTGCAAGGTAAATGTTATTTACAATGTACAACATACGAATTAGTCACACATGGTACACTGTCATAGGAAGACACAAGGTAATGTACTGTACACAACCAAGGTTATTGTGGGTTCAGTTTCTTTGTAACTAAATGAAATGTTAGAACATAATGGGTTAAAAATGAAAATCTTTTTAATTGTACAAATATTTGTGTTTTTTTAAGCTGTAGGAAGTGAAAGAACTTGCACAAAATTATTATGAAACATTTTATTGTTTAAACATGGTTAAAAATTAACAACAGAAAATAAATTACTGGCTAATTAAGCGGAAGTGTTTTTTAAATGTTTTTAGTTTACAGTGTACAATTGTAGCAACAATTAAAGGTATTTCCCCCCCAAAAAAAATCAACAATCAGAAAATAAACCAGTACGTGACAAAACAAAATCTTAAGGCTGGTACACGCTAGATGATTTTGACACAATAGATAAAGATAAAGATCTCTCTTGAAATCTCCCCAGCTGCAGAATGAAAGATAAAGTGCATACACACTGTACTATAAAGTGAACAATATTGTTCAGAGACGTCACCCCTCCCTTCCCTGAACATGCAGTCATGAAAGATATAGCCTAAATTTGACTGCATGTTAAGTTGATAAAGATAAACATTAACGACCAGCAGGAGCATGCACCATTATCGTGCATATCGTCCACTTACATCGTCTAGTGCACAGGTTCTCAAACTCGGTCCTCAGGACCCCACACGGCTCATGTTTTGCAGGTCACCTGTAGATTTTAAAAATGTGACAGTTGGTGATACACAGTGCAGCTGCCGGGTGACCTGGAAAACGTGAACCGTGTGGGGTCCTGAGGACCGAGTTTGAGAACCACTGGTCTAGTGTGTATGCCCCTTTATAAATCAATTTCAGTGCAGATTTACATAGCAATCTGTTTAAATTAAGCGGAAAGGCTGATCATCTGTATAGATGGGTGTGCAGTCTTTCTTCAACATCGATGATTGCAGTGAAAGTAGGCATTGCAGGACCATAGAGAACAGCCTGCGCAGCCCAAGAGTTACTCACAAAACGTATTGCAATTGTCCACTCTCCCGGACATCTGCGCCTGAAAAAGCAGTTGCTAATGCATGCACAGCCACATTGGAGCCACGTACGTCTATGTGAACGCCTTCTTTTTCAATGCTAATTTGGCCACTCCCCATTAATACTCTTCTTTGCTAGTGTTGTGCAGTGCATTTTGTTGTATTTTCACTGCGTTTTGCATTAGGTATAATTGCGCACGTATGCGGACTACTCCATGCACGCATAAGCAGTTTGTCAACATCGATCACTTGCACGATTATTTGCAATTGCAATCCTTACTGAATTAGGCCCTGTATGTGTATACATATAGCGATTCTCCAAATAGGGCTGGTTATGCTTGTGGGAGTGGACGCCATGCATTATTTTTTTTTCACATTTTTAACACTTTCTTAACTTTTATACACAGAGATGCAATGAAAATCAATGTGATCTGTGCAGGCTTCTGCAAACACGCTGCTGAGGAAGTCAAAGTGTATTTTGGTCCAAGTTTGCTCTGTGTTATAAACATGATTCTTAGTAAATTTCTGTTTTTTATTCTTTTCTGTTGAAAGTACTTGCCAGTTGGTTTCAATGGTGTATTGACTTCTATTTGCATATTTGGCCATGTTTTGCAGTCCAAATCATGATTTTACTCCTGTATTTGCCATTAGTAAATCTCCATATTTGAAAAAAAGGATAAACACAGCCAACAGTGCAATCTCAGGCAAACACAACTTTTTGTAAATGTACCCCCTATTCTGGGGTGCTTGTTGCAAGTTCCCCTACTCATGCTTTCCAAAAAAATACTGTCAAGATGCTTGAAGACTTATCCCTACATTTTGGAATTCCTCAGGCGATCCAATCTGGCATATCAGGAATCGGTATCAGGCACAACGGATCTTACCTGCACACTGGTACTCTGCGGAGGTCAGGTTCCCATGGTGTCTGTCCATCTCCTCTGCTCAGTTGCTGTGCTCAGTGTACCCCACTCTGTGTACCCCACATTCTGGACCCTGGATGCTGCCATGACACCCACGACCATCTTATTCCGGATCCTCCAATACCGGCATCCAATGTGGTTAGGTGATTCCGCATAACAATCCCTGCAGGCCAAGGGGGAATATAAGGAAGGCATTGACTAGTTACCAGTGCATTGAATAATGAATTGCTTCCTGAGCAATCTCCTGGGTTCCGGATCTCTGTCAGCTATTTCCATAGTTGATTGCTATCTGCTACTCCTGTCAGATGAAGCCTGACTATTAAGCTTCAACTGTGTCTGCATTTCTCAGGAGCACTGACAGTCCAGCCAGACTATTGAACAACCACTGCATCAAGCCTGATTCTATTCACCTGTGGCATTAGCCTCCACAGAGCAATCAACAGTTCTAACCAGACTCAGCGTTTCTGTGACTTCCAGCGCAGCACTTTAAAACCATCAGTTCCAGTCTGATAAACATGCTATCGGTTATAGTCCAGTAAGCATATCATCAATTCCAGTCTGAACATTGTTTCCAGTCTGATAAACACATCATCGGTTCCAGCCTGATACAAGGATCATAGGTTCTAGACCGATACAGGCATAATCAGTTCCAGCCCTATATACAAGCACCATTGGTTCCAACCCAATACAAGCACCATTGGTTCCGGCCCAATATAAATATCTTTAGTATCTTCAGTTCCAGTTTATACCAATTCTTCATTGGATCCAGTCCGACATCTGTACCATCTGTTCCAGTTCCATATCCAAGCTCAAAGTAGTCAATTAGTTCTCTAATGCTAGTGCAATACCAGTAGACCAAGCCAATGGGCCAAGACCTGAACGCAGGACGCAGCTAAGTCTACACCTCCTTGTGGGGATTCCTAGTGAAGGCCGCCGACATGTGCAATAACTATGTTAATCCTCTTAGTTTCCTTCATTAGACTTCCACCAGTGTCACTACCGGGAACACAAAATACCTCAAACCTGACATGACACTGGCACTCATTTCTCATGATGTCAAGTAAAGGCTTGGGCAGAGAACAGGGGAGTGTACTGTGTTCACCGCATTCCATATTATATGAACACATGATTGGACTCCTGAAAGAGTAATTCCATAAATATATGCCCATTCTTACTTTTATAGGATTGGATAAGGTGATCTAGAAGTCAGTATGTTGCCTGAGTGATAGATTGGTAGGTGTCCTCCTAACCTCATTCTAAAGACTGATCATGCTCCCAATCCCTAGATCCCCACATGTAATGGTCATTAGGACTATAAAACACCTTGATGTGAATAGTGAAATTGCTATTACTTTATATATTTCAGTAGACAAATCAGTGAGTAAAGGGAACCTCTCAGTGCTTGGGAAGGCACACCTAGAGAGACTTACATTTTTTCTACTGGCATTCTCGATACACAAGAGGGGCAGGTGTTGCATTTCATGGCTTGTGCTGTGGTAAGGACTTCCTGCACTTGAAATAACAGGGCCAGCAGGAATGAGACAGGAGAGTTTTGTGTTACCCTCTGTGTACGCCTAGATTCTGAGTTCAAGAGGGTATATACAGCAAGTAACATAATCATTATGCACACTACCGTATACATACGGCAAGAGGATGTATACACTATACCTGGTGGAAAGATATGGTTACTCCCTGCAAATCAGCAAATTGAGAAGCTGAAAGGAGAAATTTTGGCACAAGGATTAGGCAGACATACTATGTACAATTAGATTGAGATGGTTCCCCATGTGTTTCCTTTCACACAGGTTGTACCCCGATCCACATGATGCGTTGAAATGGATTGATGGACCCCTGTCCTGATAAAGGATTTTGGAGCTGCATGATGGGAGTGACCCTGATGGTGGTCAGCCTTAAATTTACAATATGGTTGATCATCACTCCAGCTGACAAGCACAATTTAACTGAATCAAGACAAGGGTCAAACAAGACGTGCATACTTTTCTGGACAAAGGATGGGACAATATACTACTTAGTTATAGTAGGGTTGGAGGAGGCTCCCTGTTGGACTGCACAGCAAAATGGAATCCATGTTGCTTGGGAAAAATATATCAATAGATGTGGATAGAAAGCTCTTTTGTTAATACTACTGTCCCATAAATGCCAAGGGTGGTTTCTCATATGGATACAAAATGGTGTATTTTTAAGTATAGTTAGGGTTAAATGCTTACATACCAGAAGCTGATTTATAAGTATGATTTGCAAGAAGGAACGAAGATTACTGACTGGTTCCTGACTAGACAGATAAGTGTTTATGTTATTACATAATTCTATATACACAACCTTGTAACTAATCCATGTACACAAATTGTAAATTATATTATTGCTTATACTTGAGACAACACTGCCCCCTACTATCTATAAATATTAATGTTTATGTTAAATGTTGAACTTTGTGCCCTTTTTTCAGCCTGTGACATTTTTTTATTTGGTATATTCAGAGTAGTGCTCCTCTGGTATATAAGGGTTTATAAGATAAATACAAATTAAGACAGCCTAATTACTGGGACATAGGGGGTCATTCTGACCCAATCACATGCTGCAGCTTATCGCAGCGTCGTGATCGGGTCAGAAGTGCGCATGCGCTGGTGCCGCGGTGTGCCGTTGCATGGCCGACGGCTGAAGGCCGTCGCTGCGCTACGATCACCTCTGCCTGATTGACAGGCAGAGGCGGTCACTGGGTGGAGGGGGGGTGGAATGGCGGCGTTTGGCCGCAGTTTCGTGGGCGCAGTCCGGCCGACCCAGGCGTGGCTGGACCGCTGGGGGGCGGACCGCAGCGGCTGCGTGACATCACACGCAGCCGCTGCGGGCCGGGGAGCGATGAGTAGCTCCCAGCCAGCGTGCTAAAGCTGCGCTGGCCGGGAGCTACTCCTAAAGTGCAAAAGCATCGCCGCTGTGTGATGCTTTTGCACTTCTGCGGGGAGGGCCAGCACTGACATGCAGGGCGGGATAGCCCTGTGCTGGGCATCCACCCGCATGTCTATTGTCATGATCGTAGCCCTGCAAAATTTTGCAGGGCTACGATCAACTCAGAATGACCCCCAAAGTCTCCAGAATGCCCACAATCAAGAAGACCAACCTGATTCCAGACTTAACCAAGAAAGCTGTTTTAGGGTACTCTTGTTTAATTAAGAGTACCCCTGAAATGAGTCTTCTTTTTTCCGGTATGGAAATATGTAAGCTATAAAACTAAGTGGTTGAAGTAATGTGACTGGACACTAGGCTTGGACGTACATGAAAATCATAAAAGATAAGGCTCAATTGCGTCTGGTTAACTACTGTAACTTACGACATGCGTACAATTTACGTTTGCCATTTCCAGCTTTCTTATATGCATGACTGCATATTCTTTGGAATTCTGAGTATTTCCTCTTCTTTTGCAAAGTATTTCTTTTCTTATTTTAGTGCACAAATCAACTGCACAGCACCACTGCTGGTGTTCTGTATACATTGCATATACTGTAGTCTCATCTTTTTTCTGTGTGTCTGCACAAATGGGAATCACATTCATTTGTTCCACAATGCAGTATTTTATCAGAATAAGTACAAGTACGGAAGTACCCCATCATTGATCTCAGCTATGGTCCTCAGCTAGTGTAAAACTAACACTGGTGGCAATAGATACTGTAGTGTAATATAATATCTGCAGAATTACAGACAATTGATATGACAATGGGGGTCATTCCGAGTTGATCGTAGCTGTGCTAAATTTAGCACAGCTATGATCAGGCACTCAGACATGCGGGGGAACGCCCAGCACAGGGCTAGTCTGCCCCGCATGTCAGTGCCGCACCCTCCCCCCCCCTGCAGGAGTGCAAAAAAAATGCTTTTGCATTTGAGGAGCAACTCCCGGCCAGCGCAGCTCCTGCGGTTAGCCGGGAGAAACTCTTCACTGCCCGGGTCGCAGTGGCTGCATGTGACGTCATGCAGCCGCCGCAGGCCCCCCCCCAACGGTCCAGCCACGCCTGCGTTGGCTGGACCACGCCGCCGTCCAGCCCCCTCCCGCCCCCAGCGACCGCCTCTGCCTATCAATCAGGCAAAGGCGATCGCTAGGGAACAATGGCCTTCGGCCGTCCAGCATGCGCTGGTGCAATGCGGCGCTGGCGCATGCGCAGATCCGACCCGAACGCTGTGCTGCGATAAACTGCAGCAAGCGATCGGGTCGGAATGACCCCCAATGTACAGTATACAATGTAAGGGTAAATTGTGGCTGAGCTTTTACAAACAATTACATATTTATATAATTACTGTACCAATTAGCGAAATGTACTGACACACCTTTTCTAGAATCTATTCTCCGAGGCAAGCCTTTGACTTGCTAATTTCTGATATTTATTCAGCTACACTAAAACACATATACATACCTCCCAACATGACCCTCTCCAGTAGGGACAAAATGTTCTGCTCCTGGACTTTCCACTTAATGTATGATTGCCGGCACCTGGGTTGAACAGGTTAATGGATAAGAAAGGTGTTTCACCACAGGTGATGGCAATCCTACATTAAGAGGGAAGTCCAGGAGCAGAGCATTCTGTCCCCCCTGGAGAGGGTCATGTTGGGAGGTACGCATATATAACCTTTTCATGATTAGTCACTTAACAGAAAATGGACAGCTATTGTATTTTCCTCTCTATTTTAACACATTAAATCCATTTTGTATATACAAGAAAGTGACTGTACATTTGCAAAACGACATTGCATTCTTTATGGCTGCTGACCCTTTAACACCCTAGATACTAATAAGACTCTCATCCACTCACTGGTCATCTCCAAATTGGACTACTGTAACCTCCTCCTATCTGGTTCCCCTGACTCTGACCTCTGTCCACTCCAATATGTCCTAAATAATGTAGAGATGAGCGGGTTCGGTTTCTCTGAATCCGAACCCGCCCGAACTTCATGGTTTTTTTCACGGGTCCGAGCAGACTCGGATCCTACCGCCTTGCTCGGTTAACCCGAGCGCGCCCGAACGTCATCATGACGCTGTCGGATTCTCGCGAGACTCGGATTCTATATAAGGAGCCGCGCGTCGCCGCCATTTTCACACGTGCATTGAGATTGATAGGGAGAGGACGTGGCTGGCGTCCGCTCCATTTAGATTAGAAGAGAGAGAGAGAGAGAGAGATTGACCTGATTTACTGGAGCTTAGGAGTACTGTAGAAGTGTAGAGAGTGCAGAGTTTACTAGTGACTGACCACAGTGACCACCAGACAGTGCAGTTTTATTTAATATATCCATTCTCTGCCTGAAAAAAACGATACACACAGTGACTCAGTCACATACCATATCTGTGTGCACTGCTCAGCCCAGTGTGCTGCATCATCTATGTATATATATCTGACTGTGCTCAGCTCACACAGCTTATAATTGTGGGGGAGACTGGGGAGCACTGCAGTGCCAGTTATAGGTTATAGCAGGAGCCAGGAGTACATATTATATTAAAATTAAACAGTGCACACTTTTGCTGCAGGAGTGCCACTGCCAGTGTGACTGACCAGTGACTTGACCACACTGACCACCAGTATAGTTAGTAGTATACTATATTGTGATTGCCTTAAAAAGTTAAACACTCGTCGTGTGACTTCACTTGTGTGGTGTTTTTTTTTTATTCTATAAAAAACTCATTCTGCTGACAGACAGTGTCCAGCAGGTCCGTCATTATATAATATATACCTGTCCGGCTGCAGTAGTGATATATATATATTTTTTATATCATTATTTATCATCCAGTCGCAGCAGACACAGTACGGTAGTTCACGGCTGTAGCTACCTCTGTGTCGGCACTCGGCAGTCCATCCATAATTGTATACCACCTACCCGTGGTTTTTTTTTCTTTCTTCTTTATACATACATACTACTACATCTCTTTATCAACCAGTCTATATTAGCAGCAGACACAGTACAGTACGGTAGTCCACGGCTGTAGCTACCTCTGTGTCGGCACTCGGCAGTCCGTCCATAATTGTATACCACCTACCCGTGGTTTTTTTTTCTTTCTTCTTTATACATACATACTACTACATCTCTTTATCAACCAGTCTATATTAGCAGCAGACACAGTACAGTACGGTAGTTCACGACTGTAGCTACCTCTGTGTCGGCACTCGGCAGTCCGTCCATAATTGTATACCACCTACCCGAGGTTTTTTTTTCTTTCTTTTTTATACATACATACTACTACATCTCTTTATCAACCAGTCTATATTAGCAGCAGACACAGTACAGTACGGTAGTTCACGGCTGTAGATACCTCTGTGTCGGCACTCGGCAGTCCGTCCATAATTGTATACCACCTACCCGAGGTTTTTTTTTCTTTCTTCTTTATACATACATACTACTACATCTCTTTATCAACCAGTCTATATTAGCAGCAGACACAGTACAGTACGGTAGTTCACGGCTGTAGCTACCTCTGTGTCGGCACTCGGCAGTCCGTCCATAATTGTATACCACCTACCCGTGGTTTTTTTTTCTTTCTTCTTTATACTTATACATACTACTACATCTCTTTATCAACCAGTCTATATTAGCAACAGACACAGTACAGTACGGTAGTCCACGGCTGTAGCTACCTCTGTGTCGGCACTCGGCAGTCCGTCCATAATTGTATACCACCTACCCGTGGTTTTTTTTTCTTTCTTCTTTATACTTATACATACTACTACATCTCTTTATCAACCAGTCTATATTAGCAGCAGACACAGTACAGTACGGTAGTCCACGGCTGTAGCTACCTCTGTGTCGGCACTCGGCAGTCCGTCCATAATTGTATACCACCTACCCGTGGTTTTTTTTTCTTTCTTCTTTATACTTATACATACTACTACATCTCTTTATCAACCAGTCTATATTAGCAGCAGACACAGTACAGTACGGTAGTCCACGGCTGTAGCTACCTCTGTGTCGGCACTCGGCAGTCCGTCCATAATTATATACCACCTACCTGTGGTTTTTTTTTCTTTCTTCTTTATACTTATACATACTACTACATCTCTTTATCAACCAGTCTATATTAGCAGCAGACACAGTACAGTACGGTAGTCCACGGCTGTAGCTACCTCTGTGTCGGCACTCGGCAGTCCGTCCATAATTGTATACCACCTACCCGTGGTTTTTTTTTCTTTCTTCTTTATACTTATACATACTACTACATCTCTTTATCAACCAGTCTATATTAGCAGCAGACACAGTACAGTACGGTAGTCCACGGCTGTAGCTACCTCTGTGTCGGCACTCGGCAGTCCGTCCATAATTGTATACCACCTACCCGTGGTTTTTTTTCTTTCTTCTTTATACTTATACATACTACTACATCTCTTTATCAACCAGTCTATATTAGCAGCAGACACAGTACAGTACGGTAGTCCACGGCTGTAGCTACCTCTGTGTCGGCACTCGGCAGTCCGTCCATAATTGTATACCACCTACCCGTGTTTTTTTTTTCTTTCTTCTTTATACATACATACTACTACATCTCTTTATCAACCAGTCTATATTAGCAGCAGACACAGTACAGTACGGTAGTTCACGGCTGTAGCTACCTCTGTGTCGGCACTCGGCAGTCCGTCCATAATTGTATACCACCTACCCGAGGTTTTTTTTTTCAATCTTCTTTATACATACATACTACTACATCTCTTTATCAACCAGTCTATATTAGCAGCAGACACAGTACAGTACGGTAGTTCACGGCTGTAGCTACCTCTGTGTCGGCACTCGGCAGTCCGTCCATAATTGTATACCACCTACCCGTGGTTTTTTTTTCTTTCTTCTTTATACTTATACATACTACTACATCTCTTTATCAACCAGTCTATATTAGCAGCAGACACAGTACAGTACGGTAGTCCACGGCTGTAGCTACCTCTGTGTCGGCACTCGGCAGTCCGTCCATAATTGTATACCACCTACCCGTGTTTTTTTCTTCTTTCTTCTTTATACTTATACATACTACTACATCTCTTTATCAACCAGTCTATATTAGCAGCAGACACAGTACAGTACGGTAGTCCACGGCTGTAGCTACCTCTGTGTCGGCACTCGGCAGTCCGTCCATAATTGTATACCACCTACCCGTGGTTTTTTTTTCTTTCTTCTTTATACTTATACATACTACTACATCTCTTTATCAACCAGTCTATATTAGCAGCAGACACAGTACAGTACGGTAGTCCACGGCTGTAGCTACCTCTGTGTCGGCACTCGGCAGTCCGTCCATAATTATATACCACCTACCCGTGGTTTTTTTTTCTTTCTTCTTTATACTTATACATACTACTACATCTCTTTATCAACCAGTCTATATTAGCAGCAGACACAGTACAGTACGGTAGTCCACGGCTGTAGCTACCTCTGTGTCGGCACTCGGCAGTCCGTCCATAATTGTATACCACCTACCCGTGGTTTTTTTTTCTTTCTTCTTTATACTTATACATACTACTACATCTCTTTATCAACCAGTCTATATTAGCAGCAGACACAGTACAGTACGGTAGTCCACGGCTGTAGCTACCTCTGTGTCGGCACTCGGCAGTCCGTCCATAATTATATACCACCTACCCGTGGTTTTTTTTTCTTTCTTCTTTATACTTATACATACTACTACATCTCTTTATCAACCAGTCTATATTAGCAGCAGACACAGTACAGTACGGTAGTCCACGGCTGTAGCTACCTCTGTGTCGGCACTCGGCAGTCCGTCCATAATTGTATACCACCTACCCGTGGTTTTTTTTTCTTTCTTCTTTATACTTATACATACTACTACATCTCTTTATCAACCAGTCTATATTAGCAGCAGACACAGTACAGTACGGTAGTCCACGGCTGTAGCTACCTCTGTGTCGGCACTCGGCAGTCCGTCCATAATTGTATACCACCTACCCGTGGTTTTTTTTTCTTTCTTCTTTATACTTATACATACTACTACATCTCTTTATCAACCAGTCTATATTAGCAGCAGACACAGTACAGTACGGTAGTCCACGGCTGTAGCTACCTCTGTGTCGGCACTCGGCAGTCCGTCCATAATTGTATACCACCTACCCGTGGTTTTTTTTTCTTTCTTCTTTATACTTATACATACTACTACATCTCTTTATCAACCAGTCTATATTAGCAGCAGACACAGTACAGTACGGTAGTCCACGGCTGTAGCTACCTCTGTGTCGGCACTCGGCAGTCCGTCCATAATTGTATACCACCTACCCGTGGTTTTTTTTTCTTTCTTCTTTATACTTATACATACTACTACATCTCTTTATCAACCAGTCTATATTAGCAGCAGACACAGAACAGTACGGTAGTTCACGGCTGTAGCTACCTCTGTGTCGGCACTCGGCAGTCCGTCCATAATTGTATACTAGTATCCATCCATCTCCATTGTTTACCTGAGGTGCCTTTTAGTTGTGCCTATTAAAATATGGAGAACAAAAATGTTGAGGTTCCAAAATTAGGGAAAGATCAAGATCCACTTCCACCTCGTGCTGAAGCTGCTGCCACTAGTCATGGCCGAGACGATGAAATGCCAGCAACGTCGTCTGCCAAGGCCGATGCCCAATGTCATAGTACAGAGCATGTCAAATCCAAAACACCAAATATCAGTAAAAAAAGGACTCCAAAACCTAAAATAAAATTGTCGGAGGAGAAGCGTAAACTTGCCAATATGCCATTTACCACACGGAGTGGCAAGGAATGGCTGAGGCCCTGGCCTATGTTCATGGCTAGTGGTTCAGCTTCACATGAGGATGGAGGCACTCAGCCTCTCGCTAGAAAAATGAAAAGACTCAAGCTGGCAAAAGCAGTAGCACCGCAAAGATCTGTGCGTTCTTCGAAATCCCAAATCCACAAGGAGAGTCCAATTGTGTCGGTTGCGATGCCTGACCTTCCCAACACTGGACGTGAAGAGCATGCGCCTTCCACCATTTGCACGCCCCCTGCAAGTGCTGGAAGGAGCACCCGCAGTCCAGTTCCTGATAGTCAGATTGAAGATGTCAGTGTTGAAGTACACCAGGATGAGGAGGATATGGGTGTTGCTGGCGCTGGGGAGGAAATTGACCAGGAGGATTCTGATGGTGAGGTGGTTTGTTTAAGTCAGGCACCCGGGGAGACACCTGTTGTCCGTGGGAGGAATATGGCCGTTGACATGCCTGGTGAAAATACCAAAAAAATCAGCTCTTCGGTGTGGAGGTATTTCAACAGAAATGCAGACAACAGGTGTCAAGCCGTGTGTTCCCTTTGTCAAGCTGTAATAAGTATGGGTAAGGACGTTAACCACCTCGGAACATCCTCCCTTATACGTCACCTGCAGCGCATTCATAATAAGTCAGTGACAAGTTCAAAAACTTTGGGTGACAGCGGAAGCAGTCCACTGACCAGTAAATCCCTTCCTCTTGTAACCAAGCTCACGCAAACCACCCCACCAACTCCCTCAGTGTCAATTTCCTCCTTCCCCAGGAATGCCAATAGTCCTGCAGGCCATGTCACTGGCAATTCTGACGAGTCCTCTCCTGCCTGGGATTCCTCCGATGCATCCTTGCGTGTAACGCCTACTGCTGCTGGCGCTGCTGTTGTTGCTGCTGGGAGTCGATGGTCATCCCAGAGGGGAAGTCGTAAGACCACTTTTACTACTTCCACCAAGCAATTGACTGTCCAACAGTCCTTTGCGAGGAAGATGAAATATCACAGCAGTCATCCTACTGCAAAGCGGATAACTGAGGCCTTGGCATCCTGGGTGGTGAGAAACGTGGTTCCGGTATCCATCATTACTGCAGAGCCAACTAGAGACTTGTTGGAGGTACTGTGTCCCCGGTACCAAATACCATCTAGGTTCCATTTCTCTAGGCAGGCGATACCGAAAATTTACACAGACCTCAGAAAAAGAGTCACCAGTGTCCTAAAAAATGCAGCTGTACCCAATGTCCACTTAACCACGGACATGTGGACAAGTGGAGCAGGGCAGGGTCAGGACTATATGACTGTGACAGCCCACTGGGTAGATGTATGGACTCCCGCTGCAAGAACAGCAGCGGCGGCACCAGTAGCAGCATCTCGCAAACGCCAACTCTTTCCTAGGCAGGCTACGCTTTGTATCACCGCCTTCCAGAATACGCACACAGCTGAAAACCTCTTACGGCAACTGAGGAACATCATCGCGGAATGGCTTACCCCAATTGGACTCTCCTGTGGATTTGTGGCATCGGACAATGCCAGCAATATTGTGTGTGCATTAAATATGGGCAAATTCCAGCACGTCCCATGTTTTGCACATACCTTGAATTTGGTGGTGCAGAATTATTTAAAAAACGACAGGGGCGTGCAAGAGATGCTGTCGGTGGCCAGAAGAATTGCGGGACACTTTCGGCGTACAGGCACCACGTACAGAAGACTGGAGCACCACCAAAAACTACTGAACCTGCCCTGCCATCATCTGAAGCAAGAAGTGGTAACGAGGTGGAATTCAACCCTCTATATGCTTCAGAGGTTGGAGGAGCAGCAAAAGGCCATTCAAGCCTATACAATTGAGCACGATATAGGAGGTGGAATGCACCTGTCTCAAGCGCAGTGGAGAATGATTTCAACGTTGTGCAAGGTTCTGCTGCCCTTTGAACTTGCCACACGTGAAGTCAGTTCAGACACTGCCAGCCTGAGTCAGGTCATTCCCCTCATCAGGCTTTTGCAGAAGAAGCTGGAGACATTGAAGGAGGAGCTAACACGGAGCGATTCCGCTAGGCATGTGGGACTTGTGGATGGAGCCCTTAATTCGCTTAACAAGGATTCACGGGTGGTCAATCTGTTGAAATCAGAGCACTACATTTTGGCCACCATGCTCGATCCTAGATTTAAAGCCTACCTTGGATCTCTCTTTCCGGCAGACACAAGTCTGCAGAGGTTCAAAGACCTGCTGGTGAGAAAATTGTCAAGTGAAGCGGAACGTGACCCGTCAACATCTCCTCCTTCACATTCTCCCGCAACTGGGGGTGCGAGGAAAAGGCTAAGAATTCCGAGCCCACCCGCTGGCGGTGATGCAGGGCAGTCTGGAGCGACTGCTGATGCTGACATCTGGTCCGGACTGAAGGACCTGACAACGATTACGGACATGTCGTCTACTGTCACTGCATATGATTCTCTCACCATTGAAAGAATGGTGGAGGATTATATGAGTGACCGCATCCAAGTAGGCACGTCACACAGTCCATACTTATACTGGCAGGAAAAAGAGGCAATTTGGAGGCCATTGCACAAACTGGCTTTATTCTACCTAAGTTGCCCTCCCACAAGTGTGTACTCCGAAAGAGTGTTTAGTGCCGCCGCTCACCTTGTCAGCAATCGGCGTACGAGGTTACATCCAGAAAATGTGGAGAAGATGATGTTCATTAAAATGAATTATAATCAATTCCTCCGCGGAGACATTGACCAGCAGCAATTGCCTCCACAAAGTACACAGGGAGCTGAGATGGTGGATTCCAGTGGGGACGAATTGATAATCTGTGAGGAGGGGGATGTACACGGTGATATATCGGAGGATGATGATGAGGTGGACATCTTGCCTCTGTAGAGCCAGTTTGTGCAAGGAGAGATTAATTGCTTCTTTTTTGGGGGGGGTCCAAACCAACCCGTCATATCAGTCACAGTCGTGTGGCAGACCCTGTCACTGAAATGATGGGTTGGTTAAAGTGTGCATGTCCTGTTTTGTTTATACAACATAAGGGTGGGTGGGAGGGCCCAAGGACAATTCCATCTTGCACCTCTTTTTTCTTTTATTTTTCTTGGCGTCATGTGCTGTTTGGGGCGGGGTTTTTTGGAAGGGACATCCTGCGTGACACTGCAGTGCCACTCCTAAATGGGCCCGGTGTTTGTGTCGGCCACTAGGGTCGCTTATCTTACTCACACAGTCAGCTACCTCATTGCGCCTCTTTTTTTCTTTGCGTCATGTGCTGTTTGGGGAGGGTTTTTTGGAAGGGCCATCCTGCGTGACACTGCAGTGACACTCCTAGATGGGCCCGGTGTTTGTGTCGGCCACTAGGGTCGCTAATCTTACTCACACAGCTACCTCATTGCGCCTCTTTTTTTCTTTGCGTCATGTGCTGTTTGGGGAGGGTTTTTTGGAAGGGACATCCTGCGTGACACTGCAGTGCCACTCCTAAATGGGCCCGGTGTTTGTGTCGGCCACTAGGGTCGCTTATCTTACTCACACAGTCAGCTACCTCATTGCACCTCTTTTTTTCTTTGCGTCATGTGCTGTTTGGGGAGTGTTTTTTGGAAGGGCCATCCTGCGTGACACTGCAGTGCCACTCCTAGATGGGCCCGGTGTTTGTGTCGGCCACTAGGGTCGCTAATCTTACTCACACAGCTACCTCATTGCGCCTCTTTTTTTCTTTGCGTCATGTGCTGTTTGGGGAGGGTTTTTTGGAAGGGACATCCTGCGTGACACTGCAGTGCCACTCCTAAATGGGCCCGGTGTTTGTGTCGGCCACTACGGTCGCTAATCTTACTCACACAGCTACCTCATTGCGCCTCTTTTTTTCTTTGCGTCATGTGCTGTTTGGGGAGGGTTTTTTGGAAGGGACATCCTGCGTGACACTGCAGTGCCACTCCTAAATGGGCCCGGTGTTTGTGTCGGCCACTAGGGTCGCTTATCTTACTCACACAGTCAGCTACCTCATTGCGCCTCTTTTTTTCTTTGCGTCATGTGCTGTTTGGGGAGTGTTTTTTGGAAGGGCCATCCTGCGTGACACTGCAGTGCCACTCCTAGATGGGCCCGGTGTTTGTGTCGGCCACTAGGGTCGCTAATCTTACTCACACAGCTACCTCATTGCACCTCTTTTTTTCTTTGCGTCATGTGCTGTTTGGGGAGGGTTTTTTGGAAGGGACATCCTGCGTGACACTGCAGTGCCACTCCTAAATGGGCCCGGTGTTTGTGTCGGCCACTAGGGTCGCTAATCTTACTCACACAGCTACCTCATTGCGCCTCTTTTTTTCTTTGCGTCATGTGCTGTTTGGGGAGGGTTTTTTGGAAGGGACATCCTGCGTGACACTGCAGTGACACTCCTAGATGGGCCAGGTGTTTGTGTCGGCCACTAGGGTCGCTTAGCTTAGTCATCCAGCGACCTCGGTGCAAATTTTAGGACTAAAAATAATATTGTGAGGTGTGAGGTATTCAGAATAGACTGAAAATGAGTGGAAATTATGGTTTTTGAGGTTAATAATAATATGGGATCAAAATGACCCCCAAATTCTATGATTTAAGCTGTTTTTTAGGGTTTTTTGAAAAAAACACCCGAATCCAAAACACACCCGAATCCGACAAAAAAAATTCGGTGAGGTTTTGCCAAAACGCGGTCGAACCCAAAACACGGCCGCGGAACCGAACCCAAAACCAAAACACAAAACCCGAAAAATTTCAGGCGCTCATCACTAAAATAATGCTGCCCAGCTCATGTTCCTCTCAAAATGCAGTAGATCTGCCTCACCTCTCCTACAAGCTCACCCATTCCCATTTAGAACCCAATTGAAGATTCTTACACTTACTTACAAAGCTCTCAACAAATCTCCCCCATTTACATCTCTAACCGGAAGGCACTTCACACTCCCAGCCGCCATCTTCGCTCCACAAATGAATGCAGCCTCTCCTGTTTCCAAGATGTGCCCATGCACTATACCTCTGAAATTGTATCCCTCTCCTTATCACACTCTTCACTTCACTTCTATACAAAACTTCTAAGGGGCTCTCAAGATTCACTTCTTCATCAATCCCAGCCATCTCTCATCCTAACCAATTGTTCCATGCTCACTGTCTACTCAATCTGTTTAACCCCTGTCTGTCTGCTCCTCCCCTTTACAATGTAAGCTGTCAAGAGCATGACCCTCTTCCCTCGTGTGCTTTTTCTTCCCATACTTATGCTACCATCTACTCTACTCTCCCTACAAAGGCACCTGGGTCACCTGAGACATCCTGATAAACTGCACCTACAATGCCTGGTTAAATACCTGCTCTGCTCAGTGATTCTTACATGTCTACATATTTGAACTCTTCAGAAGAAGAAGCCCAGAGAGGAGCTGCAGCTGGTCACTGAGGTAGTGAGACTGGTGCTTCGTGCCATTAAGCCTCACATCCAACACAACGTAATCCCACAAAGTGCATATTAACTAGAGATGAGCGGGTTCGGTTCTCCGAGAACCGAACCCCCCGAACTCCACGTGGTTTACACAGGTCTGAGGAATGCTTGGTTGTTCCTGCCTGACTCGGAAAACCCGAACGAGGGAAAACTTCATCATCCCGCTGTCAGATTCTTGCGAGATTCGGATTCCATATAAAGAGCCGCGCGTCGCCGCCATTTTCACTCGTGTATTGTAGAGAGAGCGGAGAGGACGTGGCTACGTTCTCTCAGTGGAAATCTCAATATCAGTGCTCAGTATCAGTGTTTACTTATTGCTGCTCAGTAATACTAGTAGTGTGTCTCTCTTGTGCTGCATCTTGCTGCTCAGTGTCAGTTCAACTTCTCAGTAGTATCCTCATCAGTGCTCAGTATCACTGCTCATTGTCTTGTGCTGCAGTGTGGTGCTCAGTATACTACAGTACATTACTAATAGTCCAGTGTCTTGTGCGGCATCTTGCTGCTCAGTGTCAGTTCTCAGTATTATCCTCATCAGTGCTCAGTATCACTGCTCATTGTCTTGTGCTGCAGTGTGGTGCTCAGTATCCTACAGTACATTACTAATAGTCCAGTGTCTTGTGCTGCATCTTGCTGCTCAGTGTCAGTTCTTCTCAGTATTATCCTCATCAGTGCTCAGTATCACTGCTCATTGTCTTGTGCTGCAGTGTGGTGCTCAGTATACTACAGTACATTACTAATAGTCCAGTGTCTTGTGCTGCATCTTGCTGCTCAGTGTCAGTTCTCAGTATTATCCTCATCAGTGCACAGTATCACTGCTCATTGTCTTGTGCTGCAGTGTGGTGCTCAGTATACTACAGTACATTACTAATAGTCCAGTGTCTTGTGCTACATCTTGCTGCTTAGTGTCAGTTCTCAGTATTATCCTCATCAGTGCTCAGTATCACTGCTCATTGTCTTGTGCTGCAGTGTGGTGCTCAGTATCCTACAGTACATTACTTATAGTCCAGTGTCTTGTGCTGCATCTTGCTGCTCAGTGTCAGTTCTTCTCAGTATCATCCTCATCAGTGCTCAGTATCACTGCTCATTGTCTTGTGCTGCAGTGTGGTGCTCAGTATACTACAGTACATTACTAATAGTCCAGTGTCTTGTGCTGCATCTTGCTGCTCAGTGTCAGTTCTCAGTATAATCCTCATCAGTGCTCAGTATCACTGCTCATTGTCTTGTGCTGCAGTGTGGTGCTCAGTATCCTACAGTACATTACTAATAGTCCAGTGTCTTGTGCTGCATCTTGCTGCTCAGTGTCAGTTCTCAGTATTATCCTCATCAGTGCTCAGTATCACTGCTCATTGTCTTGTGCTGCATTGTGGTGCTCAGTATACTACAGCACATTACTAATAGTCCAGTGTATTGTGCTGCATCTTGCTGCTCAGTGCCAGTTCTTCTCAGTATTATCCTCATCAGTGCTCAGTATCACTGCTCATTGTCTTGTGCTGCATTGTGGTGCTCATTCTGAGTTCGTTCGCTAGCTGCTTTTAGCAGCATTGCACACGCTAGGCCGCCGCCCTCTGGGAGTGTATTTTAGCTTAGCAGAATTGCGAATGAAAGATTAGCAGATCTGCTACTAAATAATTCTTTGCAGTTTCTGAATAGCTCCAGACCTACTCACAGATTGCGATCAGCTCAGTCCATTTAGTTCCTGGTTTGACGTCACAAACACGCCCTGCGTTCGGCCAGCCACTCCCCCGTTTCTGCAGACACTCCCGCGTTTTTCCCTGACACGCCTGCGTTTTTTAGCACACTCCCGGAAAACGCTCAGTTACCTCCCAGAAACGCCCCTTTCCTGTCAATCACTCACCGATCAGCAGAGGGACTAAAAAGCGCCGCAGAATCCACAGCAAATCTACTAAGTTTTTAGTTAAATAACTAAGCACATGCGCCCTGCGTGCCTTGCGCATGCGCATTTTGCAAAAAATCGCAGCATAGCGAAAATCGGCAACGAGCGAACAACTCGGAATGACCCCCATTGTCTTGTGCTGCATTGTGGTGTTCAGTATACAACAGTACATTACTAATAGTCCAGTGCTGCATCTTGCTGCTGTAGGGTGCTGTGGTAGTGTCCTGTCACTGTGCATAGGTCATCATCATTCCAGTCACAGTGGTATCTGGTATCTATCTAGTCGTATCTAATTCCAGACATTACCGCCGTCTAATTCCAGATATATTACTGCTGGCATATAATTCCACACATTAAAAAATGGAGAACAAAAATGTGGAGGGTAAAATAGGGAAAGATCAAGATCCACTTCCACCTAGTGCTGAAGCTGCTGTCACTAGACATGGCAGAGACGATTCAATGCCATCAACGTCGTCTGCTAAGGCCGATGCCCAATGTCATAGTAGAGAGCATGTAAACTCCAAAAAGCAAAAGTTCAGTAAAAAGACCCAAAAATCAAAATTAAAATCGTCTGAAAGGAGCACCCACAGTCCAGTTCCTGATATTCAAATTGAAGATGTCACTGTTGAAGTACACCAGGATGAGGATAAGGCTGTTGCTGGCGCTGAGGAGGAAATTGATGAGGAGGATTCTGATGGTGAGGTGGTTTGTTTAAGTCAGGCACCCGGGGAGACACCTGTTGTCCGTGGGATAAATAAGGCCATTGACATGCCTGGTCAAAATACCCCCCAAAAAATCACCTCTTCGGTGTGGAATTATTTCAACAGAAATGCGGACAACTGGAGTCAAGCTGTGTGTTGCCTTTGTGAAGCTGTAATAAGTAGGGGTAAGGACGTTAACCACCTAGGAACATCCTCCCTTATACGTCACCTGGAGCGCATTCATCAGAAGTCATTGACAAGTTCAAAAACATTGGGTGACAGCGGAAGCAGTCCACTGACAACTAAATCCCTTCTTCCTCTTGTACCCAAGCTCCTGCAAACCACACCACCAACTCCCTCAATGTCAATTTCCTCCTTACACAGGAAGCCAATAGTCCTGTAGGCCATGTCACTGGCAAATCTGACAAGTCCTCTCCTAACTGGGATTCCTCCGATGGATCCTTGAGTGGAACGCCTACTGCTGCTGTTGCTGCTGGGTGGTCTTCAGTATGCCGAATGTCGGGATCCCGGCGCACTGTATACCGGCGCCAGGATCCCAACACATGGTATACCGACAGCTATTCTCCCTCGTGGGGGTTCACGACACCCCTGGAGGGAGAATAAATAGCGTGCCACCGTGCCCGCAAGGGGCTCCTTTGCGCTTGCCACACTGTCGGTATGCCGGCGGTTGGGCTTCCGGCGCCGGTATGCTGGTCGCCGGGAGCCCGGCCGCTGACATACCATACTACACCCGTTGCTGCTGGCGCTGCTGTTGTTGCTGCTGGGAGTCGATCGTCATCCCAGAGGAGAAGTCGGAAGACCACTTGTACTACTTCCAGCAAGCAATTGACTGTCCAACAGTCCTTTGCGAGGAAGATGAAATATCACAGCAGTCATCCTGATGCAAAGCGGATTACTCAGGCCTTGACAACTATGTTGGTGTTAGACTTGCGTCCGGTATCCACCGTTAGTTCACAAGGACTTAGAGAATTGCTTGAGGTAGTGTGTCCCCGGTACTAAATACCATCTAGGTTCCACTTCTCTAGGCAGGCGATACCGAGAATGTACACAGACGTCAGAAAAAGAGTCACCAGTGTCCTAAAAAATGCAGACAAGTGGAGCAGGGCAGACTAAGGACTATATGACTGTGACAGCCCACTGGGTAGATGTATTGCCTCCAGCAGCAAGAACAGCAGCGACACCAGTAGCAGCATCTCGCAAACGCCAACTCATTCCTAGGCAGGCTACGCTTTGTATCACCACTTTCCATAAGAGGCACACAGCTGACAACCTCTTATGGAAATTGAGGAACATCATTGCAGATTGGCTTACCCCAATTGGACTCTCCTGGGGATTTGTGATATCGGACAACGCCACCAATATTGTGCGTGCATTACATGTGGGCAAATTCCAGCTCGTCCCATGTTTTGCACATACAATTAATTTGGTGGTGCATATTTTTTTTTTAATTGACCGGGGCGTGCAGGAGATGCTGACGGTGGCCTGAAGAATTGCGGGCCACTTTCGGCATTCAGCCACCGCGTGCCAAAGACTGGAGCATCAGCAAACACTCATGAACATGCACTGCCATCAGCTGAAGCAAGAGGTGGTAACGAGGTGGAATTCAACCCTCTATATGCTTCAGAGGATGGAGGAGTAGCAAAAGGCCATTCAAGCCTATACATCTGCCTACGATATAGGCAAAGGAGGGGGAATGCACCTGACTCAAGCGCAGTGGAGAATGATTTCCATGTTGTGCAAGGTTCTCCAACCCTTTGAACTTGCCACACGTGAAGTCAGTTCAGACACTGCCAGCCTAAGTCAGGTCATTCCCCTCATCAGGCTTTTGCAGAAGCAGCTGTAGAGATTGAAGGAGGAGCTTAAACGGAGCGATTCCACTAGGCATGTGGGACTTGTGGATGGTGCCCTTCATTTGCTTAACCAGGATTCACGGATGGTCAATCTGTTGAAATCAGAGCACAACATTTTGGCCACCATGCTCGATCCTACGTTTAAAGCCTATGTTGTATCTCTCTTTATGGCAGACACAAGTCTGCAGATGTTCAAAGACCTGCTGGTGAGACAATTGTCAAGTCAAGCGGAACATGACCCTCCAACAGCTCCTCCTACATTTTCTACCGCCACTGGAGCTGCCAGGAAAAGGATAACATTTTAAAAAAACACCCGCTGGCGGTGATGCAGGGCAGTCAGGAGCAAGTGCTGACATCTGGTCCGGACTAAAGGACATGCAAACGATTACTGACATGTCGTCTACTGTCACTGCATATGATTCTGTCACCATTGAAAGAATGGTGGAGGATTATATGGGTGACAGCATCCAAGTAGGCATATCAGACAGTATGTACGTATACTGGCAGGAAAAAGAGGCAATTTGGAGGGCCTTGTACAAACTGTCTTTATTTTACCTAAGTTGCCCCTCCCCTCTCCAGTGTGTACTCTGAAAGAGTGTTTAGTGCAGCCGGTCACCTTGTCAGCGATCGGCATAGGAAGTTACTTCCAGAAAATGTGGAGAAGATGATGTTCATCAAAATGAATTACAATAAATTCCTCCGTGGAGACATTTACCAGCAATTGCCTCCAGAAAGTACACAGGGACCTGTGATGGTGGATTCCAGTGGGGACGAATTAAAACTCTGTGAGGAGGAGGATGTACACAGTGAAAGGGATGAGGAATCGGAGGAATCGGAGGAGGTGGACATCTTGCCTCTGTAGAGCCAGTTTGTGCAAGGAGAGATTGATTGCTTCTTTTTTTGGTGGGGGCCCAAACCAACCAGTCATTTCAGTAACAGTCATGTGGCAGACCCTGTCGCTGAAATGATGGGTTTGTTAAAGTGTGCATGTCCTGTTTATACAACATAAGGGTGGGTGGGAGGGCCCAAGGATAAATCCATCTTGCATCTCTTTTTTCTTTCATTTTTCTTTGCATCTTGTGCTATTTGGGGACTATTTTTGGAAGTGCCATCCTGTCTGACACTGTAGTGCCACTCCTAGATGGGCCAGGTGTTTGTGTTGGCCATTTGGGTCGCTTAGCTTAGTCATCCAGTTACCTCTGTGCAACCTTTTGTCCTAGAAACAATACTGTGAGGTGTTCAGAATACACTGGAAATGAGTGGAAATAAATGTTATTGAGGTTAATACCGTAGGATCAAAATTACCCCCAAATTCTGTGATTGTACCTGTTTTTATGGTTTTTTTAAAAAAAATTATCCAGAATCAAAACCAAAACCCAAAAGGGTGGTTTTGGCAAAACCAATCCACGGGGATCCAGATCCAAAACCAAAACACAAAACCCGAAAAGTGTCCACCGCACATCTCTAGCATAAATTAATATTTTTTTACAATAAGTCCATCCTTTCACCTGGTGCTGTTAATTGTTAGGCGCGGCGGTCCGTGACGCCGCTCTGACTGTTGCCGAGCGACGGTCACAGCCGCCGCACCTCCTTCCTTACCCGCCCAGTGCCTAGCAACGCCAGGATGCCGTGCGCGCTGTGCCGCCGGGTCCCTGGCAACGCTAGGACGCCGGGCGTCCACAGCCGCCGGGTCCATGGCAACGGGGACACCACTGGCGGCCCGCGTTCCCCGTTGCCAGATACTAATTCTATTTAATGAGTTGCTCGTGCAGCAGGGTAGCTGCACGGCAACCATCAATTAGGGTCTGGGGGCTTGTCTGGCTGGCTCTCCGGTCATTGGACAGCAGGTCCTTCTTATTTGGAGTCAGCACATGGCAGCCTCGCCGGTGATAGCTTCCTGTATGCTGTTCCTTCCCAGCTGTATCCATTATCCAGCATTCTGTTATCCGGTTGATCCTGCTCCCTGTGATCCTGAGTCTTGGTGTTCAGAAGCCGGTCCTGTGAACCTCTCCCAATCTCAACTCAAGTGCACCTGTGACTGTCTTCTCGGGATTCTTGCTGGTTGGGGTTTCTCTCCCGGTTTCGTGAGTGGTGGCTTCTGCCACGTCTTGCGGCCTAGGTCGCTTACTCCTTGTATTTATTTGATACTGGTGTTTTTGCGGAGGTTTCCGCCCTCACTGTCTTCCCCGGTACACGACGGTGCCGTGTAGGGTGTGGACAGTGGTACCTTTGTTGTTCGTTTTTCTTTGGCGGCGTGTAGCACATATATATTTGGCTTTAGGTTTCTTAGTAGCCCCTAGCTCTCGGTTGTGTTTAGTTAGAGGTCCCCTTGTTATCCTCCCCTCTCGGTTCATGCCTTGTCTCACACTAAGACCTGGGGGCATCGGAGTTGGGCAGACCTAATCCGCCCTTCAAACGCGGCTGCCGTGGGCCCAAGAAACCACAGTCTCGCAGGCGTGAACTGACCACGCGGAGGAAACAACGGAGTTAGGTTACTAGGGGCTACCATCTCACCTAGTCATTATTTCAGCGTCACGTTCTGGTGCTTTAGACTTGCTACACCTCACCTTTGTTCTGAAGCACCTAGAACGTAACATTAATTTTACCTCTCCCTCCATCTTTCAGTGTACACCGCAACATTTCAAAGCCAGATGTTCCCAACCAGGGCAATTCCCCCTATTGTGACTAAATTAACCTGTAGTCAGTGAATTTATGGATGCAAAATAAATATTTAATATCAACCAGTTAACTGAGATTAACTGGTTAATTGAATGTAACAGTAAATGGTAGATCCCTGACTAAACAACAAAAATGTTCACTTCATGCAAGCGGTCATGTTGGCAACTCTGAAACTTTTCTTCGGAATACATACGATTTTACCAAACCTGGCATCCCGACCCTGTAAATGCTGACATAGGAGGGAGTATTTCTACCCACCCCTGTTCATTACCCTAACCCTCGTTGAGGTATGTGGCTAGGGCTAACCTTTGGGGGGTGTCAGTTATGGCTAACCCTGCAGAGGTAGTAGCTCAGGCTAACCCCCTCCCAGTGCCTAACCCCACCCCCTCCGGGCCCTTACCCTAAGTCTGATCCCTGAGACTTACCTTTGGGATGTTGTCTGTCGGTGATCCGGCAAAGGTCTCCTTAGTGGTGTTCGGATTTTGGTATTGGTCACATGACCGCCAGCCTCACAACAGCCGGGATGCTGAATGCATCACCTTTCTTCACCTGGGAGACAGAATAGACATTGCTGAGGTATAACAATGCCATATTAAATTAGCTTTCAGGCCATGATTATTTATGTGCTCACTAGTTATCTAAATGCCTGGTTTTGCTGTGTGGATTTTTCTTCTTCTCTTTTATCTATCTTCTATCTAAAAAATGAGAATGTCTGCTTGTTTGTCTGCTTGTGATAAACTCCAAAGCTGCTGAACAGAATGTGATGCGGTTTTCACCATTGTGTAGGTATTTCTCCCAGATAGGTTTTAGGCTAAGTATCCTCAAGATCAGTCATCAGGGGGCTGTGGGTGGGGCTCTCCTCATCAAGGGGTCCCGTGTACTGCTCTTGATAAGTCAGCAGTGACAGGAGTATGCGCCTCAATAACAACGGATTAGGACATCACAGTACGGGTGTGGTATTGAAAGTCGACAGTAACTAGGTCGACAATGTCTAGGTCGACCACTATTGGTCGACAGTAACTAGGTCGACAGGGTGTCTAGGTTGACAGGGTCTTTAGGTCGACATGTTCTAGGTCAACAGGTCAAAAGGTCGACATGAGTTTTTAATGTTATTTTGGTGTAGTTTTCTTCGTAGAGTGACCAGGAACCCTGATTAGTGCACCGCGTCCCCTCGCATGGCTCGCTTCACTCACCATGCTTCGGGCATGGTGCCTTCGCTCTGCTACCGCTTCGCTCGGCACAGATTACCGTTCCAATCGTAGTCCACGTGGATCGTTAAGTATGAAAAGGTTCAAAAAAAGAAAAAATTTGTGAAAAACTCATGTCGACCTTTTGACCTGTCGACCTAGAACATGTCGACCTAAAGACCCTGTCGACCTAGACACCCTGTCGACCTAGTTACTGTCAACCAATAGTGGTCGACCTAGACATTGTCAACCTAGTTACTGTCGACTTTCAGTCCGGATCCCTCACAGTACATGTGTACTGTGTACCGTGATTTAATTATTTTTAAGTAAACATCATTAATGAATACTTCTTTCTACCATCTATAAATGTAGGTCAAACAGCTATAAATTATTTTTTTAATCGGTTCGTTTTTGTTGAGATTTCATAGTCTGGGAGAAAATCTTAACTTGGTCGTGACAGTGCTGCAGGTAAACGTGTGCACATTGCAAGAAGAAATGAGGATAGCCCAGAAAGAGAACATTGCCTCTTAGAAGACCAAGAGAAATGGTATCACATACAGACTCCATAGTAGAGAAGTTCTCACTTATTCTTGCAAACTGAGTGGAACTATATACATACGCAAGGTGAAACCTTTGATGAAAATGCGGCTTGCCTCTCTTCACAAAGAGTACTTTTTCACATATTACACATTTTCCCAACACCCTCCACCCCACCCTATATATTACCAAAATCTGAAAACCCTAGATAGAGCTGGGTACTACTCCACCGGGGAGGGTTAGGGTTAGGCTGTGGGGGAGAGTTATAGTTAGGCTACGGGAAGGGAGGGTTAGGGGGGTTGGGTAAGTATACTTACCCAAACCCTGTCAGGATTATAAGCTTCGGGATGGTGGTGTCGGTCTTTGACAGCCGGCATCCCAAATGCCGTTCTCATGTATCATACCCCTAGGGCTAATAAATTAATTAACTTATATTTATAAAAACCTTTTGTAATCTGAGACCTGCCAAAATGTGGCTCCTGACACTGTATAGGGCAGGTCTCAGATGAATGCCCCATCAAAAGGTGGGTGCCACCAATAATGCCCAATGGGCTCAAATTGCCTTGAGAAGATGGAGGTCCTTACAAATGACACTGTCATATCTATTTAATTTACAACACTATTACATAAGGTTCTTGTTTTTATGTTTTGCATACTGTTAATTGCTTCACTAACCTATGTTTTCTTGACTATTTTGTCTAATGGGCAGCAGCCCATACATTTCATCTGAGTAGCAGATTAACCAGCTAAACACTCCACTAATTTTTATTCATTTAAAAGATTTACATTAAAGTGGAAGTGTAACTACTCACATGCCTACTGGTGCTTGAAAGTCATTGACTATTTACTTAAAATTCACTTGGCTAATTTTCTATATGGTAATAAATTGGTTTAATCCAGTGCTTTAGCTCTACAAAATACCGGTTGAAATTGGAATTAGATTATAAGCCATTTTCAAGACCATGGGCCAGATGTAAAGGTGTGCGAGGCAGCCGGAGCTCCGAGATTCCAGCTGAACTTTTACATTTTTTTAAAGCAGCAAAAATTTACAAGGCAAAACCAACCACTCCATTACATCCAGCCCCATGTTTTATAAAAACAAAAAAATGTCTTTGTTTTTACTACACATCAATGCCAACATTTCCTTGTCATTAGTGGTGAAAATGAACGGATATTGACCAAGAGATGAAGCTGAATACTATTTCAGGTTGGTTAGGTCATTCTTGCCAGTTTTTGATACTTGAATCACACCAAAGGCTAACTTTAAGGATAAGGTGCCAAGCTCCTAGATGTTGAGGCTTTAGTGGAGTTGCAAGCAAGTCTGTTTTGCTTTGTGATGTCAGTAACTGCTGTTTCTCCATGACAGTGTTATTTTGAGAGTGTGGTGCTTGGCTGTGATATCACTTGCAATTGGTTGGGACGGCACCAATTAGGCCACTGCCAAAAGGACAGGCCTATTCAGGGGTGGATTGGGAACAAAATTTGTAATAGTGGCCCCACATGGGCAGCACCAGAGGTGTAAGGTCTAGCCATGGGCCATGGCAGCAGCACCCTCCCCCCAAGACTTTCCAGATAGTGGGCATGTCCAGCATCAAGGGGGAAGTTAAAAAGAAATAAAATTACATATTATGAGCACATTATATGATACACCTTCAAAGTTTAGGAAACAATATCATTCTTTAGAAAGATATATTTTCTTGCTTATTACACCAACCGTATCCCAATCACTATTCACTCAATCTTATATGATAGCCAAGCAGGTAGACAGAGCATACACTAGATCATCTGCAATCACAGGCTAAGTGGCAAAGTACTTTTCATATATGCAAATTATTTTGTATCTTATTCATTATGTCTATAAAAAGGACCACATGTCCTCAAACTAAACAGGCCCCATGGGTGCGTCGGCCCACCGGGGATCTTCCCTGTAAACCCTATGGCCAATCCGCCTCTGGGCCTATTCTCCTCCCAAGTGACTGAATCAAGAAAGATCAAAAAGCACAAAGTACATCTAACTTACAGTAACAAGAAGGATAATTGCACACATGCCAGTGTGAGAGTGCAGTAGAAACGTGGGAGAAGCTACAGAAAGTTTATAAAAGTGAAATATCATGAATAAAACTTTAAAAAATAAACTGATTAAAGGACAACATATGCTGGTCTGCCTGACCAATTGAACAGTTCATATGTGCTATTGGAGAAGTAATGAAAGACCGACCTCTCAGTGGTCTTTCAGGCAGCTATGAAGGGCCTGTGATCACACTTGATGCTCAAACAGAAATAAGATATGAATTGTGTTTTGTTCTGTTACAGGTAAGTAGTGTAAAATGTAAATCAAATAATGCTAAATAAATAGCCCATAAAGGGGCCAATTCAGTAAGGTTAGCAAATTCTGCTAATCAGCAGAATTTGATAACCATTAGCACGCATGCTGGGGGCCGCCCACCGCTGGGCAAGGCCGCCCAGCATGCTGACTGGTGCCTCCCCCCCTGCTTCAAGCAGAAATAGCGAACAGCACACAAATTCTGCTTGTTAACAGAAATTAAGGATGACTCCTGCCGGCGCAGCTTAGCTGCGACCGCAGGAGTCCCAGCGCCATTTTTGCTGTTGCAGCGGCTGCACCCCCCACACGCCACCGTTCGCATGTACCAACGCTCTGTTTCAACCCAGAAAACGGAGCGTTGCCGCCCCTCGACCGCCTCTGTCTGATTGACAGGCAGAGGCGATCGTATTTTCTGCGGCCCCCCCACAGAAAATGTGGGCGCATGCGCAGCAGGGCCTGCTGCGCATGCGCCCGCGGCCCCTCAGCAAAAATTCCGTATGAATCGCTACTAGGTATGAGGAAAGGGTCATGTGGTATTTACCTTACCTGGCGTAGTGCTTGTTTATCTTATTCGTTGTTATGGAAATAGATTAGTGCACAGTTTTTGCTAAATGTCTGTGCTGGTTGATATATTTATTAGAGATCAGCGGGTTCGGTTCAATGAGAACCGAACCCACCCGAACTTCACGCTCCGAGCCTGGTTCAGAGCCCTGGTTCCGAGTTCCCGCCAGACTCGGAAACCAGAATAAGGCAAAAATCATCATCCCGCTGTCGGATTCTCGCGGGATTTGGATCGCCACCATTTTCACTCTGGACTTGGAGAGTGAGGGAGACAGACCTCTGTCTCTCTCTGTGGGTGGTGGCGTCGGGTAGGGTTGGTGTGTGCTCTGGAGGGGTGCTGCTGCAGTCATTGTGGTGTACATGTGCTGTGTTATGGGTGCTGTTCTGGCTGTCACTGATGTTTCATGTGCTGCAGCTGTACATGGGTGTTGCTGTCCTGGCTGTCACTGTGTTATAGAGAGTGCAGGGACACTTTCCTCCTGTATGCTGGAAACTGTAGGGGTGCTGCTGGCCCTGTATGTTGTAAAAATTCAGAGGTGCAATTGTTAAAAATTAAAAGCACACTGCTCCTGTATGCTGTAAAATATTGGGGTACTGCTGGCCCTGTATGTTGAAATCATTCAGGGGTGCAGTTAAAAATTAAAAGCACACTGCTGTATGCTGTAACATATAGGGGTGCTGCTGGCCCTGTGTATTGTAAATATTTAGAGGTGCAGTTGTTCAAAATTAAAAGCACACTGCTCTATGCTGTAAAATATAGGGGTGGGGCTGTTCAAATAACATTACACTGGCCCTGTATGTTGTAAAAATTCAGGGGTGCAATTGTTAAAATTTAAAAGCACACTGCTGTATGTTGTAAAATGTAGGGGTGTTGCTGTTCAAATAACATTACACTGGCCCTGTATGTTGTAAAAATTCAGGGGTACAGTTGATAAAAATTAAAAGCACACTGCTCCTGTATGCTTTAAAATATAAGGGTGCTGCTGGCCTTGTATCTTATAAAAATTCAGAGGTGCAGTTGTTAAAAATTAAAAGCACACGGCTCCTGTATGCTGTCAAATATTGAGGTGCTGCTGGCCCTGTATGCTGTAAAAATTCAGGGGTGTAGTGAAAATCAATGTACACTGGCCCTGTCTTGTATGCTGTAATAATTCTAGGGTGCAGTGAAAATCAATGTACACTGGCCCTGTCTTGTATGCTATAATTATTCTAGGGTGCAGTGAAAATCAGTGTACACTGGCCCTAACTTGATGCTGTAATTACTCTAGGGTACAGTGAAAATCAATGTACACTGGCCCTGTCTTGTATGCTGTAATTATTCTAGGGTGCAGTGAAAATCAATGTACACTGGCCCTATCTTGTATGTTGTAAAATTACAGGGGTGTTGTGAAAATACAGGGTTGCTGGTACTGTCTGCAGTTGCGATGTCAAGACCATGACCTTCACAACACTGTATAGGAAGAGGAGGCTCCTACCACCATTTGCACGCCCCCTTCAAGTGTGGGTGGAGCACCACCAGTCCAGTCATTTGATATTGAGATTGAGGATGTCACTGTAGAAGTACACCAGGATTAGGAGGTTATGGGTGTAGCTGGCGCTGCAGAGGAAATTGACGATGAGGATTCTGATGGTGATGTGGTTTGTTTGAATAAGGCACCAGTGGAGACACAGTTGTTGGCCATGGGATGAAAAAGCCCATTTGTCATGCCTGGGCAAAATACCAAAAAAGGCACCTCTTCAGTGTGGAATTATTTCTCCACAAATCCGGACAACAGGTGTCAAGCCATTTGATGCCTTTGTCAATCCATAATAAGTAGGGGTAAGGACGTTAACCACCTAGGAACATCCTCCCTTATACATCACCTGCAGCGCGTTCATCACCAGTCATTGTCAAGTTCAGAAACTTTGGGTAATAGCGTATTATTTCTAGAGATGAGCAGGTTCGGTTCCCCGGGATCCGAACCCCCCCCAAACTTCACCCCATTTTACACGGTTCCGAGGCAGCCTCGGATCTTCCCACCTTGCTCGGTTAACCAGAACGCACCCGAACGTCATCATCCCGCCGTCGGATTCTCGCGAGATTCGTATTCTATAAAATGAGCCGCGCGTCGCCGCCATTTTCACTCGTGCATTGGAGATTGAACGGAGAGGACGTGCAGCGTTCTCTCCCTGAAAAGCTCCGTAACCTGTGCTCAGTGTGCTGCAAATATCTGTGCTCTGTGTGCTGCAAATAATCTGTGCTCAGTGTGCTGAAAATATCTACGTTCTCTGCCTGAAAACGCTCCATAATCTGTGCCAGTGTGCTGCAAATATCTGATCAGTGTGCTGCATTGTGGGGACTGGGGACCACCAGTATAAGTATATACATGATGTGGCCATTCACTGGTACCCTGGTGACAGAACGTATACAGGATTCCCCCACAATGTAACTTTATATCTGTCACCTATATACTAGTGATGTGCACCGGACATTTTTCGGGTTTTGTGTTTTGGTTTTGGATTCGGTTCCGCGGCCGTGTTTTGGATTCGTACGCGTTTTGGCAAAACCTCACCGAAAATTTTTTGTCGGATTCAGGTGTTTTTTTCAAAAAACCTTAAAAACAGCTTAAATCATAGAATTTGGGGGTCATTTTAATCCCGTAGTATTATTAACCTCAATAACCATAATTTCCACTCATTTCCAGTCTATTCTGAACACCTCACACCTCACAATATTATTTTTAGTCCTAAAATTTGCACCGAGGTTGCTGGATGGCTAAGCTAAGCGACACAAGTGGCCGACACAAACACCTGGCCCATCTAGGAGTGGCACTGCAGTGTCAGGCATGATGGCACTTAAAAAAAATAGTCCCCAAACAGCACATGATGCAAAGAAAAATGAAAGAAAAAAGAGATGCAAGATGGAATTGTCCTTGGGCCCTCCCACCCACCCTTATGTTGTATAAACAGGACATGCACACTTTTACGAACCCATAATTTCAGCGACAGGGTCTGCCACACGACTGTGACTGAAATGACTGGTTGGTTTGGGCCCCCACCAAAAAAAGAAGCAATCAATCTCTCCTTGCACAAACTGGCTCTACAGAGGCAAGATGTCCACCTCATCATCATCATCCTCCGATTCCTCACCCCTTTCACTGTGTACATCCCCCTCCTCACAGATTATTAATTCGTCCCCACTGGAATCCACCATCTCAGGTCCCTGTGTACTTTGTGGAGGCAATTGCTGCTGGTGAATGTCTCCACGGAGGAATTGATTATAATTCATTTTGATGAACATCATCTTCTCCACATTTTCTGGAAGTAACCTCGTACGCCGATTGCTGACAAGGTGAGCGGCTGCACTAAACACTCTTTCGGAGTACACACTGGAGAGAGGGCAACTTAGGTAGAATAAAGCCAGTTTGTGCAAGGGCCTCCAAATTGCCTCTTTTTCCTGCCAGTATACGTACGGACTGTCTGACGTGCCTACTTGGATACGGTCACTCATATAATCCTCCACCATTCTTTCAATGGTGAGAGAATCATATGAAGTGGCAGTAGACGACATGTCAGTAATCGTTGGCAGGTCCTTCAGTCCGGACCAGATATCAGCACTCGCTCCAGACTGCCCTGCATCACCGCCAGCGGGTGGGCTCGGAATTCTTAGCCTTTTCCTCGCACCCCCAGTTGCGGGAGAATGTGAAGGAGGAGATGTTGACGGGTCACGTTCCGCTTCACTTGACAATTTTCTCACCAGCAGGTCTTTGAACCTCTGCAGACTTGTGTCTGCCGGAAAGAGAGATACAACGTAGGTTTTAAATCTAGGATCGAGCACGGTGGCCAAAATGTAGTGCTCTGATTTCAACAGATTGACCACCCGTGAATCCTGGTTAAGCGAATTAAGGACTCCATCCACAAGTCCCACATGCCTAGCGGAATCGCTCTGTTTTAGCTCCTCCTTCAATGTCTCCAGCTTCTTCTGCAAAAGCCTGATGAGGGGAATGACCTGACTCAGGCTGGCAGTGTCTGAACTGACTTCACATGTGGCAGGTTCAAAGGGTTGCAGAACCTTGCACAACGTTGAAATCATTCTCCACTGCGCTTGAGTCAGGTGCATTCCCCCTCCTTTGCCTATATCGTAGCCAGATGTATAGGCTTGAATGGCCTTTTGCTGCTCCTCCATCCTCTGAAGCATATAGAGGGTTGAATTCCACCTCGTTACCACCTCTTGCTTCAGATGATGGCAGGGCAGGTTCAGGATTGTTTGGTGGTGCTCCAGTCTTCTGTACGCGGTGGCTGAATGCCGAAAGTGGCCCGCAATTCTTCGGGCCACCGACAGCATCTCTTGCACGCCCCTGTCATTTTTTAAATAATTCTGCACCACCAAATTCAATGTATGTGCAAAACATGGGACGTGCTGGAATTTGCCCAGATGTAATGCACGCACAATATTGCTGGCCTTGTCCGATGTCACAAATCCCCAGGAGAGTCCAATTGGGGTAAGCCATTCTGCGATGATCTTCCTCAGTTTCCGTAAGAGGTTGTCAGCTGTGTGCCTCTTCTGGAAAGCGGTAATACAAAGCGTAGCCTGCCTAGGAACGAGTTGGCGTTTGCGAGATGCTGCTACTGGTGCCGCCGCTGCTGTTCTTGCTGCGGGAGGCAATACATCTACCCAGTGGGCTGTCACAGTCATATAGTCCTGAGTCTGCCCTGCTCAACTTGTCCACATGTCCGTGGTTAAGTGGACATTGGGTACAACTGCATTTTTTAGGACACTGGTGAGTCTTTTTCTGAGGTCTGTGTACATTTTCGGTATCGCCTGCCTAGAGAAATGGAACCTAGATGGTATTTGGTACCGGGGACACAGTACCTCAATCAAGTCTCTAGTTGCCTCTGAATTAACGGTGGATACCGGAACCACGCTTCTCACCGCCCAGGCTGCCAAGGCCTGAGTTATCTGCTTTGCAGCAGGATGACTGCTGTGATATTTTATCTTCCTCGCAAAGGACTGTTGGACAGTCAATTGCTTACTGGAAGTAGTACAAGTGGTCTTCCGACTTCCCCTCTGGGATGACGATCGACTCCCAGCAGCTACAACAGCAGCGCCAGCAGCAGTAGGCGTTACACTCAAGGATGCATCGGAGGAATCTCAGGCAGGAGAGGACTCGTCAGACTTGCCAGTGACATCGCCTGCAGGACTATTGGCTTTCCTGGGTAAGGAGGAAATTGACACTGAGGGAGTTGGTGGTGTGGTTTGCAGGAGCTTGGAAACAAGAGGAAGGGATTTAGTGGTCAGTGGACTGCTTCCGCTGTCACCCAAAGTTTTTGAACTTGTCACTGACTTATGATGAATGCGCTGCAGGTGACTTATAAGGGAGGATGTTCCGAGGTGTTTAACATCCTTACCCCTACTTATTACAGCTTGACAAAGGCAACACACGGCTTGACACCTGTTGTCTGCATTTGTGTTGAAATAATTCCACACCGAAGAGCTGATTTTTTTTGTATTTTGACCAGGCATGTCAATGGCCATATTCGTCCCACGGACAACAGGTGTCTCCCCGGGTGCCTGACTTAAACAAACCACCTCACCATCAGAATCCTCCTTGTCAATTTCCTCCCCAGCGCCAGCAACACCCATATCCTCATCCTGGTGTACTTCAACAGTGACATCTTCAATTTGACTATCAGGAACTGGACTGCGGGTGCTCCTTCCAGCACTTGCAGGGGGCGTGCAAATGGTGGAAGGCGCAAGCTCTTCCCGTCCTGTGTTGGGAAGGTCAGGCATCGCAACCGACACAATTGGACTCTCCTTGGGTATTTGTGATTTAGAAGAACGCACAGTTCTTTGCTGTGCTTTTGCCAGCTTAAGTCTTTTCATTTTTCTAGCGAGAGGATGAGTGCTTCCATCCTCATGTGAAGCTGAACCACTAGCCATGAACATAGGCCAGGGCCTCAGCCGTTCCTTGCCACTCCGTGTCGTAAATGGCATATTGGCAAGTTTACGCTTCTCCTCAGACGCTTTTAATTTTGATTTTTGGGTCATTTTACTGAACTTTTGTTTTTTGGATTTTACATGCTCTCTACTATGACATTGGGCATCGGCCTTGGCAGACGACATTGATGGCATTTCATCGTCTCGGCCATGACTAGTGGCAGCAGCTTCAGCACAAGGTAGAAGTGGATCTTGATCTTTCCCTATTTTAACCTCCACATTTTTGTTCTCCATACTTTAATGTGTGGAATTATATGCCAGTATCAATAGCAATGGCCTACTACTATATATACTGCGCACAACTAAAATGCACCACAGGTATAGAATGTAGATGGATAGTATACTTAATGACGACACAGAGGTAGGTACAGCAGTGGCCTTCCGTACCGTACTGCTATATATAGTATACTGGTGGTCACTGTGTCAGCAAACTGCAAAACTAAAATGCACCACAGGTATAGAATGTAGATGGATAGTATACTTAATGACGACACAGAGGTAGGTACAGCAGTGGCCTTCCGTACCGTACTGCTATATATAGTATACTGGTGGTCACTGTGTCAGCAAACTGCAAAACTAAAATGCACCACAGGTATAGAATGTAGATGGATAGTATACTTAATGACGACACAGAGGTAGGTACAGCAGTGGCCTACCGTACCGTACTGCTAAATATAGTATACTGGTGGTCACTGTGTCAGCAAAACTCTGCACTGTACTCCTCCTATTTAATATTATACTGGTGGTCCCGACTCCCCAGTCCCCACAATAAAGCAGCACACTGAGCACAGATATGGAGTGTTTTTCAGGCAGACAACGTAAAATGGTGGTCACTGTCAGCAAAACTCTGCACTGTACTCCTCCTATATAATATTAATTATACTGGTGGTCCCCAGTCCCCACATTAAAATAAAGCAGCACACTGAGCACAGATATGGAGTGTTTTTCAGGCAGACAACGTATACTGGTGGTCACTGTCAGCAAAACTCTGCACTGTACTCCTGCTATATAATACAGCTGCTCCCCAGTCCCCACAATTAAGCAGTGTGAGCACAGATATATATGCAGCACACTGAGCACAGATATGGAGCGTTTTTTTCAGGCAGAGAACGGATAACTGGTGGTCACTGATCAGCAAAACTCTGCACTGTACTCCTCCTATATTATACAGCTGCTCCCCAGTCCTCCCCACAATGAATTAAGCAATAGAGATGTGCACCGGAAATTTTTCGGGTTTTGTGTTTTGGTTTTGGGTTCGGTTCCGTGGCCGTGTTTTGGGTTCGTACGCGTTTTGGCAAAACCTCACCGAATTTTTTTTGTCGGATTCGGGTGTGTTTTGGATTCGGGTGTTTTTTTCAAAAAACCCTAAAAAACAGCTTAAATCATAGAATGTGGGGGTCATTTTGATCCCAAAGTATTATTAACCTCAATAACCATAATTTCCACTCATTTTCAGTCTTTTCTGAACACCTCACAATATTATTTTTAGTCCTAAAATTTGCACCGAGGTCGCTGGATGACTAAGCTCAGCGACCCAAGTGGCCGACACAAACACCTGGCCCATCTAGGAGTGGCACTGCAGTGTCACGCAGGATGGCCCTTCCAAAAAACACTCCCCAAACAGCACATGATGAAAAGAAAAAAAGAGGCGCAATGAGGTAGCTGTGTGACTAAGCTCAGCGACCCAAGTGGCCGACACAAACACCTGGCCCATCTAGGAGTGGCACTGCAGTGTCACGCAGGATGGCCCTTCCAAAAAACACTCCCCAAACAGCACATGACGCAAAGAAAAAAAGAGGCGCAATGAGGTAGCTGTGTGAGTAAGCTAAGCGACCCTAGTGGCCGACACAAACACCTGGCACATCTAGGAGTGGCACTGCAGTGTCAGGCCGGATGGCCCTTCCAAAAAATACTCCCCAAACAGCACATGACGCAAAGAAGAAAAAAAAGAGGCGCAATGAGGTAGCTGTGTGACTAAGATAAGTGACCCTAGTGGCCAACACAAACACCTGGCCCATCTAGGAGTGGCACTGCAGTGTCACGCAGGATGGCCCTTCCAAAAAATACTCCCCAAACAGCACATGACGCAAAGAAGAAAAAAAAGAGGCGCAATGAGGTAGCTGTGTGACTAAGATAAGCGACCCTAGTGGCCGACACAAACACCTGGCCCATCTAGGAGTATCACTGCAGTGTCACGCAGGATGGCCCTTCCAAAAAACACTCCCCAAACAGCACATGACGCAAAGAAAAATGAAAGAAAAAAGAGGTGCAAGATTGAATTGTCCTTGGGCCCTCCCACCCACCCTTATGTTGTATAAACAGGACATGCACACTTTAACCAACCCATCATTTCAGTGACAGGGTCTGCCACACGACTGTGACTGAAATGACGGGTTGGTTTGGACCCCCACCAAAAAAGAAGCAATTATTCTCTCCTTGCACAAACTGGCTCTACAGAGGCAAGATGTCCACCTCATCATCATCCTCCGATTCATCACCGTGTACATCCCCCTCCTCACAGATTATCAATTCGTCCCCACTGGAATCCACCATCACAGCTCCCTGTGTACTTTGTGGAGGCAATTGCTGCTGATGAATATCTCCATGGAGGAATTGATTATAATTCATTTTAATGAACATCATCTTCTCCACATTTTCTGGAAGTAACCTCGTACGCCGATTGCTGACAAGGTGAGCGGCGGCACTAAACACTCTTTCGGAGTACACACTTGTGGGAGGGCAACTTAGGTAGAATAAAGCCAGTTTGTGCAAGGGCCTCCAAATTGCCTCTTTTTCCTGCCAGTATACGTACGGACTGTCTGACGTGCCTACTTGGATGCGGTCACTCATATAATCCTCCACCATTCTTTCAATGGTGAGAGAATCATATGCAGTGACAGTAGACGACATGTCCGTAACCGTTGGCAGGTCCTTCAGTCCGGACCAGATGTCAGCATCAGCAGTCGCTCCAGACTGCCCTGCATCACCGCCAGCGGGTGGGCTCGGAATTCTAAGCCTTTTCCTCGCACCCCCAGTTGCGGGAGAATGTGAAGGAGGAGATGTTGACAGGTCGCGTTCCGCTTGACTTGACAATTTTCTCACCAGCAGTTCTTTGAACCCCTGCAGACTTGTGTCTGCCGGAAAGAGAGATACAACGTAGGTTTTAAATCTAGGATCGAGCACGGTGGCCAAAATGTAGTGCTCTGATTTCAACAGATTGACCACCCGTGAATCCTTGTTAAGCGAATTAAGGCCTCCATCCACAAGTCCCACATGCCTAGCGGAATCGCTCAGTGTTAGCTCCTCCTTCAATGTCTCCAGCTTCTTCTGCAAAAGCCTGATGAGGGGAATGACCTGACTCAGGCTGGCAGTGTCTGAACTGACTTCACGTGTGGCAAGTTCAAAAGGTTGCAGAACCTTGCACAACGTTGAAATCATTCTCCACTGCGCTTGAGACAGGTGCATTCCACCTCCTATATCGTGGTCAGTTGTATAGGCTTGAATGGCCTTTTGCTGCTCCTCCAACCTCTGAAGCATATAGAGGGTTGAATTCCACCTCGTTACCACTTCTTGCTTCAGATGATGGCAGGGCAGGTTCAGGCGTTTTTGGTGTTGCTCCAGTCTTCTGTACGTGGTGCCTGTACGCCGAAAGTGTCCCGCAATTCTTCTGGCCACCGACAGCATCTCTTGCACGCCCCTGTCGTTTTTTAAATAATTCTGCACCACCAAATTCAAGGTATGTGCAAAACATGGGACGTGCTGGAATTTGCCCAGATTTAATGCACACACAATATTTACTGGCGTTGTCCGATGCCACAAATCCACAGGAGAGTCCAATTGGGGTAAGCCATTCTGCGATGATCTTCCTCAGTTGCCGTAAGAGGGTTTCAGCTGTGTGCGTATTCTGGAAAGCGGTGATACAAAGCGTAGCCTGCCTAGGAAAGAGTTGGCGTTTGCGAGATGCTGCTACTGGTGCCGCCGCTGCTGTTCTTGCGGCGGGAGTCAATACATCTACCCAGTGGGCTGTCACAGTCATATAGTCCTGAGTCTGCCCTGCTCCACTTGTCCACATGTCCGTGGTTAAGTGGACATTGGGTACAACTGCATTTTTTAGGACACTGGTGAGTCTTTTTCTGAGGTCTGTGTACATTTTCGGTATCGCCTGCCTAGAGAAATGGAACCTAGATGGTATTTGGTACCAGGGACACAGTACCTCAAACAAGTCTATAGTTGGCTCTGCAGTAATGATGGATACCGGAACCACGTTTCTCACCGCCCAGGATGCCAAGGCCTCAGTTATCCGCTTTGCAGCAGGATGACTGCTGTGATATTTCATCTTCCTCGCAAAGGACTGTTGGACAGTCAATTCCTTGGTGGAAGTAGTAAAAGTGGTCTTACGACTTCCCCTCTGGGATGACCATCGACTCCCAGCAGCAACAACAGCAGCGCCAGCAGCAGTAGGCGTTACACTCAAGGATGCATCGGAGGAATCCCAGGCAGGAGAGGACTCGTCAGAATTGCCAGTGACATGGCCTGCAGGACTATTGGCATTCCTGGGGAAGGAGGAAATTGACACTGAGGGAGTTGGTGGGGTGGTTTGCGTGAGCTTGGTTACAAGAGGAAGGGATTTACTGGTCAGTGGACTGCTTCCGCTGTCGCCCAAAGTTTTTGAACTTGTCACTGACTTATGATGAATGCGCTGCAGGTGACGTATAAGGGAGGATGTTCCGAGGTGGTTAACGTCCTTACCCCTACTTATTACAGCTTGACAAAGGCAACACACGGCTTGACACCTGTTGTCCGCATTTCTGTTGAAATACTTCCACACCGAAGAGCTGATTTTTTTGGTATTTTCACCAGGCATGTCAATGGCCATATTCCTCCCACGGACAACAGGTGTCTCCCCGGGTGCCTGACTTAAACAAACCACCTCACCATCAGAATCCTCCTTGTCAATTTCCTCCCCAGCGCCAGCAACACCCATATCCTCCTCATCCTGGTGTACTTCAACACTGACATCTTCAATCTGACTATCAGGAACTGGACTGCGGGTGCTCCTTCCAGCACTTGCAGGGGGCGTGCAAATGGTGGAAGGCGCATGCTCTTCACGTCCAGTGTTGGGAAGGTCAGGCATCGCAACCGACACAATTGGACTCTCCTTGTGGATTTGTGATTTCGAAGAACGCACAGTTCTTTGCTGTGCTTTTGCCAGCTTAAGTCTTTTCATTTTTCTAGCGAGAGGCTGAGTGCTTCCATCCTCATGTGAAGCTGAACCACTAGCCATGAACATAGGCCAGGGCCTCAGCCGTTCCTTGCCACTCCGTGTGGTAAATGGCATATTGGCAAGTTTACGCTTCTCCTCCGACGATTTTATTTTAGATTTTTGAGTCCTTTTTTTACTGATATTTTGTGTTTTGGATTTTACATGCTCTGTACTATGACATTGGGCATCGGCCTTGGCAGACGACGTTGATGGAATTTCATCGTCTCGGCCATGACTAGTGGCAGCAGCTTCAGCACGAGGTGGAAGTGGATCTTGATCTTTCCCTATTTTTGGAACCTTAACATTTTTGTTCTCCATATTTTAATAGGCACAACTAAAAGGCACCTCAGGTAAACAATGGAGATGGATGGATACTAGTATACTTATGGATGACGAGTGACTGACGACACAGAGGTAGCTACAGCCGTGGACTACCGTACTGCGTCTGCTAGTATAGAGATGATAATGATATAAAAAATATATATATATCACTACTGCAGGTATATATAATATAATGACGGACCTGCTGGACACTGTCAGCAGACTCCTAAACTACTAGTATGAAGAAGATAGAAAAAAAAACCCCACCACAGGTAGGTATACAATTATGGACGAGCACTGATGACACAGAGGTAGCTACAGCCGTGGACTACCGTACTGCGTCTGCTAGTATAGAGATGATAATGATATAAAAAATATATATATATCACTACTGCAGGTATATATAATATAATGACGGACCTGCTGGACACTGTCAGCAGACTCCTAAACTACTAGTATGAATAAGATAGAAAAAAAAACCCCACCACAGGTAGGTATATAATTATGGACGAGCACTGACGACACAGAGGTAGCTACAGCCGTGGACTACCGTACTGCATCTGCTAGTATAGAGATGATAATGATATAAAAAATATATATATATCACTACTGCAGGTATATATAATATAATGACGGACCTGCTGGACACTGTCAGCAGACTCCTAAACTACTAGTATGAAGAAGATAGAAAAAAAAACCCCACCACAGGTAGGTATACAATTATGGACGAGCACTGACGACACAGAGGTAGCTACAGCCATGGACTACCGTACTGCGTCTGCTAGTATAGAGATGATAATGATATAAAAAATATATATATATCACTACTGCAGGTATATATAATATAATGACGGACCTGCTGGACACTGTCAGCAGACTCCTAAACTACTAGTATGAAGAAGATAGAAAAAAAAACCCCACCACAGGTAGGTATACAATTATGGACGAGCACTGACGACACAGAGGTAGCTACAGCCGTGGACTGCCGTACTGCGTCTGCTAGTATAGAGATGATAATGATATAAAAAATATATATATATCACTACTGCAGGTATATATAATATAATGACGGACCTGCTGGACACTGTCAGCAGACTCCTAAACTACTAGTATGAAGAAGATAGAAAAAAAAACCCCACCACAGGTAGGTATACAATTATGGACGAGCACTGACGACACAGAGGTAGCCACAGCCGTGGACTACCGTACTGCGTCTGCTAATATAGAGATGATAAAGATGATAGAGATGAACAAAAAAAATATAACACTACTGCAGGTAAATATTTATATAATATAATGAATGATGGACCTGCTGGACACTGTCAGCAGAATGCGTTTATAGAATAAAAAAAAAACACCACAGGAGTGTTTAACTTTTTCAGGCAGACAATATACTGGTGGTCACTGGTCAGTCACACTGGCAGCAAAAGTGTGCACTGTACTCCTGCTATAACTGCACCCCAGTCTCCCCCACAATTCAGCTGTGTGAGCAGTGAGCACTCAGCACAGTCAGATATACATAGATGATATTATCATGCAGCACACTGAGGCTGAGCACAGATATGGTATGTGACTGTGTATCGTTTTTTTTCAGGCAGAGAACGGATTATATTAAATAATAAATAAAACTGGTGGTGGTCACTAGTAACTATCAGCAAAACTCTGCACTCTGAGTACTCCTAATGCTCCCCAAAATTACTAAGTTAGTAGTAAATCAACTCAAGTATCTCTATCTATTCTAACGGAGAGGACGCCAGCCACGTCCTCTCCCTATCAATCTCAATGCACGTGTGAAAATGGCGGCGACGCGCGGCTCCTTATTTAGAATCCGAGTCTCGCGATAGAATCCGAGCCTCGCGAGAATCCGACAGCGGGATGATGACGTTCGGGCGCGCTCGGGTTAACCGAGCAAGGCGGGAAGATCCGAGTCTGCCTCGGACCCGTGTAAAAAGGCTGAAGTTCGGGGGGGTTCGGATTCCGAGGAACCGAACCCGCTCATCTCTAGCAATAATGCACAATCAAATTCAACAATAACGGAGAGGACGCCAGCCACGTCCTCTCCCTAACATTTGCAATGCACGAGTGAAAATGGCGGCGACGCGCGGCTGCTTATATAGAATCCGAATCTCACGAGAATCCGACAGCGGGATGATGACGTTCGGGAGCGCTCGGGTTACCCGAGCCATACGGGAGAATCCGAGTATGGCTCGAACCCGTGTAAAAAGGGTGAAGTTCGGGGGGGGTTCGGTTTCCGAGAAACCGAACCCGCTCATCACTACTATATACATGATGTGGTCATTCACTGGTACCTGGTGACAGAACGTATTCTGGATTCCCTCACAATGTAACTTTATATCTGTCACCTATATACATGATGTGGCCATTCACTGGTACCTGGTGACAGAATGTATACTGGATTCCCCCACAATGTAACTTTATATCTGTCACCTATATACATGATGTGGCCATTCACTGGTACCTGGTGACAGAACGTATACTGGATTCCCTCACAATGTAACTTTATATCTATCACCTATACACATGATGTGGTTATTCACTGGTACCTGGTGACAGAACGTATACTGGATTCCCCCACAATGTAACTTTATATCTGTCACCTATATACATGATGTGGTCATTCACTGGTACCTGGTGATAGAACGTATACTGGATTCTCCCACAATGTAACTTTATATCTGTCACCTATATAATAATTATAGTAGTACAGTACAGTAGGCCATTGCTGTATCTTGCAGCTCGGTGTCACTGCAAGTATCCATTCCATATCTGTGCAGCATTTTTGTGAGCAGTATATATAGTATTACAGTGCAGCATTTTGGTGACTAACAGTATATAGTTGTACAGTAGGCCATTGCTGTATCTTGCAGCTCTGTGTCGCTGCAAGTATCCATTCCATATCTGTGCGACATTTTTGTGAGCAGTATATATAGTATTACAGTGCAGCATTTTGGTGACTAACAGTATATAGTTGTACAGTAGCCCATTGCTGTATCTTGCAGCTCTGTGTCACTGCAAGTATCCATTCATTCCATTTTCTTCCAGTGATTTGGACCAATAATACCATTGATTAGAACGAATAATTCCAGTGATTTTGTCATTTTCTTCCAGTGATTTGGACCAATAATACCATTGATTAGAACGAATAATTCCAGTGATTTTGTCATTTTCTTCCAGTGATTTGGACCAATAATACCATTGATTAGAACGAATAATTTCTGTGATATTGAGGTGTTTGTGTCGCTTAGCTTAGCCGTCCAGCGACCACAGTGCACCTCTTTTTCTCTTTTCTTTGCATCATGTGCTGTTTGGGGCCAATTTTTTGAAGTGCTATCCTGTCTGACACTGCAGTGCCACTCCTAGATGGGCCAGGAGTTTGTGCCGCCCTCTTGGGTCGCTTTGCTTAGTCATCCAGCGACCTTGGTGCAAATTTTAGGACTAAAAATAGTATTGTGAGGTGTGAGGTGTTCAGAATAGACTGGAAATTAGTGGAAATTGTGGTTATTAAGGTTAATAATACTATAGGATCAAAATTACCCCCAAATTCTATGATTTGAGCTGTTTTTGAGGGGTTTTTGAAAAAAAACACCTGAATCCGACAAAAAATTTTCAGGAAGGTTTTGCCAAAACACGTCTGAATCCAAAACACGGCTGCTGAACCAAATCCAAAACCAAAACACAAAATCCGAAAAATTTCCGATGCACATCTCTAATTATTTCTCTGTGAGGATGAGGATGTAAACACTGAAGACGGGGGGAAGGGAGGGATCTGAGGATGAGGATGACATCTTGCCACTGTAGAGCCAGTTTGTGCAAGGAGAGATGAATTGCTTCTTTTTTGGTGGGGGCACAGACAAACCAATCAGTTAAGCCATAGTCATGTGGCAGACCCTGTCGCTGAAATGATTGGTTTGTTAAAGTGTGCATGTCCTGTTTATACAACATATAACTGGGTGGGAGGGCCCAAGAACAATTCCATCTCACACCTCTTTTTTTTTCTTTGCATTATGTGCTCTTTGGGGTCTAGTTTTTAAAATTGCAATCCAGGGACGTGCAGTCAGGGGAGGCAGGGGAGGCAGTGCCTCCCCTGTCATTCTCCCCTGTCATTAATGATTACAATAATATAAAGAAGATACTTATGACACATATTCTGTGTCCTAAGTATATGCTTTATATTATTGTAATGATTTTTACACTTTAAAACAGGTTACAATTTGTTTTAGAGGCACAGAGAGCGGTGCCTCCTGCGGATAATGACAAAAGGCCGGATGTGGGGGGCGGGCAGGGGGCGGGGCCAAGGACAGGGCTGTAAAAGCCCATTACAAAAAGCATGATAAGCGGCACTAGTATGAGTGCCTCAGTGACAGGGGCTTGCTTTCAGCCCATATGAAAGCACGCCCCTGTCACTGCTGCAGATATGATTGGGCACCAGAATTTGAGGTCACCCTGTGGACCAGCCTACCGATGGCCAGCTAGACGCTCTGCACTTCCTCATGTGAGACCCTGGTGGCCTCTGCTCCCCTGACCCGCTCATCAGCGCTATCTGACTTATCATCTCCCCGTCCAGCGCCAGCGCCGCTCATCTCTCCTCTCCCCCCCGTCATCACCGCTGCGCTATGTGACTTCTCCGTCCCCGCTCATCACCATCCAGGTCATCACCGCTGCGCTATGTGACATCATCTCCTCCGTCCCCGCTCATTACCCCCCTTTTCCCGGTCATCACCGCCGCACTATGTAACTTACCATCTCCCCCGTCCCCGCTCAGCACCGGCGCCGCTCATCACCCCCCTCATCACCGCTATGTGACTTACTGTCCTCTCCGTCCATGCTCATCTCCCCCCGCTCATCCCCCCTGCTCATCACCGCTATATGACTTATCTCCTCCTTCCCCGCTCATCACCCCCCCCTCCCCCTACTAGCTAGAGTTTGTGCCATGTCCCCCCCTCCCCCTACTAGCTAGAGTGTGTGCCATGTCCCCCCCCCCCTACTAGCTAGAGTGTGTGCCATGTCCCCCCCTCCCCCTACTAGCTAAAGTGTGTGCCATGTCCCCCCCTCCCCTACTAGCTAGAGTGTGTGCCATGTCCCCCCCTCCCCCTACTAGCTAAAGTGTGTTCCATGTCCCCCCGCTGGCCCAATCGCTGGCTAATGTGCACAGCGACAGCGGCGGGAAGCCACAGACCCAGCGTGAATTGAGCGGTGCCCGGTGATCTCCTCCTCCGCCCTCTCTCAGACAGAAGCCCCTGCTCGGTGGCTGGCGGCTGTGTAGAGCGCACAGCCGCTCACCGCCGCCAGCCGCTCACCGCCCACCGCTCACCACCGCCGCCAGCCGCTCACCGCCACCAGCAACAACAAATGAGTCAGGTAATGTTCACCTGCTGTCACCCTCTCTCCCTGTCGTTACTGTCCCTACTGTCACACTCTCTCCCCTGTCGTCACTCTCTCTCCCTGTCGTCACTCTCTCTCTCCCTGCTGTTACTGTCGTCACTCTCTCTCTCCCTGCTGTCACTGTCGTCACTCTCTCTCCCTGTCATCACTCTTCTCCCTGTCGTCACTCTGGCTGTCCCTGCTATCACAATTTCAGCTCATTCAGTGTGCTACATTGTGACTATCGACTCACTCAGTGTGCTACAATGTGACTGTCGACTCATTCAGTGTGCTAGAATGTGAATTTCGGCTCATTCTGTGTGCTACAATGTGAATTTCGGCTCATTCAGTGTGCTACAATGTGAATTTCGGCTCATTTAGTGTGCTACAATGTGAATTTCGGCTCATTCAGTGTGCTACAATGTGAATGTCGGCTCATTCAGTGTGCTACAATGTGAATTTCGGCTCATTTAGTGTGCTACAATGTGAATGTCGGCTCATTCAGTGTGCTACAATGTGAATTTCGGCTCATTCAGTGTGCTACAATGTGAATTTCGGCTCATTGAGTGTGCTACAATGTGAATGTTGGCTCATTCAGTGTGCTACAATGTGACTGTCGGCTCATTCAGTGTGCTATAATGTGAATTTCGGCTCATTCAGTGTGCTACAATGTGAATTTCAGCTCATTCAGTGTGCTAAAATGTGACTGTCGGCTCATTCAGTGTGCTACAATGTGACTGTCGGCTCATTCAGTGTGCTACAACGTGAATTTCGGCTCATTCAGTGTGCTACAATGAGAATTTCGGCTCATTCAGTGTGCTACAATGTGAATTTCGGCTCATTCAGTGTGCTACAATGTGACTGTCGGCTCATTCAGTGTGCTATAATGTGAATTTCGGCTCATTCAGTGTGCTACAATGTGAATTTCAGCTCATTCAGTGTGCTAAAATGTGACTGTCGGCTCATTCAGTGTGCTACAATGTAACTGTCAGCTCATTCAGTGTACTACAATGTGAATTTTCGGCTCATTCAGTGTGCTACAATGTGAATTTCGGCTCATTTAGTGTGCTACAATGTGAATTTCGGCTCATTCAGTGTGCTACAATGTGAATGTCGGCTCATTCAGTGTGCTACAATGTGAATTTCGGCTCATACCGTGTGCTGTAAGATGAAAGGGGCACCAGTACTAGATAGTATAAGGGGTTCTACTACACTGGACACTCCCCCTATTGGGTGACCACGCCCCCTTTTCTGGAGCACGCATAATTGCATCCTTGACTTTTGCATACACCCACTTCAAAATTTCCACTTCGACCACTATATATATATATATATATATATATTGGGGGTTTAAATTGTGGGTAAGTTTGTTATTTTTGTATCTGTCTCATCTGCTGTAAGGTTCTGAGGACGGGGTGCTGTCCCCGAAAGTACTCAACTTCAATACAGTTTTGTTCTTTGCTGATAACGTCGACTCTGAGTGCCATTTCTTACATGGAGCTATATATATATATATATATATATATATATACATAATATATATATCAGTGCCTCCCCAGGCAATGACCTCACCGCATGTCACTGCTGCAATCCTGTCACTGCAGTACCACTCCTAGATAGGCGAGGTGTATGTACCGCACACCTGTGTCGCTTAGCTTAGTCATCCAGCTACCTCGTTGTACCTCTTTTTTTTCTTTGCATTATGTGCTGTTTGGGGCCTAGTTTTTAAAACTGCCATCCTATTTGCCACTGCAGTGCCACTCCTAGATGGGCCAGGTGTTTGTGCCGCCCACTTGTGTCGCTTAGCTTAGTCATCCAGCTACCTCTGTGCAACCTTTTGGCCTAAAAACAATATTGTCGGCGGTGAGGTGTTCAGAATAGACTGGAAATGAGTGGAAATGAATGTTATTGAGATTAAAAATACTGTAGGATCAAATTACCCCAAATTCTGTGATTTTAGGTGTTTTTATGTTTTCTTCTAAAATTATCCAGATCCAAAACCAAAACCCGAAAGGGTGGTTTTGGCAATACCAATACAGATCCAAAACACAAGCGGGGACCCAGATCCAAAACCAAAACATAATCCGAAAAGTGTCCGCAGCATATCTCTAATTATTGTCGAACCTAATACTGTACCTTTACAAAAATATGAAATGAAGGGGAAAGTGTAAAATAATATGGTACTTTAATATTAGGCAATCACAAGTTTGTGATAGATGGTATAAAGGAAATTTAATAATGTAAGTTCTTTTTCTACTTTTCCACTTTTGTAGGCTGACCATCCTCTGCTTTTACTAACATGGGCTTTCAATGAGAAGGAGGCTGGAAGTGTACATAGGTGGTCATTCCGAGTTGATCGCTCACTGCCGATTTTCGCAGCGCAGCGATCAAGTGAAAAACGGCTATTCTGCGCATGCGCATTGGGATGCAGCGCGCATGCGCTAAGTACTTTCACACAAAACTTTGTAGTTTTACCCAAGCTCGAGCGACGTTTTTCAGTCGCTCGAGTGATCGTAGTATGATTGACAGGAAGTGGGTGTTTCTGGGCGGCAACTCTGCGTTTTCAGGGAGTGTGCTAAAAAACGCAGACGTGCCAGCCAAAAACGCAGGAGTGGCTGGGGAAAGGGGGGAGTGGCTGGCCGAACGCAGGGCGTGTCTGGCCGAACGCAGGGCGTGTTTGTGACGTCAAACCAGGAACTATACAGACTGCATTCATCGCAAGATAGGAGTAGGTCTGGAGCTACTCAGAAACGGCATGAAATTTTTCACGCGCAATTCTGCTAATCTTTCGTTCGCACTACTGCTAAGCTAAGATACACTCCCAGAGGGCGGCCCCAGAGGGCGGCGGCCTAGCGTGTGCACTGCTGCTAAAAGCAGCTAGCGAGTGATCAACTCGGAATGAGGGCCTTAGTTGTATGTAAATAGTGGATATGCAGAATGCATGGTGTTAGTTATGTCTTTTTTTAGTCTAGTAATCATTTATGCCAATAAATGGAAAGGTGCTGAGGACTCTAAAAAAGTTAGCTGGATCTTTTTGGTGGTCCAAAGAAACATAGTGAAGATTCTAGGAGGCTTAATTCATCTTGAAGGGAAGCAGGTTTAAATCGGGGCCCCATGCATATATCCAGATAATACAATAATTTATCATTTATTTGTAACAACTGCATTTTTTTTGTTAAGGAAGTCATTTCCCGATACATCTTTTGTGTCATGCTGTCATTCTTTCTTTGTTCTTGTATACTGGTTAGCATTACTGCCTCACAATACTGAGAACATGGGTTTGATTTGCACCACTGCCCTAACTGTGTGCTGTTTGTATTAGAGATGAGCGGGTTCGGTTTCTTTGAATCCGAACCCGCACGAACTTCACTTTTTTTTTCACGGGTCCGAGCGACTCGGATCTTCCCGCCTTGCTCGGTTAACCCGAGCGCGCCCGAACGTCATCATGACGCTGTCGGATTCTCGCGAGACTCGGATTCTATATAAGGAGCCGCGCGTCGCCGCCATTTTCACACGTGCATTGAGATTGATAGGGAGAGGACGTGGCTGGCGTCCTCTCCATTAGAATAGATTAGAAGAGAGAGAGAGAGAGAGAGATTGTGCAGACAGAGTTTACCACAGTGACCAGTGCAGTTGTTGTTAAGTTAACTTTTATTTAATATATCCGTTCTCTGCTATATCCGTTCTCTGCCTGAAAAAAACGATACACAGCAGTCACACAGTGTGACTCAGTCTGTGTGCACTCAGCTCAGCCCAGTGTGCTGCACATCAATGTATAAAAGCTTATAATAATTGTGGGGGAGACTGGGGAGCACTGCAGGTTGTTATAGCAGGAGCCAGGAGTACATAATATTATATTAATTTAAAATTAAACAGTGCACACTTTTGCTGCAGGAGTGCCACTGCCAGTGTGACTAGTGGTGACCAGTGCCTGACCACCAGTATAGTAGTATATTGTTGTATACTATCTCTTTATCAACCAGTCTATATTAGCAGCAGACACAGTACAGTGCGGTAGTTCACGGCTGTGGCTACCTCTGTGTCGGCAGTCGGCACTCGGCAGGCAGTCCGTCCATCCATAATTGTATAATTATATACCACCTAACCGTGGTATTTTTTTTTCTTTCTTTATACCGTCGTCATAGTCATACTAGTTGTTACGAGTATACTACTATCTCTTTATCAACCAGTGTACAGTGCGGTAGTTCACGGCTGTGGCTACCTCTGTGTCGGCAGTCGGCAGGCAGTCCGTCCATCCATAATTGTATTATTATAATATATACCACCTAACCGTGGTTTTTTTTTCATTCTTTATACCGTCATAGTGTCATACTAGTTGTTACGAGTATACTACTATCTCTTTATCAACCAGTGTACAGTGCGGTAGTTCACGGCTGTGGCTACCTCTGTGTCGGCAGTCGGCAGGCAGTCCGTCCATCCATAATTGTATTATAATATATACCACCTAACCGTGGTTTTTTTTTCATTCTTTATACCGTCATAGTGTCATACTAGTTGTTACGAGTATACTACTATCTCTTTATCAACCAGTGTACAGTGCGGTAGTTCACGGCTGTGGCTACCTCTGTGTCGGCAGTCGGCAGGCAGTCCGTCCATCCATAATTGTATTACAATATATACCACCTAACCGTGGTTTTTTTTTCATTCTTTATACCGTCATAGTCAGTCATACTAGTTGTTACGAGTATACTACTATCTCTTTATCAACCAGTGTACAGTGCGGTAGTTCACGGCTGTGGCTACCTCTGTGTCAGAACTCGGCAGGCAGTCCGTCCATCCATAATTGTATTACAATATATACCACCTAACCGTGGTTTTTTTTTCATTCTTTATACCGTCATAGTCAGTCATACTAGTTGTTACGAGTATACTACTATCTCTTTATCAACCAGTGTACAGTGCGGTAGTTCACGGCTGTGGCTACCTCTGTGTCGGCACTCGGCAGGCAGTCCGTCCATCCATAATTGTATTACAATATATACCACCTAACCGTGGTTTTTTTATACCACCTAACCGTGGCAGTCCGTCCATAATTGTATACTAGTATCCAATCCATCCATCTCCATTGTTTACCTGAGGTGCCTTTTAGTTCTGCCTATAAAATATGGAGAACAAAAAAGTTGAGGTTCCAAAATTAGGGAAAGATCAAGATCCACTTCCACCTCGTGCTGAAGCTGCTGCCACTAGTCATGGCCGAGACGATGAAATGCCAGCAACGTCGTCTGCCAAGGCCGATGCCCAATGTCATAGTACAGAGCATGTCAAATCCAAAACACCAAATATCAGAAAAAAAAGGACTCCAAAACCTAAAATAAAATTGTCGGAGGAGAAGCGTAAACTTGCCAATATGCCATTTACCACACGGAGTGGCAAGGAACGGCTGAGGCCCTGGCCTATGTTCATGGCTAGTGGTTCAGCTTCACATGAGGATGGAAGCACTCAGCCTCTCGCTAGAAAACTGAAAAGACTCAAGCTGGCAAAAGCACCGCAAAGAACTGTGCGTTCTTTGAAATCCCAAATCCACAAGGAGAGTCCAATTGTGTCGGTTGCGATGCCTGACCTTCCCAACACTGGACGTGAAGAGCATGCGCCTTCCACTATTTGCATGCCCCCTGCAAGTGCTGGAAGGAGCACCCGCAGTCCAGTTCCTGATAGTCAGATTGAAGATGTCAGTGTTGAAGTACACCAGGATGAGGAGGATATGGGTGTTGCTGGCGCTGGGGAGGAAATTGACCAGAAGGATTCTGATGGTGAGGTGGTTTGTTTAAGTCAGGCACCCGGGGAGACACCTGTTGTCCGTGGGAGGAATATGGCCGTTGACATGCCAGGTGAAAATACCAAAAAAATCAGCTCTTCGGTGTGGAGGTATTTCACCAGAAATGCGGACAACAGGTGTCAAGCCGTGTGTTCCCTTTGTCAAGCTGTAATAAGTAGGGGTAAGGACGTTAACCACCTCGGAACATCCTCCCTTATACGTCACCTGCAGCGCATTCATAATAAGTCAGTGACAAGTTCAAAAACTTTGGGTGACAGCGGAAGCAGTCCACTGACCAGTAAATCCCTTCCTCTTGTAACCAAGCTCACGCAAACCACCCCACCAACTCCCTCAGTGTCAATTTCCTCCTTCCCCAGGAATGCCAATAGTCCTGCAGGCCATGTCACTGGCAAGTCTGACGAGTCCTCTCCTGCCTGGGATTCCTCCGATGCATCCTTGCGTGTAACGCCTACTGCTGCTGGCGCTGCTGTTGTTGCCGCTGGGAGTCGATGGTCATCCCAGAGGGGAAGTCGTAAGCCCACTTGTACTACTTCCAGTAAGCAATTGACTGTTCAACAGTCCTTTGCGAGGAAGATGAAATATCACAGCAGTCATCCTACTGCAAAGCGGATAACTGAGTCCTTGACAACTATGTTGGTGTTAGACGTGCGTCCGGTATCCGCCGTTAGTTCACAGGGAACTAGACAATTTATTGAGGCAGTGTGCCCCCGTTACCAAATACCATCTAGGTTCCACTTCTCTAGGCAGGCGATACCGAGAATGTACACGGACGTCAGAAAAAGACTCACCAGTGTCCTAAAAAATGCAGTTGTACCCAATGTCCACTTAACCACGGACATGTGGACAAGTGGAGCAGGGCAGGGTCAGGACTATATGACTGTGACAGCCCACTGGGTAGATGTATGGACTCCCGCCGCAAGAACAGCAGCGGCGGCACCAGTAGCAGCATCTCGCAAACGCCAACTCTTTCCTAGGCAGGCTACGCTTTGTATCACCGCTTTCCAGAATACGCACACAGCTGAAAACCTCTTACGGCAACTGAGGAAGATCATCGCGGAATGGCTTACCCCAATTGGACTCTCCTGTGGATTTGTGGCATCGGACAACGCCAGCAATATTGTGTGTGCATTAAATATGGGCAAATTCCAGCACGTCCCATGTTTTGCACATACCTTGAATTTGGTGGTGCAGAATTTTTTAAAAAACGACAGGGGCGTGCAAGAGATGCTGTCGGTGGCCAGAAAAATTGCGGGACACTTTCGGCGTACAGGCACCACGTACAGAAGACTGGAGCACCACCAAAAACTACTGAACCTGCCCTGCCATCATCTGAAGCAAGAAGTGGTAACGAGGTGGAATTCAACCCTCTATATGCTTCAGAGGTTGGAGGAGCAGCAAAAGGCCATTCAAGCCTATACAATTGAGCACGATATAGGAGATGGAATGCACCTGTCTCAAGTGCAGTGGAGAATGATTTCAACGTTGTGCAAGGTTCTGATGCCCTTTGAACTTGCCACACGTGAAGTCAGTTCAGACACTGCCAGCCTGAGTCAGGTCATTCCCCTCATCAGGCTTTTGCAGAAGAAGCTGGAGGCATTGAAGAAGGAGCTAACACGGAGCGATTCCGCTAGGCATGTGGGACTTGTGGATGCAGCCCTTAATTCGCTTAACAAGGATTCACGGGTGGTCAATCTGTTGAAATCAGAGCACTACATTTTGGCCACCGTGCTCGATCCTAGATTTAAAGCCTACCTTGGATCTCTCTTTCCGGCAGACACAGGTCTGCTGGGGTTGAAAGACCTGCTGGTGACAAAATTGTCAAGTCAAGCGGAACGCGACCTGTCAACATCTCCTCCTTCACATTCTCCCGCAACTGGGGGTGCGAGGAAAAGGCTCAGAATTCCGAGCCCACCCGCTGGCGGTGATGCAGGGCAGTCTGGAGCGACTGCTGATGCTGACATCTGGTCCGGACTGAAGGACCTGCCAACGATTACGGACATGTCGTCTACTGTCACTGCATATGATTCTCTCAACATTGATAGAATGGTGGAGGATTATATGAGTGACCGCATCCAAGTAGGCACGTCACACAGTCCGTACTTATACTGGCAGGAAAAAGAGGCAATTTGGAGGCCCTTGCACAAACTGGCTTTATTCTACCTAAGTTGCCCTCCCACAAGTGTGTACTCCGAAAGAGTGTTTAGTGCCGCCGCTCACCTTGTCAGCAATCGGCGTACGAGGTTACATCCAGAAAATGTGGAGAAGATGATGTTCATTAAAATGAATTATAATCAATTCCTCCGCGGAGACATTGACCAGCAGCAATTGCCTCCACAAAGTACACAGGGAGCTGAGATGGTGGATTCCAGTGGGGACGAATTGATAATCTGTGAGGAGGGGGATGTACACGGTGATATATCGGAGGGTGAAGATGAGGTGGACATCTTGCCTCTGTAGAGCCAGTTTGTGCAAGGAGAGATTAATTGCTTCTTTTTTGGGGGGGGTCCAAACCAACCCGTCATATCAGTCACAGTCGTGTGGCAGACCCTGTCACTGAAATGATGGGTTGGTTAAAGTGTGCATGTCCTGTTTTGTTTATACAACATAAGGGTGGGTGGGAGGGCCCAAGGATAATTCCATCTTGCACCTCTTTTTTCTTTTCTTTTTCTTTGCATCATGTGCTGATTGGGGAGGGTTTTTTGGAAGGGACATCCTGCGTGACACTGCAGTGCCACTCCTAGATGGGCCCGGTGTTTGTGTCGGCCACTAGGGTCGCTAATCTTACTCACACAGCTACCTCATTGCGCCTCTTTTTTTCTTTGCGTCATGTGCTGTTTGGGGAGGGTTTTTTGGAAGGGACATCCTGCGTGACACTGCAGTGCCACTCCTAGATGGGCCCGGTGTTTGTGTCGGCCACTAGGGTCGCTAATCTTACTCACACAGTCAGCTACCTCATTGCGCCTCTTTTTTTCTTTGCGTCATGTGCTGTTTGGGGAGGGTTTTTTGGAAGGGCCATCCTGCGTGACACTGCAGTGCCACTCCTAGATGGGCCCGGTGTTTGTGTCGGCCACTAGGGTCGCTAATCTTACTCACACAGCTACCTCATTGCGCCTCTTTTTTTCTTTGCGTCATGTGCTGTTTGGGGAGGGTTTTTTGGAAGGGCCATCCTGCGTGACACTGCAGTGCCACTCCTAGATGGGCCCGGTGTTTGTGTCGGCCACTAGGGTCGCTAATCTTACTCACACAGCTACCTCATTGCGCCTCTTTTTTTCTTTGCGTCATGTGCTGTTTGGGGAGGGTTTTTTGGAAGGGACATCCTGCGTGACACTGCAGTGCCACTCCTAGATGGGCCCGGTGTTTGTGTCGGCCACTAGGGTCGCTTATCTTACTCACACAGCGACCTCGGTGCAAATTTTAGGACTAAAAATAATATTGTGAGGTGTGAGGTATTCAGAATAGACTGAAAATGAGTGTAAATTATGGTTTTTGAGGTTAATAATACTTTGGGATCAAAATGACCCCCAAATTCTATGATTTAAGCTGTTTTTTAGTGTTTTTGGAAAAAAACACCCGAATCCAAAACACACCCGAATCCGACAAAAATAATTCGGTGAGGTTTTGCCAAAACGCGTTCGAACCCAAAACACGGCCGCGGAACCGAACCCAAAACCAAAACACAAAACCCGAAAAATTTCAGGCGCTCATCTCTAGTTTGTATAGTCTTCCTGTACTTGTATGGGTTTTCTGCGGTTACTCCGGTTTCCTCCCACAGTTCAAAACTATACCAGTAGAGGTGTGTAAGTGTGTGCATGTATATGGGAGACTTGATGGGTTCATAACTGCCGTCAAATTCTATGTTTCTATGTAATCTTCATAATCTATTACATCTCAACAACAAAAATATCAAGTCAATGTACAATCTTTATCAGTTCTTATAATGTATTGTCTGTGAAGAAACTCACAAAGCAAGGGGATGTTGTGACATTCAAGAATGACAGCTGCAGCTTCACAAAAAGGAGGCACACTCTTGTAGAATGAAAATTTGTGAATTGTCCCAGCTGCAAAGCACAGAACTGACATTCTGTACAAACTGCATCTAGGGCCTGGGAATGCCAAAGCATTAAAAAGATACAGGGGTATATTTACTAAAATTCGTATTTTCCCGTTTGAGGTCAAAGTTCAATCACGAATGACATCGAAAGTGTAAAGTTGCAACTTTTTGAATTTAGTACGACTAATTTACTAAGCTGTCGTATTCTGCATTTTCGGATTTACCGATGTCGATGTCATTCGTTTTTTTTGGCAGTGTTTTACGTGAGTGACTTGTAAAACACTGTCGACTTTAATACAATGAATCTCGGCCGGATCTGAGAGATCCGTGCTGGGCTTCATTGTGCACCTTTTAAAAAAATGTAATCAGTGTTAAAATAAAATAAAAAATTGCGTGGGGTCCCCCCTCCTAGGCCAAACCAGCCTCGGGCTCTTTGAGTCGATCCTGGTTGAAAAAATATGGGAAAAAAATGTCAGGGGTTCCCCCATATTTAAGCAACCAGCACCGGGCTCTGCACCTGGCCCCAAAAATACAGGGGACAAAAAGCGTAGGGGTCCCCCGTATTTCTGAAACCAGCACCGGGCTCCACTAGCCAGATACATAATGCCACAGCCAGGGGACACTTTTATCTAGGTCCCTGCGGCCCTGGCATTACATAACCAACTAGTCACCCCTGGCCGGGGTACCCTGGAGGAGTGGGGACCCCTTCAATCAAGGGGTCCCCCCCCTCCAGCCACCCAAGGGCCAGGGGTGAAGCCCGAGGCTGTCCCCCCCATCCAAGGGCTGCGGATGGGAGGCTGATAGCCTTTTTGTCAAACAATGAATATTGTTTTTAGTAGCAGTACTACAAGTCGCAGCAAGCCTCCCCCGCAAGCTGGTACTTGGAGAACCACAAGTACCAGCATGCGGAGGAAAACCGGGCCCGCTGGTACCTGTAGTACTACTACTAAAAAAATACCCCAATAAAAACATAAGACACACACCTTGAAAGTAAAACGTTAATGCATACATCCACACCTCCATATACACATACTTACCTATGTTCACACGAGGGTCGGTCCTCTTCTCCATGTAGAATCCATGGTGTACCTGTTGAAAAAATTATACTCACAAAATCCAGTGTAGAAGGCTCCTCTTGTAATCCATTTGTAATCCAGGTACTTTGCAAAAAAAAAAAAAAAAAAACGGACACCCGACCTCGCACTGAAAGTAGCCCCATGTTTTCACATGGGACCCCTTTCCCCGAATGCCAGGAACCCCCTCTGACTTATGTCTAAGAGGGTTCCATCAGCCAATCAGGGAGCGCCACATTGTGGCACCCTCCTGATTGGCTGTGTGCTCCTGTAGTGTATGACAGGCAGCACACGGCAGTGTTACAATGTAGCGCCTATGCGCTCCATTGTAATCAATGGTGGAAACTTTGTGGTCAGCGGTTGACCGAAAGTATCCTCACCGCTGACCGCAAAGTTCCCACCAGCAGAGCCCGGTGCTGGTTGCTTAAATATGGGGGAACCCCTGACATTTCCCCCCCCATATTTTTTCAACCAGGGCCGGCTCAAAGAGCCCGAGGCTGGTTTTGCTTAGGAGGGGGGACCCCACGCATTTTTTTTTCCAAAAAAATAACACTTTCCCATCCCCTTCCCACTGATAAACATGCACGGATCTCATGAATCCATGCATGCCTATCCAAACACGGCAAAAAAAAGCAGGTCTGTTTTTTTTTAGCACTTTTTCACGAATTGTATTTCAGCACGGCAGTGTTTGGCTATTGTCGGCAGTGTTTGTGATTTGCACTTTTTAGTAAATTCACGATTTCTACCAAATTGCAGGCGTATTTGACCGATGGTGTATTGATTCGTAATTTTTTCCTAGGACTTCCAAAATATTACGAATGCCCTCATCACTGCCGAGATTTTTGCTTAGTAAATTCCCGACATGACACTTTGAAGAAAAAACGTCATCTCGGTCAAAATCGGGACCTTAGTAAATATACCCCACAGTATCTAAAAAACAGCCTTGTAATTGTAAGTACAGTCGGATGAAAAAGTACCTTAGCTGTTTGAAAAGGAAATTGACAAAAACATTTTCCACAAATCATCCACAGATCCACATAGGAGAATGGTATAACAAATAGAAAGAGTCACATTCCCTGCAAAATGGATGAGATATGCTCTTTGAAGCAAATATGCTAATGACATATAGGGGTGAACCTATTATCTACAAGGAAGATTAAACATTGGAGCAGAGAAACATAAACAAAGCACAAGCTGCAGTATATGTTGTACATGTTCCTAAAAAATATTCACAAGATTGGCAAACATCTATTCTAAATGGCCTGAACAGAGCTATAACTTCAGCTAGAGTTAGGGAAACAAGCGAAAGTACCACATACTGTAGCAATGAGAAATAAGAGTGGATTAAACCTTCCGCACCTGAGAACTAACCATGTTCTCACCAGGCAAGAACTCAGTTGGATGTATTAAATCAAAGTCTGACTCTGTAGGCCACATTCAAAGATTCAAGGTAAGATTACTTAAGATTGGGATATTTGCATATTTGTAAAAATATTATGTAAATTATTTTACTAATTATGCAACAGTTGCTTATATATTTAGGACCCCGAGGGTCTTATTAGCTGTATGGAAGACACAGTTAGACATCAGGCTATCAAAGCTTCCTTTTTAAATGATGACATTTAAGATTTGTTGTACAAGCATGTGTCAGAAATGGAAGACAACAAGTTTAATTAGCAACAAATAAATTAAAAGTTAACTTTTAAGTTTTTATTTTTGACAAAAACATCTTATTTAACTTAAAAAACCCTCAATAATGTACTTACTGCAGGATTGCAATTTTAATCTATTAGTACATTTTATTAATAGAACCTATGCACTGATCCAATAACATATACTGGAAATAACATTGGGCAGAGAAATTCTTCCTCAATCCTATATATAATAAATAAATGCATTGCCTTCCTTCCTAATACATACCCAGGTTTAAGGTGCACATGTAGTAGTAGTCAGTGCCGTCACTAGACATTTTAGCACTGTGTGCAAGAAACGGCATCGGCGCCTCCCCCTCCTAATGCAAACTGGCAGTAGTGCGCGCCATAGGTGCGCGCAAAAAATATAGGGGTGTGGCATCACTGGAAAGGGGTGTGGCCACAAAATAACACCAATTCATATAATGGTGCACAGTAGTCTCCATTATTCAAATTACGCCGCACAGTAGCGCCACTACACCAGGTAGAGCCCCTTTTACACCTTACGGCAGACAGCGCCCCCTTTTTATACATTACAGCAGACAGAGTACCCTTTTTACACATTACGGCAGACAGCGTCCCCCTTTTTTACACATTACGGCAGACAGCGTCCCCTTTTTTACACAATACGGCAGACAGAGTACCCTTTTTACACATTACAGCAGATAGGGTCCCCCTTTTTTACACATTACGGTAGACAGCGTCCCCTTGTTACACATTATGGCAGCCAGTCCCCCTTTTTACACATTGTGGCAGACAGAATAGAGAGAGAGAGAGAGAGAGAGAGAAAGCGAGAGAGAAAGCGAGATAGATAGATAGATAGATAGATAGATAGATAGATAGATAGATAGATACTTACCATCTCTCCGCGCTGGCAGCCAGGCTCCTCGTGCTGGCAGATCCCGGGCAGCCGCAGGGGAGAAGGAGGAGGAGGGAGGGGGACTGGAGCCGCAGCAGCATTATGTAATTGGTAGTGGCGCCGCTGCAGCAGTCCCCTCTCCTTCCGCATTGGCTGCCCGCCGCTGTGAATGCTGGGATGAGGGAAGCGCATCCCAGCATTCACAGCAGAGTCGGGCAGTCAATACGGAAGGAGAGCGGACTGCTCCAGCGGCTCTACTACCAATTACATAGCGCTGCTGTTGCTCCAGTCCCCCTACCTCCTCCTCCTCCCCTGACACTGGCGCTGCTGCTCTCCTCCAGCGCGGCGCACGGGCATGCACAGAACAGGCGGCTTGTAATTAGTCAATTTGACTCATTACAAGCCGCTGGCCGTGCGCCCTCAGGGCAACTGCGCTGTGTGCCAGGCACACCTGGCACACAGGTAGTTACGGCGCTGCACATACCCACTAAAAAACATACATAGCCCTCACTAATAAAAAAATATATACACCCTGCTGTACGTACAATTGCACCCAATATACAGTACAATAAACACACATATATATATATACACCTTTTGTATATACATATACGCCCCAGCGGCACTCCAGGGACTTCTTACAGTGTAACCACTATATAGTACTACAGGAGTGTCAGACCTGCTGATTTAGATTTTATATATATATATATATATATATATATATATAGAGAGAGAGAGACATATACTGTATATATATATATAGATATATATATATATATATATTACACAGGCTACCACTAAATAAGTGATTAACAACAGCCTTCAGGAACACTCTAATCCAACCTGACCCAACTGACTCTTCATCTGAGCCTGGCTGCCTCCGCGGGGCCGTGTCCATGCAGCGCAGTGGAAGGCTCAACTTGCCGCTCAGACTACTGCGCTGGCAGAGGAGAGAGGAGCAATCCAGGGCTGCGCTGGCAGAGGGAGGGGGCGGACATTAATCGCAGCCTCGCTCCGGCTTGGCTGTGAGGAGGATTGCGCTCAGTGTTACCATGATGCGGGGGGGGGGGCGGGCATTACTCGCGACGCGCGACCTCCCGCATCTGCACTGAGGGCTCCGGCTTGGGGAGGGGGGTTGGAGCGGAGCTGATAGCACCTGTCTGCTGCAGATTGTGCTGGCGGCCGATTGCGCTCCAGGTCATCATGCGCTGTGTGCGAGGCACACAGCACACATACCTGGTTACGGCCCTGGTAGTAGTAGAGATGAGCGGGTTCGGTTCTCAGAGAACCGAACCCCCCCCCCCCCCCAAACTTCAACACCCGACCCCGGATCCAAGTCAGGCTCGGGTTTTCCGCTGTCGGATTCTCACAGGGTTTGGATTCCATATAAGGAGCCGCGCGTCGCCGCCATTTTCACTCCAGCATTGGAGAGTGTAGAAAGAGGACGTGTCTCCGTACTAAGTGTGCTGCATCAGTTCAGTGGTAGTGTCGTGTGCTGCATCAGTCCTGTCACAGTGGTGGTGTCCTCTGCTGCCATATGTCCAGTGCTGCTGTATAAGTCCAGTCCAGTGGTGCTGTCTTGTTCTGCATCAGTCCAGTGGTGGTGTCTTGTGCTGCATCAGTCCAGTCACAGTGGTGGTGTCCTCTGCTACCATATGTCCAGTGCTGCTGTATAAGTCCAGTCCATTGCAGTGGTGCTGTGTTGTGCTGCATCAGTACAGTGGTAGTGTCTTGTGCTGCATCAGTCCAGTCACAGTGGTTGTGTCCTCTGCTGCCATATGTCCAGTGCTACTGTATAAGTCCAGTCCAGTGGTGCTGTGTTGTGCTGCATCAGTCCAGTGGTGGTGTCTTGTGCTGCATCAGTCCAGTCACAGTGGTGGTGTCCTCTGCTGCCATATGTCCAGTGCTGCTGCATAAGTCCAGTCCATTGCAGTGGTGCTGTGTTGTCCTGCATCAGTCCAGTGGTGGTGTCCTGTGCTGCTGTATATGTCCAATGATACTGTCGTATATGTCCAGTGATACTGCCGTATATGTCCATTGACAGGCGTATATGTCCAGCATTACTGCCCTATAAATCCAGTGATCCTGCCATATAATTCCAGTGATCCTGCCGTATAATTCCAGTGGTAATGGCGTATAAGTCCAGTCCAGTCCAGTCCAGTGATACTGCCGTATATGTCCAGTGGTACTGCCCTATAAATCCAGTGATCCTGCCGTATAATTCCAGTGATCCTGCCGTATAATTCCAGTGGTACTGGCATATAAATCCAGTCCAGTGATACTGCCATATATGTCCAGTGGTACTGCCATATAAGTCCAGTGGTACTACTGTATAATTCCAGTGATCTTGCCGTATACTGTAATTCCAGTGGTACTGGCTTATAACTCCAGTGATCCTGCTGTATATTTCCATTGATCCTGCCATATAATTCCAGTGATCCTGCTGTATAATTCCAGTGGTACTGGAGTATAAATCCAGTGATCCTGCCGTATAATTCCAGTGATCCTGACGTATAATTCCAATGGTACTGGCGTATAAATCCAGTGATCCTGCCGTATAATTCCAGTGATCCTGCCATATAATTCCAGTGATACTGCCGTATATCTATATCTGCTGCAAAGCGGATTACTGAGGCCATAACAACTACGCTGGTGCTAGACGTGCGTCCGGTATATATGGAAAAATGGAATTATCAAGTAAAACCTTTGGCGCTTGTGGTGAGTTGCTTTTCTTGGAGCAGCTGATACAACGGGGTTAGTTAGACTCTATAACTAGAACAACAATAAACAAGAATAAGCGCTGGATGGGCCAGGTGTTTGTGCCACCCACTTGTGTCACTTAGCTTAGTCATACAGCTACCTCATGCCTTCTTTTACTTCTTGGCATGATGTGCTGTTTGGGTACTATTTTTTTTTAAGTGCCATCTTGTCTGACACTGCAATGCCACTCCTAGATGGGCCAATTGTTTGTGTCGTTTAGCTTAGTTATACAGCTACCTCATCTGTGCATGATGTGCTGTTTGGGGCCTTTTTTTATATCTGCCTTCCTGTCTGACACTGCTGTGCCACTCCTAGATGGGCCAATTGTTTGTGTCGCTTAGCTTAGTCATACAGCTACCTCATTGCACCTCTTTTACATCTTTGCATGATGTGCTGTTTGGGGCCTTTTTTTGTATCTGCCATCCTGTCTGACACTGCAGTGCCACTCCTAGGGGTACATTTGCTAAAAATCCGAGTTTGTCCGATTTGTGTTTTTTTGTCTAAGTGTCAAGGCAGGAATTTTGCGAAGTACAAATGTCGGCAATGTTGGGGCTATACGTAATGATTTTGACAGCAAAGTTCAGAAATACGAATGAATAGACCATCGGTTCTCCAAGTACCAGCTTGCGGGGGAGGCTTGCTGGGACTTGTAGTTCTGCTACAAAAAACAATATCCTTTTTTTGACACAAAAGGCTATCAGCCTCCCATCCACCGCCCATGGATGGGGGGACAGCTTTGGGCTTCACCCCTGGTCCTTGGGTGGCTGGAGGGGGAGACCCCTTGATTTAAGGGGTCCCCACTCCTCCAGGGTACCCCGGACAGGGGTGACTAGTTGGGGATTTAATGCCAGGGCCGCAAGGACCAATATAAAAGTGTACCCTGGCTGTTGCATAATCTCTCTGACTAGTGGAGCCCGGTGCTGGTATTAAAAATACGGGGGACCCCTACGTTTTTTGCCCCCCATATTTTTGGCACCAGGACCAGGCACAGAGCCCGGTGCTGGTTGTTTAAATATGGGGGAACCCTATGCATTTTTTTCCTGTATTTTTACAACCAGGACCGGCTCGAAGAGCCCGAGGCTGGTTACGCATAGGAGGGGGACCTCACGCAATTTTTTTTTTAATCCTTTCTACACTTGTCATAATGCACACAATGAAGCCCTGCTAGGATCTCACAGATCCGGCCGGGCTTCACTGTGTTATGTCCGGCAGTGTTTTACTAATCACTCCCGTAAAACACTGCATGACAATATGAATCACATCGACATCGGAAAATACAAAACTAGAAAACTCGGCAGCTTTGTAAATTACCGTAGATAGATTCAAAAAGTTGCATGAAAATGCACCCGATAAAAAATGAGTTTAATCTCTACCCAAACTGACTCAAACACGAATATTGGTAAATAAACCCCCTAGATGGGCCAGGTGTTTGTGCCGCACACTTGTGTCGCTTAGCTTAGTCATACAGCCACCTCGTTGGCCTTTTGGGCTAAAAACAATATTGTGAGGTGTTCAGAATAAACTGGAAATGAGTGGAAATTAATGTTATTGAGGTTAATAATACCGTAGAATCAAAATTAGCCCCAAATTCTTTGATTTTATCCGTTTTTATGTTTGTTTGTTTTCAAAAATCATCCCGATCCGAAACCAAAACCAAAACATGAAAGGGTGGTTTTGGCAAATCCAATCAAAAACCAAAACACGAGTGGGGAATTACAACCAAAAGACAAAACACGAAAAGTGCCAGCCGCACATCTCTACAAAAAATGTACCACCTATAGTGTTACAATACGTGTATGAATCAGAGATAATAATCTAACACAATGGTTTACTTTCACCTACACTGTCACATAAAATGTATATGAGTCAGAAATAGTAATCGAACACTGCAGTTTAATTTCACCGACAGTGTCGCACAATACGTGTATGAGTACAAAATAAAATATATTACTGTGGTACCACCTTCACCCACAGTGTCGTACAATACATGCATGAGTACCAAATAAAATATATCTCAGTGGTACGACCTTCACCCACAGTGTCGCATAATAAGTGTATGAGTACAAAATAAAAAATATTATTGTGGTACCACCATCACCCACAGTGTTGCACAATACTGTACGTGTATGAGTATGAAAATATTACTGTGGTACCACCTTAACCCACAGTGTCGCACACTACATGTATGACTACAAAATAAAATATATTACTGTGGTACCACCTTCACCCACAGTGTTGCACAATACGTGCAAGAGTATGAAATAAAATATATTACTGTGATACCACCTTCACCCACAGTGTTGCATAATCCATGTATGAGTACGAAATAATAATATACTGCGGTGTGACCGGCAGTGTCACAGTACTTAAAAAAAAATACAAAAAAATTGTATAGTACACTGGGGGACTGCACAAACAACAAAAAATATATATATTTTAATTATATTTTAGGCTTTTTAGCTTTTAATATTTTAATTTTACACTGGGGCAGAGCCCCTGGATGGACGGACAGAGCAACCCTATACAGACACAGCAGCACCTGGATGTATACTGGGGTACAGCTAAAAAAAAATACAAATATTTTTTATTTTAAATTAGGATATTTTATTAGCTTTATTTTTTTTTAACACTGGAACACAGTAGCACCCCCTGGATCGACAACATTGCACCTCTGATGGACAACACAGTACCTCTGATGAACAACATAGCACCACTGGATGGACACAGAACAGACACGTCTACACTGTACAAGCTCCTATCACCGGGGACCTTTATAGAATCCAAAACCCGCGAGAATCCAACAGCAGGAGAATGACGTTTTGCCTCATTTTGGAATCCAAGTAATGCGGAAATCCTGAGCCAGATTCGTATCCTGGCTCAGATCCTTAAGTTTCGGGATGGTCTGGTTCCTGGAGAACCGGACCCGCTCATGTCTAATTATATTTATTTATTTTGTCTAGCAGTTCTTGGTATTGTAGAGTGTGCATTGGCACTATATTTTTTTCTTTCTTTATAGAACCAAAGGAGAATGCTGTGTTAAAGGTTCAGAAGTGTCTTCCATTTACTATGCTGACATATACAGTATAGTGGTGCCAGCCCAAATTGCAGATGTATATTCATTTTACGAGTCTTCTGCATTCTCTGAATTTCTTTGTATTTTTTTTTTATTTTTATCGAGACGACATTTACTGCACATTTGACTATGATAACAGAACTACCTGCATGTAAAGACTGAAGACAATTAATTAGGTAGTGCTGTTACTGTATCTCATGCTCTGTGAAGATGCTACTTAAATGTCCTGAAGATGATTAAGTAATAGAGAGAGAATGTGAAATGACTTTAATAAAGCTTATCAGAGCCCTCAATCTATCATCTAACACTTATTTGGCAGCAGGCAGCAGTTGGATCTACTGGTATCATGAGAGTACACCTGCAATTTGTGAGAGATTCAAAACGCCCATCATTATTTGCATATATTTGCATTTCTTTGAATTTGTAGTCATGGGCCATTTTGTGTATCACATGGTTATACGACATACATGGTTATATAACATACAGTATATGTTGAATTTCAGCTCTGTGTAATTCATCCACATTAAAATATTATGTCCTGACCTGTTTTTTACCTTGGTTTTTTTTTTTTGAGGAGATAACGTCTCATTACTGTAATTTTTCTTCTTTCTGTTGCTGTCTCCACAGGGAACAGACAAGGTGAAGCCCGAAGATTGGCCCAAAGACAGGCCACCCCACCCATAATTAAAAAGGGTGTGTGGCCTTGCTGAAATGGGTGTGGCTTTGCTTAAAGGAGCGTGGCATTGCAGAAAAAGACTAACTTATATCCCAGTTTTGCAACCTGCACGCCCAGACGTTGGCCACCGTAGGAAAAAAAATTATCCTGATTCATGCCCCTTACATTATTTGTCATTTTTCCTCCTTATGGTAATGCCCAGTATACATTATGCCATATACTGCAATGGCCCTTAGACATTATGCCACACACAATAATGCTCATTACACAATATGCCACACACCGTAATGCCCCTGACACATTATGCCACACACCATAATGCCTGTGGCACATTATGCCATGAATCGCAATGCCCATTATACATTATGCTACACACTGCAATGCCCCTGAGATATTATAGCACATATACGAAAAGAGAACAGAGTTGTCTTATAGTGGTGCACAATATTTATAAAACATAACTTTTAATTCATGTGTTTATTAAAAAGAATTTGCGAAATATTAAAAAAGAACATAGAAGTGAAAAAGGTAAGAAAAAGTGTTTTAAAATATGACTCTCTACACACAAGGCGTCCGCCAATCGTGGAGCTTGTATATTTGTCTATTATCTCGTATCAGATATATTTGTGTTTGTATTACTTAATAAATGTTATGCAGTCTCAAGCAGTGTTTGTGTCTTAATTCCTATGTGTGCATCCAATCACAGTTGCAAGGACTTCCTGACTATGTATATATACAGTATGTGAAAGTGCACTGCAAGGATCTTTATTGGTTCCTATTAGGTAATGGATCCGTGTAGTCAAAGCAGGATCTCACATTATATGATCCTCATGCATACCGATCTCTTCATACTATTTACATGAGATGGAGAGAAGTACTGGGCTATATACTGTATTCTTACACTAACAATGATCACATTGGAAGTATAGATATTAAGTCAGTGTTCTTATATTGATCTATGTAGCCATATCAGAGTGACATTCGAAGTAAGTCACTTGTGCTGTTTCTATAAAGTTTGTTGTTAGTATTTATACTGGGCTTATATTCATTAAGCTCATTCTAATTATAAACCCAAAATGTGACTACATCTGAGATGTGTCTGATCAGAGTTCCATGTGGTTATTTTTCTGAATCAGATCATCACTATTCTATTATCCTCTGAGATTAATATCATTAGATGGATCCCAGATATTCCTCCCCCTTCAGTTGCTATATTTAATGAGATCAGGGATATGCAACAGTAACTGCTACCAGACACTTTTATGTAACAGTGGCTGTGTGCATATGCTACAATGTCTGGAGTCAAAAGTGTATTGTTACAAAGTGTCAATATCACTTCTTAGCAGCACTGGTCCATATGGTGCTGTATATAGTCCATTATTGTTGCTGTCTCAGCAGATTGTGTCACATATAAATGTTCAGGTCTTTAATTTCTCCAAGCATATAATTTTCTATATACGTATTTTAATTAACATGTCCATTAGGGTTTGTTTTCGTCCTGCTATTATTATCACATAAGCATGCAACTAATGATTAGGTACACATCCTATATCACAACAATGTATGTCAGCTCCTGTGCAGTTTGTATATAAATTATACTATTATGTTATACATTTACTATTATGTTATTCTATTATATTATACATTATGCCACACACTGCAACCCCCCTGAGACATTATACCACATCCCACAATACCCGTGATATAGTATACCACACACTGTAATGCCTGTGACACATACCACAATGTCCGTTATACCTTATGCCACACACCGCAATGCCGTTATGTATTATGCCACACACTGCAATGTTCCGAGACATTATACCACATACCATAATGCCCATGATATAGTATACCACACACAGTAATGCCTGTGACACATAATGACACACCACAATGTCCGTGACACATTATGACACACACCGCAATGTCCATGATACATTATGCCACACACCGCAATGTCCGTGACACATTATGACACACACCGCAATGTCCATGATACATTATGCCACACACCGCAATGTCCATGAAACATTAAGACTTGTAAATTACCTGCTTGTTGCCAGGGGTTTCATGCTCTTGGTTCCATGCACGGTGCCAGGGGTTTTCATGCTCAGGGTGTCATGCTCGTTGCCAGGGGTTTCATGTGCTAGGTGTTATGCTTGTTGCCAGGGGTATCATGTGCTTGGTGTCAAGCTCATTGCCACGGTGTAACATTTGTTGCCAGGGGTTTCATGCACTGGGTGTCATGCTCGTTGCTAGGGTGTAATGCTTGTTGCCAGGGATTTCATGAGCTGGGTGTCGTGCTTGTTATCAGGGGGTAATGCTTGTTGCTAGGGCTGTGACCCCAGTGCCACATATGCCCTCAGTGCCAGATATTCCCCCACAGTGCCAGATACACATATGCCCCCAGTGCCCTATATGCCTGCCCAGTGCTAGATACACATATGGCCCCAGTGCCAAATATGATTCTGTGCTGTCCAGGAAGGAGGGTACAGTCTGTAAGTACGGGAAGGAGCTGGAGGGCACAGCACGCGCCTCTCCTGTGTCCGTCCTGTGTCTCCAGCGGCGTGACTGTCAAATGAAGAGCCGGTTCATGAGCCAATCAGAGCTTGCAGACCGGCAGCTGCGGTTGCTGATTGGCTGCCGGTTCACGAGCTCTGATTGGCTCACGGACCGACACTTCATTTGACAGACACGCTGCCGCTGGAGACACAGGATGGACACAGGAGAGGCGTGCGCTGTGCCCTCCGGCTCCTTCCCAAACTCACACACAGCAGCAATCAGTGGCAGTGCCCCCGCAGCCCTGCACCTCCAAGCCTCCGCAGTGGCTGCAGGGGTGGGAGTTATGCCAGTGGCATCCCGATTTATCACGTTAATAAATAACCCTGGTTTTAGGGCTATTGGAAAAGGATTATTAGTTATACAGTTGAACATGTGCATACTTACTTTAAAATTACTTTAAAAAATATCGACCTTTATTATATACTACTTATATATTTTCTACAGTATCTTATTTTTATTTTCATAGGATGACATTGATAAGCCAATTTATTCATTGAATATAATATAGACATATCTTAAAAACCAAGCAAATTGCACTATAGCTTATTCCAATCATCCCACAACACTTCTGCTGTAATAAAGCATTCTTTATTAGACTATTACAGTACAGACACCATACTGTGCTTGCTAGTCCTTTACGCTGCTCTCTGTTGGATATTTTAATTCCACACTCTGGGACCTCACATGATACCCATGCTTTGTTGATGAGGTTAAAAACATTATTTACAGACCAATAAACTGATTGCTTTGCAAGAAAATAAAGATCTTAATCTGAAATGCATGATTATTTTGCTTAAATATTACTTGTATGTTGCCCAGGATTTATTAATTAAAGATCAAGAGATCTGTTCACCGTAAATGCCAGTATAAGTGCAGAACGGATTACCTCTTCTTTCTTTCACTGCACAAGTCCTCACATTGATGTCAGTCCACCAGGGATTGACTTAGGGAAACCTCGGGTGCTAGGGTATTAGAGAGAAAATCATCTGACCAGCCAGTAGCGAAACATTTTAGAGTACTTAATCATGGCCTTGCGATGATTTGCTACAAACTGATTGCTCACATTCACATCCCTGAACATCACAAAGGGCGTGCAGAGCTAAGACACTACTACATGCTGAGGAAAGATGGATTTACCAGCTGAATACTGTGTATCCCCACAGACTAAGGGGTCTATTTACTAAGCCTTGGATGGAGATAAAGTCGCTGGAGATAAAAGGGGCATTCCCAGTTGATAGCTCGCTAGCTACTTTTTGCAGCCGCGCGAACGCATATTTTCCGCCCACAGGGAAGTGTATATTTGCTGTGCAAGGGTGCGATCGCTTTTGCAGCCGAGCGGTACAAAAATAGTTTGTGCAGTTTCTGAGTAGCTCAAAACTTACTCAGCCCTTGCGATCACTTCAGCCTGTCCGGTCCCAGAATTGACGTCAGACACCCGCCCTGCAAACGCTTGGACACGCCTGCGTTTTTTCAAACACTCCCAGAAAACGGTCAGTTGACACCCATAAATGCCTTCTTCCTGTCAATCTCCTTGCGATCGGCTGTGCGAATGGACTCTTCATTAAATCCATCACACAGCAACGATCCGCTTTGTACCCGTATGCCGCACCTGAGCATTGCGGCGGATACACATGCACAGTAGTGACCTGATCGCAGCACTGCGAAAAATGGCAGCATGCGATCAGGTCGGAATGACCCCGTGAGTGCTGCATTTCCTATAGACTTTGACTTTACTAGTATGAAACACATACAAATACCACTGACTCATCGTAAAATATCCTGAACCATAAGGACAAGAAACTTGAAATTTGGACAATAGCTTGCTTTTGTGACGTAGGCACCCACTAAGAAGGGATTTTTCAAAATTCCAACCACAATGGGTTAAAAGGGGTGAAATAACTCGCAGAGGAGAATTATGGCAGCCTACTTAACCAGGGCTACAAAGAATGCATGGTGCAGGTGATACTAAATCCTGAGGGGGGAGGACACAAAGCTCTTTTCCTGGACTTCCTTGCAGTGGCAGTTGCAGAGCACTCCATTATTTAAATAGGGGAGCCACATCAACTGCCACCTCTAAACACTGTCAAACATTGCAGAGTGTGGCTCCCCTATTTGAATAGTAAACTGCTCTAAAACTGCCACTGGCAAATAAGTGCAGCCTTATGGTTCAAGATATTTTGTGATGAGTCAGTGGTATTTGCTATATATATATATATATATATATAATAGGATTTTAATACCTACCGGTAAATCCTTTTCTCTTAGTACGTAGAGGATGCTGGGGACTCCGTAAGGATCATGGGGTGTAGACGGGATCCGCAGGAGACATGGGCACACTATAAGACTTTGAATGGGTGTGAACTGGCTCCTCCCTCTATGCCCCTCCTCCAGACCTCAGTTAGAAAACTGTGCCCAGGGAGACGGACATTTCGAGGAAAGAATTTATTGTTTAAACACGGTGAGTGTCATACCAGCTCACACCACGAACATACCGCAGAACGTGGCATTGAAAAGAATACCAGTCAATGGCATGAAAAATACACAGCCACATGCTGAGAAAATATGTAACACAACCAGTGTGCCAACACAACCAATAATAAGACACTGCACGCCATTGCATGCACAACGTCAGCAACAGCCTGACAGAAAAGAAACACCACAAGAGTGTAAACATAACCAATAACTGCAGACACAGTACGCACTGGGACGGGTGCCCAGCATCCTCTACGGTCTAAGAGAAAAGGATTTACCGGTAGGTATTAAAATCCTATTTTCTCATACGTCCTAGAGGATGCTGGGGACTCCGTAAGGACCATGGGGTTTATACCAAAGCTCCAGACCGGGCGGGAGAGTGCGGACGACTCTGCAGCACCAATTGAGCAAACATGAGGTCCCTATCAGCCAGGGTATCAAACTTGTACAGCTTAGCCAAGGTGTTTGAACCCTACCAAGTATCCGCTCGGCAAAGTTGAACCGGCGAGACTCCTCGGGCATCCGCCCAAGAATAGCCCATCTACCTAGTAGAATGGGTCACCACCTACTTCGGTAACTGCAATCCAGCCGTAGAACGAGCACGCCGAATTGTATCACAGATCCAGCCTGTAACAGACTGCAGAGACGCAGGCGCCCCAATCACGGTGGGATATACCGAAGAAACAGAGCCTCTGTTTTCCCAATCTGAGCCAAATTGGCGACATAAATATCCAAAGCCCTGACTACATCGAGAGACCTTGAATCAGCCAATGGGTAAGCAACCACAGGAATCAAATAGGCAGGTTTCTGCAAAACACCAAAATCACTTTTTTGGCAGAACTATTATCCGAGTTCTCAATTCCGCTCAATCCACCTGGAAGATCAAACAGGGGCTCTTGTGAGACCCAGCCGCAACTTCTAACATCCGCCTTGTGGACGCCAAAGCCAAAAGCATGACCACTCTCCAAGAGAGAAATATTTAACACAACCATTCATAAAGGTTCCAAACATCTTGACACAAGAAAACGTAACACCACGTCAAGGGCCTACGGTGCAAATGGGGGCACAAATGGAGGTTGGATGTGCCGTACTCCTCCCACAAAGGTGCCAATTCTTTCTTGAAAGAAAATTTATGAGGCCAAAACTGCACCGAAATGGAGCCTAACTTTAGGCCTGCACCCACACCTGATTGCAAAGAATGGAGAAGAACGACCCAGCTGAAATCTTCCATAGTAGCCTTCTTGAATTCACACCAAGACACACATTATCTCCAAACACGGTGGTAAAGCTTCGCCGTTACATCTTTTCTAGCCCTAAGAAGTGTGGAAACCACTTCACCGGGAATATCCATTCTGGTTAAGATATGGTGTTCAACCGCCACACGGTCAAACGCATCTGCGGTAAGTGTTGATACACTCCTGGATCTTGTTGTAACCGTTCCTCACGGAGAGGAAGAGGCCAGGGATCTTCTATGAGGAAATCCTGAAGAACTGGATACCAAGCCCCCCTCGTTTAGACCGGAACAATGAGGACCACCTGAACCTTTGTTCTTCTTATGTTTATCACCCTCAGAAGAGTGAAAACGGAGGGGACACATAGACCAACTGAAAACACCCAAGGTGTCCGGAGGACGTCCACTGCTATAGCTTGAGCGTCCTCTGACCTGGAACAATATCTCTGAGATCTCTCGTTGAGGCGAGACGCCAACATGTCCAATTGTGGCATTCCTCCAAGACTTGTCGCTTCAGTGAAAACTTCTCGATGACAACCGTATTTCTCCCTGATGGAGATCGTTCTGCAGAGGAATCTATTTCTCCGTCGTTCACATCCAGAGCGAAGACTGCTAATATAGCGGTTACCAGTCTTTCCACCCAGCGGAAAACTTTTTCAGCATCTGCCATTGCAACTTAGCTCCTTGTTCTGCCCTAGCGGCTTACTTACACGACTGCTGTCAAGTCGTCCAACAGAATTAACACGGGCAGATCACGAAGCATATGTTCATTGAAAATAGCTCTTAATTCAAGAAAGCTTATTGTAGATAAGCTTCCCAGCTTGACCTTTTCCTCTGGAATTACTTCCCTTGCATGGACTGCTCCCCAGTCTTGGAAATCTGCATGCATGGACACCAGGATCTCATCCTGGATTCCGAACCTTCGTCGCTCTAGGAGGTGAGAACTGAACCGACACCACAGGATCGAAAACCTGCCTATCAGGATTTTATTCCGGCACATGCAAAAGTGAGACCCAGACCACATTTCCAACTGGCCACGTGAAAACCACTCTGGCATCTGACCTGCTCACCAAAAAGGCCTCTGAGGCCGCACCGATCTTCTTCATCAACGGAACATATTGATGGATTGTCACTGCAAATCTGATCCGACTCCGAATCCGCAGACCTCTTTCCACAGGAACACACAGAACTTCAACCGTTCCGTATCTACTCTGATACCTACCTCCGACGCCTGCATCGTTGGGAATAACAGCCTTCCCCTGTGTTGAAGAACAGTCAGAGAGAAAAACAACAATTTGCACCACTTGTATCTTGACCTCGCCGTATTCCGGAGAGTGCTCCAGTACAGAACAACAATGGCTCTTACTATTGAAAGAATACCGTCCCACTGCCATCACTCCGGTGAAGTGGCAAAGACAATCCTGGATAACCACCCAGGTAATCAGAATGCGGAGAACAATGCATTCATTTTTTTTTTAAACAGGGACAGCAGGACAATGCTCTGAACCTGACGCACCTCTGGTATGGCATCGCGTACTACCTTCCCTTCCAGAAGGGAAACGGCAAGATATATTAGAAAAATTAGAGAGGGGAAACATCTGTAACGCCAGAATATCCCCCTTTGGATCCTTTAATTTACTCACAGGTCCTAGTCTATTCCCGGACTGACTGAAAAGTAGTAGACGAGTTCCCACCGGAGTGGGCTCCAGCCAGATAGACTCAGTGACATGCTGTGGATGTGGTAGAAACAGAAAACGACATCCGCTTCTGCGAACCTAATAAGGCTGCAGAACTTTTACCTTTTCACCTTCCACTGCCTGCACAGAAAAGGAAAAAAGAATGGTATCGAACCGGTTAAAACAACTGCATCCTACAAACGAATGCGTCACCAACCGTTGTGAAGGGGACTAACTCACGAAGTTAGATTTACCAGCCGTATCCACCGAGATCAACTGAACTGAGGCATCACCAACATCGGTACACCGTCCCAGGAAGAAACTTCAGTATCTCTCGGAGTCAGCCTCAGCATTCCCCCGGCCACACCTCCTGTATATGCACGGCACCCTGCCGCAATGTTATAGAGAAGAACCAACATAAGGAACATCCCCTCTCTTTTTAGGGTAAATATATCGGATGCCTATCCGAATATAAACACTCCCCCATGCGCATGTAATGCAAATAACATCAAAGCATAGAAATAAAATATCACTTAGCTTCCTGTATACGATCCTTTGAGACAGGGCCCGTGTCGACCAGACGTTGACCTTTGCAGTATTCTATCCGTGGCGGGAAAAGAATAAACATTCGGACTCCTTGAGAGTATCTGAGACCAACTTGACACGGCCGACCTAGAGCCTTATCAACAGAGCGACCAGCACATGAGAAGGAATACTGTTACTTCAGCATTCATTATAAATCATAATATGAATATGTAAAACCCTGTTGTTATAATAAGTTAATTTGAGAAGTTAATGAAAATTTAATGTAAAAAAAATTGTAATAAAAGCAATTAAAGGTTATGTTACCCTCACGGAGGGCAAAAGACTTGTGAAGCAATTTTATAACCCTCATAGAGGGTAAATGGGACAGGCAGAGCAGTTAACGGCCCAGGAGTTAGACGGGCTCGTGACCTCAATACTTGCTTATTAACCACTATAGGGGAGCTCTGGTCCCCTATAAGCCTAGCAAAGTCAGCGTGTGCAGGGACAGACGGAGTACGAAGGTGTCCCCTGACGGCTGACGGGAGGAGAACAGAGTGTACTCACCCGCGGGGATCCCGGTGGACACGGTACAGAGAGACGGCCGGGGTAGCGGAGGTCCCGGTGTAAGAAGCTACACGGAGGCGCGGCTTCAGCAGTATCAGCGGTGAGCAGGAGAGCTCTTACTGGGGAGTACTGCAGAGAGACGGCCCCGTAGACGCCCTCGGGGAGTAGGCTAAACGGACCAAAGGCCAACCGCAGCAGTGAGTGATTGCCCAGGGGAGAGTGGGAGGCGGCTCCGGACGCCCCATATTAGGTCAGGGGTGGACTTATATAATTAACTCAAGAAAAGGGCCTCTTACTGAAGGGTATTTATTTTAATACTTCCCTATACACCATTACCCTGCGGACCCCGCTGAAGGGGATTTACTGAATTAACTCTCCGTATTACATACAGCTAGCCTCTCAATGGGTATAAGGAGCGGTTCTTATAATAAAAGTCAGTCAGCATAGTGTACTATGTGAACTTTGTCCAGAGATGGACTTACCTCATCTACAGCGCAGACACCGAGATTAGTCACAGTATAAATCCTTCTTCTCACATTTGGGCATCTTGATTTGAGACAGGAAAACTATCATCTGTATATTGTAATCTGTGGAATATAACAGAGATTACTATCATCAATTCCATGCAGTATCTAATGAGTGGTCGCACCATTGAATTCAGCTGGTTCTATCACAGGTGAAGGTCAGCCAGGGATATACCAAGCACCGCGGAATATAGTCCAGCTACCACTAATAGCACACTCATTTACCTTGTGGAGTACAAATTAAATAACTTTATTTAATCCAAGAAAAGGATTTAGCGGAGAGTAGTTCGTACTTCAGATACAAATTCATTCTAGCTATATAGCATACTGGAAATTTCTAAGGGATAAGAACTTCATGTGCACCAACGTCATGGCCATTTAAAAAAAAAACACTAACTGCGCAGTATTGACCTTTAGTGTAATTTAAGGATATCCGCATTAGTGAATGGTATAGATACAATAGTGTACACTTGGGAACAATCTGTCTCATGTAACTTTTCTTCCAAGGGAAATATTACATTGTAAAATTATCAAACTGTTTTTTTTTGCTTACCCAAGTAAGTGTGTTGCATTAAGTATAGTAACATTCTATTTCCTTTAGGAACGACTAATATCATAGGTTGTGGTAAAATAAAACGGTCTCTATTTCCTGAGTTGTTTCCAATTTATATGTTGCAAACACTAAAACTGTAATTGTTAATGGAAATATTGTTACCAATAAAAAGCTTTTCTTAGTGCATCCTTGAACCCTATCACTAGAGTAAGAAAGTAGAGTGGTTTTCTTAGTAACAGCACAGTTACCAGTGATAATTTGACCTTAAACCCTCCACTAAGAGAAAGAAGATTCAAGCAGGAGCAGGTACGACGAAAGCAAGCAATGATACACTCATCACTATCATCTGTAAGTGGTATTACAGTAAATTTGGCATCCACGAACAGGATAGAATGTCGGAGTCACAGGAACCTCAGACTTCTGCATCCACATCTACCCGTAGGAGACTACTTGCGTCACCTGGTCAATCTCTGGCAGGGCAGAATCAAGGGTTAGCCACACCCATTACAATGCCATATTATTTTGGCACTTCATGGCTTCCTACCTATTCTGGAGACATGCGTTCCCAGGTACCAGCCAGCTTAAAGAGTTTAAGAATAAGATTCGTTCCATGTACAGATTGTACCCACTGAGTGAGGTACAGAAAGTGGAGATCATATTTGGACAATTAAAAGGTTCTGCACTGTGGGAGGCAAAAGCATGGTCGGAGGAAGAGAAGGAGACCGCGGAAGGCATATTCGAAAAACTGGGTCGTAATTTCGCCTTGAAAACTATTTCTAACTTAAAAAGCCGACTGTACGCTAGAAAACAACGAGCTGGTGAAACACTACGGGATTTTGCTTTGGGGTTGCAAGAGGCAATGAGGGCAGTTCAAGCCTTGGAACCCCGTGAAGTACAACAGGCTGATGAGACATTAATTAATCTCTTCATTGAAGGAGCACAAGGGGAAGCCATTCAGGCTCAACTGAGGATGTGGAGGCGGCAACAGCCGAAGTGCTCCTTTTCAGAGTTCAAAGAAGAAATTCTTCAAATTCTGGGACTCAATTCCTGTGAAGATTCTGAATGTCAGCGGAACCAGAAGAGGGAGAAAAATTAAAAGAAACAAAATTGCACACAAAAACGGAGGTCGCATTGCCTAAGACAGTCACCCAACAGGCGCAAACTTCATCTAGTCAGGATTCGATGGGGACCTTAAACTCTAAAGTTACAGAGCTTACCCTGTACCTAGCTAGGATGGATCGGAAACTTGAGGAGTTGAGTCAAGGTCAAAACGTCGGCCGACATCGGGAATGGCGACAAGATCGAGATGTAAGGAACCGCTCTCATTGGGATGTACCAGTGGGCACAGGCAGACGTCCTACTGATCAATTTGACAGCCTATATGTAGGGGTTGTGGACAAAGCGGTCATATCGATAGAAATTGTCCCAATGCAGCTTTAAACGAAGAGACCCTGAGGCAGGGGACCGACCCTTGGGAGGAGAGGTACCAATAGGTCCGATGTCGCAGGAGTGGTGGCCCAGGTATGTCGGGGAGTGTCCTCGCCTGAAAATTCAGATCAATGGCGTGGAGATGGCTGCTCTCCTGGATACAGGATCTCAAGTTTCGACCATCCGGCTTGATGAATTTCTCCAACATTGGCAGGAACAAACAATCATCTCCCCACCGACTACCTGGTTACATCTGTTAGCCAGTATTGGACAACCTATCACCTATCGTGGTTACTGGGAAGCCGACATGAAAGTGGGTCAGGCAAACTTGATCAGACAGGGATGTCTAGTGACGACAGTCTCGAATGACTTTCTGCCTCCAGTTATACTCGGGATGAATGTCCTTAGAAACTGTCCCGACGAATTAGTCGAAGCCCTGTGCACAGAAATGAAGACAGCCGCCCCGGGGGAGCGGAGAATGCTTTAACAGACTATTCGGCTCTTGGAGGGTCAGAAAAAATTTGCTAATGACCGAGGGGACGTTGGAAAAGCAAGGATTGCAGACCAACGGCCTGTAATACTGATGCCCAACTTGGAGAACGTAGTTTGGTGCAAAGTACGGATAGGCCCTGGCGGACAAGGTTATGATGCCCTCGTAGAATCTGGTGACCCGGATGGACAGCTGCCATTTGCAGTGGCCAGGACCTTGGCAAAAGTAGAACAGGGTAGAGTACCTGTTCGTATCTTGAATCCTCAAAACTACCCTGTCCGACTTTTTCGACACTGCATGGCAGCCAGGGTGTCTCAAGTCCATTTTCAGGATGTACTGGGGGAAAGTATACCGTCTGCATATCAAGGGACAATGACTGAAGGTGTGTCTGCCGCTGAGAATGAAGATCCCTGGTGGAATGAGATCCAGATTAGAGACTTAAACACCAAAAGAGCAGCGGGAAGGAGTATTACAACTGGTCCGAAAGAATTCAGTGGCTTTCAGACAGAACCCCTCTTACTTTGGGAAGGCTGAAGGCGTGTACCATTCTATTCACACAGGAAGTAATCCTCCCATTAAAGAGAAACACAGACCCCTACCACCAGCAATGTACCAACCTGTGCGGAAAATGATTGCCGACATGAAGGCCACAGGTGTCATCCATGAGAGCTACAGCCCATGGGCAGCCCCATTAGTTATAGTTAAGAAGAAGGACGGAAGTCTCCGGTTTTGCGTGGATTATCGCAAATTGAATGCCGTGACACATAAAGATGCCTATCCACTACCAAGAATAGAAGAGTCGTTAACAGCCCTACAGACAGCGGCTTACTTTTCTACTCTAGACCTCACTAGCGGATATTGACAAATTCCGATGGCACCGGAGTACCAGGAAAAAAACTGCCTTCAACACGCCGATGGGTTTATTTGAATTTAACAGAATGCCCTTTGGACTTTGTAATGCACTGGCTACTTTTCAACGTGTAATGGAACACTGTCTGGGACATCATAACTTTGAGATGGTCCTGCTGTACTTAGATGAAGTTATAATTTTCTCCAAAAATTATGAAGAGCATCTCAGACATCTTGGAGAGGTATTCAAGCAGCTCATTAAATCAGGATTAAAGCTCAAGCTGGCAAAATGTCATCTTCTCAAACCAGAGGTCCACTACTTTGGGCACATTGTCAGCGCTCAGGGTGTCAAGCCAGATCCAGAGAAGATACGCGTGGTACAAAAGTGGCACACCCCAAAGACAGTAAAGGATGTCTGGAATTTCCTGGGTTTCGTGGGATATTACAGACGATTCATGCAAGGTTTCGCTAAACTAGCTGCTCCACTGCACGAACTCCTGCGCGGCAAATATGGTCAGGAAAGGAGGAGCTCGTCCTCAGTTCTATGGAGCAAAGATCAGCAAAGTGCCTTTGAACTACTCAAGACATCTCTGGTAACTGCTCCCCTACTCGCCTATCCTGATTATGAGAAGCCTTTCCTCGTTTATACCGACGCAAGTCACCGGGGGTTAGGAGCTGTGTTATCACAGATGCAAGATGGCCAAGAAAGGGTGATAGCATATGCCAGTAGAGGCCTTCGTAAAACCGAGCGGAACAGCGAGAACTACAGTACCTTTAAATTGGAGTTACTTGCTCTTATATGGGCCATCACCGAGAAGTTCAAGAATTACCTTGCTGCTTCCCCGGTCGTTATTATGACTGACAATAATCCGTTGGCTCATCTGTCAAATGCTCGATTGGGAGCACTCAAACAACGTTGGGTATCTCGCTTAGCCAACTTTCAATATACAGTCGACTACCGGAGTGGAAAAGCAAATGGAAATGCAGACGCCTTATCCCGCCTACCAGTCACTGACCTTCCTGAAGTGGAGACAGACGATGCTGAAGATGTCAAGACCCCGGTGTTCCATCCTGTGACCGAAGAACGGGTCGCAACATCCAACCCAGTCTATGTTAAAGCCCCCACACGGCCTGAAAGTCCTCATCCTGCTTTATCTGAAGTGGATTGGGTAAATATCCAGCGAAAAAGCCCCGTTTTGAACGAGCTAATGGAGCTTATCCAGAAGAAGCGCTCCCTGAACAAGGCACAGCGAGCAGAAGCTGATCCAGAATTAATTAAATTACTGAGACACCGAATGCACATCCGGGTAAAACACGGGCTTATAATACGTAGCAGCCTTGACCCCAGCACACATCAACCTATTACGCAAGTAGTAGTTCCAAAACATCAGGCTATCCTTCTACTCGAGGCATATCACAATAAGTCTGGGCACTTCGGCACTCAGAAAACTGAGACCGTGTTAAGAAAAAGGTTCTTCTGGGTTGGAATGAGAGAGGACATTGAGAAGTGGTGCCGTGACTGTGTACCCTGCAACATCAAAAGTCATCCGAACAACAGCCAAAAGATCTACTGCATTCCATTAAAAGCGGACGCCCTCTGGAGATCGTCGCCCTAGATCACGTGAAATTAGAAGCCAGCAACATGGGATATCAACATGCGCTAACCATGACGGATCATTACAGTAAGTTTCTTGTCGTCGTCCCTGCCAGAGACTTAACTGCAAGAACCACGGCTGAGCTCTTCTTGAAACATTTCGTAAGACCCTATGGGTACCCTGACCGAATCCTGACCGACCAAGGCCCAGCCTTTGAATCACAGCTGTTCCATGAACTTTGTTCTCTATATGGCTGTCTAAAAGTAAGGACCACCGACTACCACCCACAGGGGAATTGGTTGTGTGAAAGAGCAAACCGAACCATCATTGGAATGCTTCGCAGTCTGTCTGCGGAGAAACGTGCCCAATGGCCTGCCCTTCTTCCTGAACTTACTTACTTATATAATAACACCGAACACTGTTCCACCGGATTCACACCATACTACCTAATGTTCGGCAGGCAGGGCAAGCTGCCTAGAGATTTGCAATTGAATCCTGCTGTAATCGACCCCGTTGATCCCCGAGTTGATTGGGTACGGGAACATCAGCGACAAATTTAAACAGCTAGACGGATTGTAGAGCAGAGGATGGAGGCAGCCCACCAATGGCAGGGGAGAGCTTATAACGCCAATGCTCGGCCTCTTCCTTTATATGAAGGTGACAAGGTCTGGTTGAAAAAGAACCATCGCTCTAGTAAACTCGATGCCCTGTGGGAGGATGTTCCTTACGTCGTGGTCAGTGTTCCAGCCGGTGATATCTTCACCTATCGAATCCGTCGTGGTCACGAAGGACCAGTCAGAGTTGTATCCCGAGATCAACTAAAACCCTGCACAACGGAAGTCCCGAGGGTGAAAGAAGACTTGGTTGTGACAGCCAAATCGCCAACCCCAGGGGATATTCCGCTACATCATCCCATAGAGCTCTTGTTGTTCATGGGCGGCACCGGTCCACAAAGCTCAAAAAGAATTATGGCCCCAGAAACCATAGTAGAGGAATCTCTTGAATGCAATGACTTCTCTTGTGTTGGGGATGGTCAAGTCGAGGATGGGGTCCCTACCCTAGCAAATAGAAGATCAAAACAAAGTACTAAAGGTATACTACCTCTAAGGTATCGTGATTAAGATATTTTGGGGACATACTGGTCATTACTGTGCTTGTAAATGTATACATGAATTGATTTGAGTTCAAATTTATAGGATGCGTGGGGACACACATAGTTCCAGAGGGGAAACGTGTAATACCCTGTTGTTATAATAAGTTAATTTGAGAAGTTAATGAAAATTTAATATAAAAAAAAATTGTAATAAAAGCAATTAAAGGTTATGTTACCCTCACGGAGGGCAAAAGACTTGTGAAGCAGTTTTATAACCCTCATAGAGGGTAAATGGGACAGGCAGAGCAGTTAACGGCCCAGGAGTTAGACGGGCTCGTGACCTCAAGACTTGCTTATTAACCACTATAGGGGAGCTCTGGTCCCCTATAAGCCTAGCAAAGTCAGCGCGTGCAGGGAGTAAACGGCGGGACTGGTCCGGGCACTCAAACGGAGCTTATTTAAGGAAAAGGTGAAGGACCGTTGAGGGCTGACTAAGGAGATATCGGGACGCGGAGGTGCTGCGCAGATCGGGACAGACGGAGTACGTAGGTGTCCCCTGACAGCTGACGGGAGGAGAACAGAGTGTACTCACCCGCAGGGATCCCGGTGGACACGGTACAGAGAGACGGCCGGGGTAGCGGAGGTCCCGGTGTAAGAAGCTACACGGAGGCGCGGCTTCAGCAGTATCAGCGGTGAGCAGGAGAGCTCTGACTGGGGAGTACTACAGAGAGACGGCCCCGGAGATACCCTCGGGGAGTCGGCTAAATGGACCAAAAGCCAACCGGAGCAGTGAGTGATTGCCCAGGGGAGAGTGGGAGGCGGCTCCGGACACCCCATTTTAGGTCAGGGGTGGACTTATATAATTAACTCAAGAAAAGGGCCTCTTACTGAAGGGTATTTATTCTAATACTTCCCTATACACCATTACCCTGTGGACCCCCGCTGAAGGGGATTTACTGAATTAACTCACCGTATTACATACAGCTAGCCTCTCAATGGGTATAAGGAGCAGTTCTTATAATAAAAGTCAGTCAGCAAAGTGTACTATGTGAACTTTGTCCAGAGATGGACTTACCTCATCTACAGCGCAGACACCGAGATTAGTCACAGTATAAGTCCTTCTTCTCACATTTGGACATCTTGATTTGAGACAGGAAAACTATCATCTGTATATTGTAATCTGTGGAATATAACAGTGATTACTATCATCAATTCCATGCAGTATCTAATGAGTGGTCACACCATTGAATTCAGCTAGTTCTATCACAGGTGAAGGTCAGCCAGGGATATACCAAGCACCGCGGAATATAGTCCAGCTACCACTTATAGCACACTTATTTACTTTGTGGAGTACAAATTAAATAACTTTATTTAATCCAAGAAAAGGATTTAGCGGAGAGTAGTTCGTACTTCAGATACAAATTCATTCTAGCTATATAGCATACTGGAAATTTCTAATGGATAAGAACTTCATGTGCACCAACGTCATGGCCATTTAAAAAAAAAACACTAACTGCGTAGTATTGACCTTTAGTGTAATTTAAGGATATCCGCATTAGTGAATGGTATAGATACAATAGTGTACACTTGGGAACAATCTGTCTCATGTAACTTTTCTTCCAAGGGAAATATTACATTGTAAAATTATCAAACTGTTTTTTTTTTGCTTACCCAAGTAAGTGTGTTGCATTAAGTATAGTAACATTCTATTTCCTTTAGGAACGACTAATATCATAGGTTGTGGTAAAATAAAACGGTCTCTATTTCCTGAGTTGTTTCCAATTTATATGTTGCAAACACTAAAACTGTAATTGTTAATGGAAATATTGTTACCAATAAAAAGCTTTACTTAGTGCATCCTTGAACCCTATCACTAGAGTAAGAAAGTAGAGTGGTTTTCTTAGTAACAGCACAGTTACCGGTGATAATTTGACCTTAAACCCTCCACTAAGAGAAAGAAGATTCAAGCAGGAGCAGGTACGACGAAAGCAAGCAATGATATACTCATCACTATCATCTGTAAGTGGTGTTACAGTAAATTTGGCATCCGCGAACAGGATAGAATGTCGGAGTCACAGGAACCTCAGACTTCTGCATCAACATCTACCCGTAGGAGACAACCCGCGTCACCTGGTCAATCTCTGGCAGGGCAGAATCAAGGGTTAGCCACACCCATTACGATGCCATATTATTTTGGCACTTCATGGCTTCCTACCTATTCTGGAGACATGCGTGCCCAGGTACCAGCCATCTTAAAGAGTTTAAGAATAAGATGCGTTCCATGTTCAGATTGTACCCACTGAGCGAGGTACAGAAAGTGGAGAACATATTGGGACAATTAAAAGGTTCTGCACTGCGGGAGGCAGAAGCATGGTCGGAGGAAGAGAAGGAGACTGCGGAAGGCATATTGGAAAAACTGGGGCGTAATTTCGCCTTGAAAACTATTTCTAACTTAAAAAACAACGAGCTGGTGAAACACTACGGGATTTTGCTTTGGGGTTGCAAGAGGCAATGAGGGCAGTTCAAGCCTTGGAACCCAGTGAAGTACAACAGGCTGATGAGACATTAATTAATCTCTTCATTGAAGGAGCACAAGGGGAAGCCATTCAGGCTCAACTGAGGATGTGGAGGCGGCAACAGCCGAAGTGCTCCTTTTCAGAGTTCAAAGAAGAAATTCTTCAAATTCTGGGACTCAATTCCTGTGAAGATTCTGAATGTCAGCGGAACCAGAAGAGGGAGAAGAATTAAAAGAAACAAAATCGCGCACAAAAACGGAGGTCGCATTGCCTAAGACAGTCACCCAACAGGCGCAAACTTCATCTAGTCAGGATTCGATGGGGACCTTAAACTCTAAAGTTACAGAGCTTACCCTGCACCTAGCTAGGATGGATCGGAAACTTGAGGAGTTGAGTCAAGGTCAAAACGTCGGCCGACGTCGGGAATGGCGACAAGATCGAGGTGTAAGGAACCGCTCTCGTTGGGATGTACCAGTGGGGACAGGCAGACGTCCTACTGATCAATTTGATAGCCTATATGTAGGGGTTGTGGACAAAGCGGTCATATCGATAGAAATTGTCCCAATGCAGCTTTAAACGAAGAGACCCCGATGCAGGGGACCGACCCTCGGGAGGAGATGTACCAATAGGTCCGACGTCGCAGGAGTGGTGGCCCAGGTATGTCGTGGAGTGTCCTCGCCTGAAAATTCAGATCAATGGCGTGGAGATGGCTGCTCTCCTGGATACAGGATCTCAAGTTTCGACCATCCGGCTTGATGAGTTTCTCCAACATTGGCAGGAACAAACAATCATCTCCCCACCGACTACCTGGTTACATCTGTTAGCCAGTAACGGACAACCTATCACCTATCGTGGTTACTGGGAAGCCGACATGGAAGTGGGTCAGGCAAACTTGATCAGACAGGGATGTCTAGTGACGACAGTCTCGAATGACTTTCTGCCTCCAGTTATACTCGGGATGAATGTCCTTAGAAACTGTCCCGACGAATTAGTCGAAGCCCTGCGCACAGAAATGAAGACAGCCGCCCCGGGGGAGCGGAGAATGCTTCAACAGACTATTCGGCTCTTGGAGGGTCAGAAAAAATTTGCTAATGACCGAGGGGAGGTTGGAAAAGCAAGGATTGCCGACCGACGGCCTGTTATACTGATGCCCAACTCGGAGAACATAGTTTGGTGCAAAGTACGGATAGGCCCTGGCGGACAAGGTTATGATGCCCTCGTAGAATCTGGTGACCCGGATGGACAGCTGCCATTTGCAGTGGCCAGGACCTTGGCGAAAGTAGAACAGGGTAGAGTACCTGTTCGTATCATGAATCCTCAAAACTACCCTGTCCGACTTTTTCGACACTGCATGGCAGCCAGGGTGTCTCAAGTCCATTTTCAGGATGTACTGGGGGAAAGTATACCGTCTGCATATCAAGGGACAATGACTGAAGGTGTGTCTGCCGCTGAGAATGAAGATCCCTGGTGGAATGAGATCCAGATTGGAGTCTTAAATACACCAAAAGAGCAGTGGGAAGGAGTATTACAACTGGTCCGAAAAAATTCAGTGGCTTTCAGCCAGAACCCCTCTGACTTTGGGAAGGCTGAATGCGTGTACCATTCTATTCACACAGGAAGTAATCCTCCCATTAAAGAGAGACACAGACCCCTACCACCACCAGCAATGTACCAACCTGTGCGGAAAATGATTGCCGACATGAAGGCCGCAGGTGTCATCCGTGAGAGCTACAGCCCATGGGCAGCCCCATTAGTTATAGTTAAGAAGAAGGACGGAAGTCTCCGGTTTTGCGTGGATTATCGCAAATTGAATGCCGTGACACATAAAGATGCCTATCCGCTACCAAGAATAGAAGAGTCATTAACAGCCCTAAAGACAGTGGCTTACTTTTCTACTCTAGACCTCACTAGCGGATATTGGCAGATTCCGATGGCACCGGAGGACCAGGAAAAAAACTGCCTTCAACACGCCGATGGGTTTATTTGAATTTAACAGAATGCCCTTTGGACTTTGTAATGCACTGGCTACTTTTCAACGTGTAATGGAACACTGTCTGGGACATCATAACTTTGAGATGGTCCTGCTGTACTTAGATGAAGTTATAATTTTCTCCAAAAATTATGAAGAGCATCTCAGACATCTTGGAGAGGTATTCAAGCAGCTCATTAAATCAGGATTAAAGCTCAAGCTGGCAAAATGTCATCTTCTCAAACCAGAGGTCCACTACTTTGGGCACATTGTCAGCGCTCAGGGTGTCAAGCCAGATCCAGAGAAGATACGCGTGGTACAAAAGTGGCACACCCCAAAGACAGTAAAGGATGTCTGGAATTTCCTGGGTTTCGTGGGATATTACAGACGATTCATGCAAGGTTTCGCTAAACTAGCTGCTCCACTGCACGAACTCCTGCGCGGCAAATATGGTCAGGAAAGGAGGAGCTCGTCCTCAGTTCTATGGAGCAAAGATCAGCAAAGTGCCTTTGAACTACTCAAGACATCTCTGGTAACTGCTCCCCTACTCGCCTATCCTGATTATGAGAAGCCTTTCCTCGTTTATACCGACGCAAGTCACCGGGGGTTAGGAGCTGTGTTATCACAGATGCAAGATGGCCAAGAAAGGGTGATAGCATATGCCAGTAGAGGCCTTCGTAAAACCGAGCGGAACAGCGAGAACTACAGTACCTTTAAATTGGAGTTACTTGCTCTTATATGGGCCATCACCGAGAAGTTCAAGAATTACCTGGCTGCTTCCCCGGTCGTTATTATGACTGACAATAATCCGTTGGCTCATCTGTCAAATGCTCGATTGGGAGCACTCAAACAACGTTGGGTATCTCGCTTAGCCAACTTTCAATATACAGTCGACTACCGGAGTGGAAAAGCAAATGGAAATGCCGACGCCTTATCCCGCCTACCAGTCACTGACCTTCCTGAAGTGGAGACAGACGATGCTGAAGATGTCAAGACCCCGGTGTTCCATCCTGTGACCGAAGAACGGGTCGCAACATCCAACCCAGTCTATGTTAAAGCCCCCACACGGCCTGAAAGTCCTCATCCTGCTTTATCTGAAGTGGATTGGGTAAATATCCAGCGAAAAAGCCCCGTTTTGAACGAGCTAATGGAGCTTATCCAGAAGAAGCGCTCCCTGAACAAGGCACAGCGAGCAGAAGCTGATCCAGAATTAATTAAATTACTGAGACACCGAATGCACATCCGGGTAAAACACGGGCTTATAATACGTAGCAGCCTTGACCCCAGCACACATCAACCTATTACGCAAGTAGTAGTTCCAAAACATCAGGCTATCCTTCTACTCGAGGCATATCACAATAAGTCTGGGCACTTCGGCACTCAGAAAACTGAGACCGTGTTAAGAAAAAGGTTCTTCTGGGTTGGAATGAGAGAGGACATTGAGAAGTGGTGCCGTGACTGTGTACCCTGCAACATCAAAAGTCATCCGAACAACAGCCAAAAGATCTACTGCATTCCATTAAAAGCGGACGCCCTCTGGAGATCGTCGCCCTAGATCACGTGAAATTAGAAGCCAGCAACATGGGATATCAACATGCGCTAACCATGACGGATCATTACAGTAAGTTTCTTGTCGTCGTCCCTGCCAGAGACTTAACTGCAAGAACCACGGCTGAGCTCTTCTTGAAACATTTCGTAAGACCCTATGGGTACCCTGACCGAATCCTGACCGACCAAGGCCCAGCCTTTGAATCACAGCTGTTCCATGAACTTTGTTCTCTATATGGCTGTCTAAAAGTAAGGACCACCGACTACCACCCACAGGGGAATGGGTTGTGTGAAAGAGCAAACCGAACCATCATTGGAATGCTTCGCAGTCTGTCTGCGGAGAAACGTGCCCAATGGCCTGCCCTTCTTCCTGAACTTACTTACTTATATAATAACACCGAACACTGTTCCACCGGATTCACACCATACTACCTAATGTTCGGCAGGCAGGGCAAGCTGCCTAGAGATTTGCAATTGAATCCTGCTGTAATCGACCCCGTTGATCCCCGAGTTGATTGGGTACGGGAACATCAGCGACAAATTTAAACAGCTAGACGGATTGTAGAGCAGAGGATGGAGGCAGCCCACCAATGGCAGGGGAGAGCTTATAACGCCAATGCTCGGCCTCTTCCTTTATATGAAGGTGACAAGGTCTGGTTGAAAAAGAACCATCGCTCTAGTAAACTCGATGCCCTGTGGGAGGATGTTCCTTACGTCGTGGTCAGTGTTCCAGCCGGTGATATCTTCACCTATCGAATCCGTCGTGGTCACGAAGGACCAGTCAGAGTTGTATCCCGAGATCAACTAAAACCCTGCACAACGGAAGTCCCGAGGGTGAAAGAAGACTTGGTTGTGACAGCCAAATCGCCAACCCCAGGGGATATTCCGCTACATGATCCCATAGAGCTCTTGTTGTTCATGGGCGGCACCGGTCCACAAAGCTCAAAAAGAATTATGGCCCCAGAAACCATAGTAGAGGAATCTCTTGAATGCAATGACTTCTCTTGTGTTGGGGATGGTCAAGTCGAGGATGTGGTCCCTACCCTAGCAAATAGAAGATCAAAACAAAGTACTAAAGGTATACTACCTCTAAGGTATCGTGATTAAGATATTTTGGGGACATACTGGTCATTACTGTGCTTGTAAATGTATACATGAATTGATTTGAGTTCAAATTTATAGGATGCGTGGGGACACACATAGTTCCAGAGGGGAAACGTGTAATACCCTGTTGTTATAATAAGTTAATTTGAGAAGTTAATGAAAATTTAATATAAAAAAAAATTGTAATAAAAGCAATTAAAGGTTATGTTACCCTCACGGAGGGCAAAAGACTTGTGAAGCAGTTTTATAACCCTCATAGAGGGTAAATGGGACAGGCAGAGCAGTTAACGGCCCAGGAGTTAGACGGGCTCGTGACCTCAAGACTTGCTTATTAACCACTATAGGGGAGCTCTGGTCCCCTATAAGCCTAGCAAAGTCAGCGCGTGCAGGGAGTAAACGGCGGGACTGGTCCGGGCACTCAAACGGAGCTTATTTAAGGAAAAGGTGAAGGACCGTTGAGGGCTGACTAAGGAGATATCGGGACGCGGAGGTGCTGCGCAGATCGGGACAGACGGAGTACGTAGGTGTCCCCTGACAGCTGACGGGAGGAGAACAGAGTGTACTCACCCGCAGGGATCCCGGTGGACACGGTACAGAGAGACGGCCGGGGTAGCGGAGGTCCCGGTGTAAGAAGCTACACGGAGGCGCGGCTTCAGCAGTATCAGCGGTGAGCAGGAGAGCTCTGACTGGGGAGTACTACAGAGAGACGGCCCCGGAGATACCCTCGGGGAGTAGGCTAAATGGACCAAAAGCCAACCGGAGCAGTGAGTGATTGCCCAGGGGAGAGTGGGAGGCGGCTCCGGACACCCCATTTTAGGTCAGGGGTGGACTTATATAATTAACTCAAGAAAAGGGCCTCTTACTGAAGGGTATTTATTCTAATACTTCCCTATACACCATTACCCTGTGGACCCCCGCTGAAGGGGATTTACTGAATTAACTCACCATATTACATACAGCTAGCCTCTCAATGGGTATAAGGAGCAGTTCTTATAATAAAAGTCAGTCAGCAAAGTGTACTATGTGAACTTTGTCCAGAGATGGACTTACCTCATCTACAGCGCAGACACCGAGATTAGTCACAGTATAAGTCCTTCTTCTCACATTTGGACATCTTGATTTGAGACAGGAAAACTATCATCTGTATATTGTAATCTGTGGAATATAACAGTGATTACTATCATCAATTCCATGCAGTATCTAATGAGTGGTCGCACCATTGAATTCAGCTAGTTCTATCACAGGTGAAGGTCAGCCAGGGATATACCAAGCACCGCGGAATATAGTCCAGCTACCACTTATAGCACACTTATTTACTTTGTGGAGTACAAATTAAATAACTTTATTTAATCCAAGAAAAGGATTTAGCGGAGAGTAGTTCGTACTTCAGATACAAATTCATTCTAGCTATATAGCATACTGGAAATTTCTAAGGGATAAGAACTTCATGTGCACCAACGTCATGGCCATTTAAAAAAAAAAACACTAACTGCGTAGTATTGACCTTTAGTGTAATTTAAGGATATCCGCATTAGTGAATGGTATAGATACAATAGTGTACACTTGGGAACAATCTGTCTCATGTAACTTTTCTTCCAAGGGAAATATTACATTGTAAAATTATCAAACTGTTTTTTTTTTTGCTTACCCAAGTAAGTGTGTTGCATTAAGTATAGTAACATTCTATTTCCTTTAGGAACGACTAATATCATAGGTTGTGGTAAAATAAAACGGTCTCTATTTCCTGAGTTGTTTCCAATTTATATGTTGCAAACACTAAAACTGTAATTGTTAATGGAAATATTGTTACCAATAAAAAGCTTTACTTAGTGCATCCTTGAACCCTATCACTAGAGTAAGAAAGTAGAGTGGTTTTCTTAGTAACAGCACAGTTACCGGTGATAATTTGACCTTAAACCCTCCACTAAGAGAAAGAAGATTCAAGCAGGAGCAGGTACGACGAAAGCAAGCAATGATATACTCATCACTATCATCTGTAAGTGGTGTTACAGTAAATTTGGCATCCGCGAACAGGATAGAATGTCGGAGTCACAGGAACCTCAGACTTCTGCATCAACATCTACCCGTAGGAGACAACCCGCGTCACCTGGTCAATCTCTGGCAGGGCAGAATCAAGGGTTAGCCACACCCATTACGATGCCATATTATTTTGGCACTTCATGGCTTCCTACCTATTCTGGAGACATGCGTGCCCAGGTACCAGCCATCTTAAAGAGTTTAAGAATAAGATGCGTTCCATGTTCAGATTGTACCCACTGAGCGAGGTACAGAAAGTGGAGAACATATTGGGACAATTAAAAGGTTCTGCACTGCGGGAGGCAGAAGCATGGTCGGAGGAAGAGAAGGAGACTGCGGAAGGCATATTGGAAAAACTGGGGCGTAATTTCGCCTTGAAAACTATTTCTAACTTAAAAAACAACGAGCTGGTGAAACACTACGGGATTTTGCTTTGGGGTTGCAAGAGGCAATGAGGGCAGTTCAAGCCTTGGAACCCAGTGAAGTACAACAGGCTGATGAGACATTAATTAATCTCTTCATTGAAGGAGCACAAGGGGAAGCCATTCAGGCTCAACTGAGGATGTGGAGGCGGCAACAGCCGAAGTGCTCCTTTTCAGAGTTCAAAGAAGAAATTCCTCAAATTCTGGGACTCAATTCCTGTGAAGATTCTGAATGTCAGCGGAACCAGAAGAGGGAGAAGAATTAAAAGAAACAAAATCGCGCACAAAAACGGAGGTCGCATTGCCTAAGACAGTCACCCAACAGGCGCAAACTTCATCTAGTCAGGATTCGATGGGGACCTTAAACTCTAAAGTTACAGAGCTTACCCTGCACCTAGCTAGGATGGATCGGAAACTTGAGGAGTTGAGTCAAGGTCAAAACGTCGGCCGACGTCGGGAATGGCGACAAGATCGAGGTGTAAGGAACCGCTCTCGTTGGGATGTACCAGTGGGGACAGGCAGACGTCCTACTGATCAATTTGATAGCCTATATGTAGGGGTTGTGGACAAAGCGGTCATATCGATAGAAATTGTCCCAATGCAGCTTTAAACGAAGAGACCCCGATGCAGGGGACCGACCCTCGGGAGGAGATGTACCAATAGGTCCGACGTCGCAGGAGTGGTGGCCCAGGTATGTCGTGGAGTGTCCTCGCCTGAAAATTCAGATCAATGGCGTGGAGATGGCTGCTCTCCTGGATACAGGATCTCAAGTTTCGACCATCCGGCTTGATGAGTTTCTCCAACATTGGCAGGAACAAACAATCATCTCCCCACCGACTACCTGGTTACATCTGTTAGCCAGTAACGGACAACCTATCACCTATCGTGGTTACTGGGAAGCCGACATGGAAGTGGGTCAGGCAAACTTGATCAGACAGGGATGTCTAGTGACGACAGTCTCGAATGACTTTCTGCCTCCAGTTATACTCGGGATGAATGTCCTTAGAAACTGTCCCGACGAATTAGTCGAAGCCCTGCGCACAGAAATGAAGACAGCCGCCCCGGGGGAGCGGAGAATGCTTCAACAGACTATTCGGCTCTTGGAGGGTCAGAAAAAATTTGCTAATGACCGAGGGGAGGTTGGAAAAGCAAGGATTGCCGACCGACGGCCTGTTATACTGATGCCCAACTCGGAGAACATAGTTTGGTGCAAAGTACGGATAGGCCCTGGCGGACAAGGTTATGATGCCCTCGTAGAATCTGGTGACCCGGATGGACAGCTGCCATTTGCAGTGGCCAGGACCTTGGCGAAAGTAGAACAGGGTAGAGTACCTGTTCGTATCATGAATCCTCAAAACTACCCTGTCCGACTTTTTCGACACTGCATGGCAGCCAGGGTGTCTCAAGTCCATTTTCAGGATGTACTGGGGGAAAGTATACCGTCTGCATATCAAGGGACAATGACTGAAGGTGTGTCTGCCGCTGAGAATGAAGATCCCTGGTGGAATGAGATCCAGATTGGAGTCTTAAATACACCAAAAGAGCAGTGGGAAGGAGTATTACAACTGGTCCGAAAAAATTCAGTGGCTTTCAGCCAGAACCCCTCTGACTTTGGGAAGGCTGAAGGCGTGTACCATTCTATTCACACAGGAAGTAATCCTCCCATTAAAGAGAGACACAGACCCCTACCACCACCAGCAATGTACCAACCTGTGCGGAAAATGATTGCCAACATGAAGGCCGCAGGTGTCATCCGTGAGAGCTACAGCCCATGGGCAGCCCCATTAGTTATAGTTAAGAAGAAGGACGGAAGTCTCCGGTTTTGCGTGGATTATCGCAAATTGAATGCCGTGACACATAAAGATGCCTATCCGCTACCAAGAATAGAAGAGTCATTAACAGCCCTAAAGACAGTGGCTTACTTTTCTACTCTAGACCTCACTAGCGGATATTGGCAGATTCCGATGGCACCGGAGGACCAGGAAAAAAACTGCCTTCAACACGCCGATGGGTTTATTTGAATTTAACAGAATGCCCTTTGGACTTTGTAATGCACTGGCTACTTTTCAACGTGTAATGGAACACTGTCTGGGACATCATAACTTTGAGATGGTCCTGCTGTACTTAGATGAAGTTATAATTTTCTCCAAAAATTATGAAGAGCATCTCAGACATCTTGGAGAGGTATTCAAGCAGCTCATTAAATCAGGATTAAAGCTCAAGCTGGCAAAATGTCATCTTCTCAAACCAGAGGTCCACTACTTTGGGCACATTGTCAGCGCTCAGGGTGTCAAGCCAGATCCAGAGAAGATACGCGTGGTACAAAAGTGGCACACCCCAAAGACAGTAAAGGATGTCTGGAATTTCCTGGGTTTCGTGGGATATTACAGACGATTCATGCAAGGTTTCGCTAAACTAGCTGCTCCACTGCACGAACTCCTGCGCGGCAAATATGGTCAGGAAAGGAGGAGCTCGTCCTCAGTTCTATGGAGCAAAGATCAGCAAAGTGCCTTTGAACTACTCAAGACATCTCTGGTAACTGCTCCCCTACTCGCCTATCCTGATTATGAGAAGCCTTTCCTCGTTTATACCGACGCAAGTCACCGGGGGTTAGGAGCTGTGTTATCACAGATGCAAGATGGCCAAGAAAGGGTGATAGCATATGCCAGTAGAGGCCTTCGTAAAACCGAGCGGAACAGCGAGAACTACAGTACCTTTAAATTGGAGTTACTTGCTCTTATATGGGCCATCACCGAGAAGTTCAAGAATTACCTGGCTGCTTCCCCGGTCGTTATTATGACTGACAATAATCCGTTGGCTCATCTGTCAAATGCTCGATTGGGAGCACTCAAACAACGTTGGGTATCTCGCTTAGCCAACTTTCAATATACAGTCGACTACCGGAGTGGAAAAGCAAATGGAAATGCCGACGCCTTATCCCGCCTACCAGTCACTGACCTTCCTGAAGTGGAGACAGACGATGCTGAAGATGTCAAGACCCCGGTGTTCCATCCTGTGACCGAAGAACGGGTCGCAACATCCAACCCAGTCTATGTTAAAGCCCCCACACGGCCTGAAAGTCCTCATCCTGCTTTATCTGAAGTGGATTGGGTAAATATCCAGCGAAAAAGCCCCGTTTTGAACGAGCTAATGGAGCTTATCCAGAAGAAGCGCTCCCTGAACAAGGCACAGCGAGCAGAAGCTGATCCAGAATTAATTAAATTACTGAGACACCGAATGCACATCCGGGTAAAACACGGGCTTATAATACGTAGCAGCCTTGACCCCAGCACACATCAACCTATTACGCAAGTAGTAGTTCCAAAACATCAGGCTATCCTTCTACTCGAGGCATATCACAATAAGTCTGGGCACTTTGGCACTCAGAAAACTGAGACCGTGTTAAGAAAAAGGTTCTTCTGGGTTGGAATGAGAGAGGACATTGAGAAGTGGTGCCGTGACTGTGTACCCTGCAACATCAAAAGTCATCCGAACAACAGCCAAAAGATCTACTGCATTCCATTAAAAGCGGACGCCCTCTGGAGATCGTCGCCCTAGATCACGTGAAATTAGAAGCCAGCAACATGGGATATCAACATGCGCTAACCATGACGGATCATTACAGTAAGTTTCTTGTCGTCGTCCCTGCCAGAGACTTAACTGCAAGAACCACGGCTGAGCTCTTCTTGAAACATTTCGTAAGACCCTATGGGTACCCTGACCGAATCCTGACCGACCAAGGCCCAGCCTTTGAATCACAGCTGTTCCATGAACTTTGTTCTCTATATGGCTGTCTAAAAGTAAGGACCACCGACTACCACCCACAGGGGAATGGGTTGTGTGAAAGAGCAAACCGAACCATCATTGGAATGCTTCGCAGTCTGTCTGCGGAGAAACGTGCCCAATGGCCTGCCCTTCTTCCTGAACTTACTTACTTATATAATAACACCGAACACTGTTCCACCGGATTCACACCATACTACCTAATGTTCGGCAGGCAGGGCAAGCTGCCTAGAGATTTGCAATTGAATCCTGCTGTAATCGACCCCGTTGATCCCCGAGTTGATTGGGTACGGGAACATCAGCGACAAATTGAAACAGCTAGACGGATTGTAGAGCAGAGGATGGAGGCAGCCCACCAATGGCAGGGGAGAGCTTATAACGCCAATGCTCGGCCTCTTCCTTTATATGAAGGTGACAAGGTCTGGTTGAAAAAGAACCATCGCTCTAGTAAACTCGATGCCCTGTGGGAGGATGTTCCTTACGTCGTGGTCAGTGTTCCAGCCGGTGATATCTTCACCTATCGAATCCGTCGTGGTCACGAAGGACCAGTCAGAGTTGTATCCCGAGATCAACTAAAACCCTGCACAACGGAAGTCCCGAGGGTGAAAGAAGACTTGGTTGTGACAGCCAAATCGCCAACCCCAGGGGATATTCCGCTACATGATCCCATAGAGCTCTTGTTGTTCATGGGCGGCACCGGTCCACAAAGCTCAAAAAGAATTATGGCCCCAGAAACCATAGTAGAGGAATCTCTTGAATGCAATGACTTCTCTTGTGTTGGGGATGGTCAAGTCGAGGATGGGGTCCCTACCCTAGCAAATAGAAGATCAAAACAAAGTACTAAAGGTATACTACCTCTAAGGTATCGTGATTAAGATATTTTGGGGACATACTGGTCATTACTGTGCTTGTAAATGTATACATGAATTGATTTGAGTTCAAATTTATAGGATGCGTGGGGACACACATAGTTCCAGAGGGGAAACGTGTAATACCCTGTTGTTATAATAAGTTAATTTGAGAAGTTAATGAAAATTTAATATAAAAAAAAATTGTAATAAAAGCAATTAAAGGTTATGTTACCCTCACGGAGGGCAAAAGACTTGTGAAGCAGTTTTATAACCCTCATAGAGGGTAAATGGGACAGGCAGAGCAGTTAACGGCCCAGGAGTTAGACGGGCTCGTGACCTCAAGACTTGCTTATTAACCACTATAGGGGAGCTCTGGTCCCCTATAAGCCTAGCAAAGTCAGCGCGTGCAGGGAGTAAACGGCGGGACTGGTCCGGGCACTCAAACGGAGCTTATTTAAGGAAAAGGTGAAGGACCGTTGAGGGCTGACTGAGGAGATATCGGGACGCGGAGGTGCTGCGCAGATCGGGACAGACGGAGTACGTAGGTGTCCCCTGACAGCTGACGGGAGGAGAACAGAGTGTACTCACCCGCAGGGATCCCGGTGGACACGGTACAGAGAGACGGCCGGGGTAGCGGAGGTCCCGGTGTAAGAAGCTACACGGAGGCGCGGCTTCAGCAGTATCAGCGGTGAGCAGGAGAGCTCTGACTGGGGAGTACTACAGAGAGACGGCCCCGGAGATACCCTCGGGGAGTCGGCTAAATGGACCAAAAGCCAACCGGAGCAGTGAGTGATTGCCCAGGGGAGAGTGGGAGGCGGCTCCGGACACCCCATTTTAGGTCAGGGGTGGACTTATATAATTAACTCAAGAAAAGGGCCTCTTACTGAAGGGTATTTATTCTAATACTTCCCTATACACCATTACCCTGCGGACCCCCGCTGAAGGGGATTTACTGAATTAACTCACCGTATTACATACAGCTAGCCTCTCAATGGGTATAAGGAGCAGTTCTTATAATAAAAGTCAGTCAGCAAAGTGTACTATGTGAACTTTGTCCAGAGATGGACTTACTTCATCTACAGCGCAGACACCGAGATTAGTCACAGTATAAGTCCTTCTTCTCACATTTGGACATCTTGATTTGAGACAGGAAAACTATCATCTGTATATTGTAATCTGTGGAATATAACAGTGATTACTATCATCAATTCCATGCAGTATCTAATGAGTGGTCGCACCATTGAATTCAGCTAGTTCTATCACAGGTGAAGGTCAGCCAGGGATATACCAAGCACCGCGGAATATAGTCCAGCTACCACTTATAGCACACTTATTTACTTTGTGGAGTACAAATTAAATAACTTTATTTAATCCAAGAAAAGGATTTAGCGGAAAGTAGTTCGTACTTCAGATACAAATTCATTCTAGCTATATAGCATACTGGAAATTTCTAAGGGATAAGAACTTCATGTGCACCAACGTCATGGCCATTTAAAAAAAAAAACACTAACTGCATAGTATTGACCTTTAGTGTAATTTAAGGATATCCGCATTCGTGAATGGTATAGATACAATAGTGTACACTTGGGAACAATCTGTCTCATGTAACTTTTCTTCCAAGGGAAATATTACATTGTAAAATTATCAAACTGGTTTTTTTTTGCTTACCCAAGTAAGTGTGTTGCATTAAGTATAGTAACATTCTATTTCCTTTAGGAACGACTAATATCATAGGTTGTGGTAAAATAAAACGGTCTCTATTTCCTGAGTTGTTTCCAATTTATATGTTGCAAACACTAAAACTGTAATTGTTAATGGAAATATTGTTACCAATAAAAAGCTTTACTTAGTGCATCCTTGAACCCTATCACTAGAGTAAGAAAGTAGAGTGGTTTTCTTAGTAACAGCACAGTTACCGGTGATAATTTGACCTTAAACCCTCCACTAAGAGAAAGAAGATTCAAGCAGGAGCAGGTACGACGAAAGCAAGCAATGATATACTCATCACTATCATCTGTAAGTGGTGTTACAGTAAATTTGGCATCCGCGAACAGGATAGAATGTCGGAGTCACAGGAACCTCAGACTTCTGCATCAACATCTACCCGTAGGAGACAACCCGCGTCACCTGGTCAATCTCTGGCAGGGCAGAATCAAGGGTTAGCCACACCCATTACGATGCCATATTATTTTGGCACTTCATGGCTTCCTACCTATTCTGGAGACATGCGTGCCCAGGTACCAGCCATCTTAAAGAGTTTAAGAATAAGATGCGTTCCATGTTCAGATTGTACCCACTGAGCGAGGTACAGAAAGTGGAGAACATATTGGGACAATTAAAAGGTTCTGCACTGCGGGAGGCAGAAGCATGGTCGGAGGAAGAGAAGGAGACTGCGGAAAGCATATTGGAAAAACTGGGGCGTAATTTCGCCTTGAAAACTATTTCTAACTTAAAAAACAACGAGCTGGTGAAACACTACGGGATTTTGCTTTGGGGTTGCAAGAGGCAATGAGGGCAGTTCAAGCCTTGGAACCCAGTGAAGTACAACAGGCTGATGAGACATTAATTAATCTCTTCATTGAAGGAGCACAAGGGGAAGCCATTCAGGCTCAACTGAGGATGTGGAGGCGGCAACAGCCGAAGTGCTCCTTTTCAGAGTTCAAAGAAGAAATTCTTCAAATTCTGGGACTCAATTCCTGTGAAGATTCTGAATGTCAGCGGAACCAGAAGAGGGAGAAGAATTAAAAGAAACAAAATCGCGCACAAAAACGGAGGTCGCATTGCCTAAGACAGTCACCCAACAGGCGCAAACTTCATCTAGTCAGGATTCGATGGGGACCTTAAACTCTAAAGTTACAGAGCTTACCCTGCACCTAGCTAGGATGGATCGGAAACTTGAGGAGTTGAGTCATGGTCAAAACGTCGTCCGACGTCGGGAATGGCGACAAGATCGAGGTGTAAGGAACCGCTCTCGTTGGGATGTACCAGTGGGGACAGGCAGACGTCCTACTGATCAATTTGATAGCCTATATGTAGGGGTTGTGGACAAAGCGGTCATATCGATAGAAATTGTCCCAATGCAGCTTTAAACGAAGAGACCCCGATGCAGGGGACCGACCCTCGGGAGGAGATGTACCAATAGGTCCGACGTCGCAGGAGTGGTGGCCCAGGTATGTCGTGGAGTGTCCTCGCCTAAAAATCCAGATCAATGGCGTGGAGATGGCTGCTCTCCTGGATACAGGATCTCAAGTTTCGACCATCCGGCTTGATGAGTTTCTCCAACATTGGCAGGAACAAACAATCATCTCCCCACCGACTACCTGGTTACATCTGTTAGCCAGTAACGGACAACCTATCACCTATCGTGGTTACTGGGAAGCCGACATGGAAGTGGGTCAGGCAAACTTGATCAGACAGGGATGTCTAGTGACGACAGTCTCGAATGACTTTCTGCCTCCAGTTATACTCGGGATGAATGTCCTTAGAAACTGTCCCGACGAATTAGTCGAAGCCCTGCGCACAGAAATGAAGACAGCCGCCCCGGGGGAGCGGAGAATGCTTCAACAGACTATTCGGCTCTTGGAGGGTCAGAAAAAATTTGCTAATGACCGAGGGGAGGTTGGAAAAGCAAGGATTGCCGACCGACGGCCTGTTATACTGATGCCCAACTCGGAGAACATAGTTTGGTGCAAAGTACGGATAGGCCCTGGCGGACAAGGTTATGATGCCCTCGTAGAATCTGGTGACCCGGATGGACAGCTGCCATTTGCAGTGGCCAGGACCTTGGCGAAAGTAGAACAGGGTAGAGTACCTGTTCGTATCATGAATCCTCAAAACTACCCTGTCCGACTTTTTCGACACTGCATGGCAGCCAGGGTGTCTCAAGTCCATTTTCAGGATGTACTGGGGGAAAGTATACCGTCTGCATATCAAGGGACAATGACTGAAGGTGTGTCTGCCGCTGAGAATGAAGATCCCTGGTGGAATGAGATCCAGATTGGAGTCTTAAATACACCAAAAGAGCAGTGGGAAGGAGTATTACAACTGGTCCGAAAAAATTCAGTGGCTTTCAGCCAGAACCCCTCTGACTTTGGGAAGGCTGAAGGCGTGTACCATTCTATTCACACAGGAAGTAATCCTCCCATTAAAGAGAGACACAGACCCCTACCACCACCAGCAATGTACCAACCTGTGCGGAAAATGATTGCCGACATGAAGGCCGCAGGTGTCATCCGTGAGAGCTACAGCCCATGGGCAGCCCCATTAGTTATAGTTAAGAAGAAGGACGGAAGTCTCCGGTTTTGCGTGGATTATCGCAAATTGAATGCCGTGACACATAAAGATGCCTATCCGCTACCAAGAATAGAAGAGTCATTAACAGCCCTAAAGACAGTGGCTTACTTTTCTACTCTAGACCTCACTAGCGGATATTGGCAGATTCCGATGGCACCGGAGGACCAGGAAAAAAACTGCCTTCAACTCGCCGATGGGTTTATTTGAATTTAACAGAATGCCCTTTGGACTTTGTAATGCACTGGCTACTTTTCAACGTGTAATGGAACACTGTCTGGGACATCATAACTTTGAGATGGTCCTGCTGTACTTAGATGAAGTTATAATTTTCTCCAAAAATTATGAAGAGCATCTCAGACATCTTGGAGAGGTATTCAAGCAGCTCATTAAATCAGGATTAAAGCTCAAGCTGGCAAAATGTCATCTTCTCAAACCAGAGGTCCACTACTTTGGGCACATTGTCAGCGCTCAGGGTGTCAAGCCAGATCCAGAGAAGATACGCGTGGTACAAAAGTGGCACACCCCAAAGACAGTAAAGGATGTCTGGAATTTCCTGGGTTTCGTGGGATATTACAGACGATTCATGCAAGGTTTCGCTAAACTAGCTGCTCCACTGCACGAACTCCTGCGCGGCAAATATGGTCAGGAAAGGAGGAGCTCGTCCTCAGTTCTATGGAGCAAAGATCAGCAAAGTGCCTTTGAACTACTCAAGACATCTCTGGTAACTGCTCCCCTACTCGCCTATCCTGATTATGAGAAGCCTTTCCTCGTTTATACCGACGCAAGTCACCGGGGGTTAGGAGCTGTGTTATCACAGATGCAAGATGGCCAAGAAAGGGTGATAGCATATGCCAGTAGAGGCCTTCGTAAAACCGAGCGGAACAGCGAGAACTACAGTACCTTTAAATTGGAGTTACTTGCTCTTATATGGGCCATCACCGAGAAGTTCAAGAATTACCTGGCTGCTTCCCCGGTCGTTATTATGACTGACAATAATCCGTTGGCTCATCTGTCAAATGCTCGATTGGGAGCACTCAAACAACGTTGGGTATCTCGCTTAGCCAACTTTCAATATACAGTCGACTACCGGAGTGGAAAAGCAAATGGAAATGCCGACGCCTTATCCCGCCTACCAGTCACTGACCTTCCTGAAGTGGAGACAGACGATGCTGAAGATGTCAAGACCCCGGTGTTCCATCCTGTGACCGAAGAACGGGTCGCAACATCCAACCCAGTCTATGTTAAAGCCCCCACACGGCCTGAAAGTCCTCATCCTGCTTTACCTGAAGTGGATTGGGTAAATATCCAGCGAAAAAGCCCCGTTTTGAACGAGCTAATGGAGCTTATCCAGAAGAAGCGCTCCCTGAACAAGGCACAGCGAGCAGAAGCTGATCCAGAATTAATTAAATTACTGAGACACCGAATGCACATCCGGGTAAAACACGGGCTTATAATACGTAGCAGCCTTGACCCCAGCACACATCAACCTATTACGCAAGTAGTAGTTCCAAAACATCAGGCTATCCTTCTACTCGAGGCATATCACAATAAGTCTGGGCACTTCGGCACTCAGAAAACTGAGACCGTGTTAAGAAAAAGGTTCTTCTGGGTTGGAATGAGAGAGGACATTGAGAAGTGGTGCCGTGACTGTGTACCCTGCAACATCAAAAGTCATCCGAACAACAGCCAAAAGATCTACTGCATTCCATTAAAAGCGGACGCCCTCTGGAGATCGTCGCCCTAGATCACGTGAAATTAGAAGCCAGCAACATGGGATATCAACATGCGCTAACCATGACGGATCATTACAGTAAGTTTCTTGTCGTCGTCCCTGCCAGAGACTTAACTGCAAGAACCACGGCTGAGCTCTTCTTGAAACATTTCGTAAGACCCTATGGGTACCCTGACCGAATCCTGACCGACCAAGGCCCAGCCTTTGAATCACAGCTGTTCCATGAACTTTGTTCTCTATATGGCTGTCTAAAAGTAAGGACCACCGACTACCACCCACAGGGGAATGGGTTGTGTGAAAGAGCAAACCGAACCATCATTGGAATGCTTCGCAGTCTGTCTGCGGAGAAACGTGCCCAATGGCCTGCCCTTCTTCCTGAACTTACTTACTTATATAATAACACCGAACACTGTTCCACCGGATTCACACCATACTACCTAATGTTCGGCAGGCAGGGCAAGCTGCCTAGAGATTTGCAATTGAATCCTGCTGTAATCGACCCCGTTGATCCCCGAGTTGATTGGGTACGGGAACATCAGCGACAAATTTAAACAGCTAGACGGATTGTAGAGCAGAGGATGGAGGCAGCCCACCAATGGCAGGGGAGAGCTTATAACGCCAATGCTCGGCCTCTTCCTTTATATGAAGGTGACAAGGTCTGGTTGAAAAAGAACCATCGCTCTAGTAAACTCGATGCCCTGTGGGAGGATGTTCCTTACGTCGTGGTCAGTGTTCCAGCCGGTGATATCTTCACCTATCGAATCCGTCGTGGTCACGAAGGACCAGTCAGAGTTGTATCCCGAGATCAACTAAAACCCTGCACAACGGAAGTCCCGAGGGTGAAAGAAGACTTGGTTGTGACAGCCAAATCGCCAACCCCAGGGGATATTCCGCTACATGATCCCATAGAGCTCTTGTTGTTCATGGGCGGCACCGGTCCACAAAGCTCAAAAAGAATTATGGCCCCAGAAACCATAGTAGAGGAATCTCTTGAATGCAATGACTTCTCTTGTGTTGGGGATGGTCAAGTCGAGGATGGGGTCCCTACCCTAGCAAATAGAAGATCAAAACAAAGTACTAAAGGTATACTACCTCTAAGGTATCGTGATTAAGATATTTTGGGGACATACTGGTCATTACTGTGCTTGTAAATGTATACATGAATTGATTTGAGTTCAAATTTATAGGATGCGTGGGGACACACATAGTTCCAGAGGGGAAACGTGTAATACCCTGTTGTTATAATAAGTTAATTTGAGAAGTTAATGAAAATTTAATATAAAAAAAAATTGTAATAAAAGCAATTAAAGGTTATGTTACCCTCACGGAGGGCAAAAGACTTGTGAAGCAGTTTTATAACCCTCATAGAGGGTAAATGGGACAGGCAGAGCAGTTAACGGCCCAGGAGTTAGACGGGCTCGTGACCTCAAGACTTGCTTATTAACCACTATAGGGGAGCTCTGGTCCCCTATAAGCCTAGCAAAGTCAGCGCGTGCAGGGAGTAAACGGCGGGACTGGTCCGGGCACTCAAACGGAGCTTATTTAAGGAAAAGGTGAAGGACCGTTGAGGGCTGACTAAGGAGATATCGGGACGCGGAGGTGCTGCGCAGATCGGGACAGACGGAGTATGTAGGTGTCCCCTGACAGCTGACGGGAGGAGAACAGAGTGTACTCACCCGCAGGGATCCCGGTGGACACGGTACAGAGAGACGGCCGGGGTAGCGGAGGTCCCGGTGTAAGAAGCTACACGGAGGCGCGGCTTCAGCAGTATCAGCGGTGAGCAGGAGAGCTCTGACTGGGGAGTACTACAGAGAGACGGCCCCGGAGATACCCTCGGGGAGTCGGCTAAATGGACCAAAAGCCAACCGGAGCAGTGAGTGATTGCCCAGGGGAGAGTGGGAGGCGGCTCCGGACACCCCATTTTAGGTCAGGGGTGGACTTATATAATTAACTCAAGAAAAGGGCCTCTTACTGAAGGGTATTTATTCTAATACTTCCCTATACACCATTACCCTGCGGACCCCCGCTGAAGGGGATTTACTGAATTAACTCACCGTATTACATACAGCTAGCCTCTCAATGGGTATAAGGAGCAGTTCTTATAATAAAAGTCAGTCAGCAAAGTGTACTATGTGAACTTTGTCCAGAGATGGACTTACCTCATCTACAGCGCAGACACCGAGATTAGTCACAGTATAAGTCCTTCTTCTCACATTTGGACATCTTGATTTGAGACAGGAAAACTATCATCTGTATATTGTAATCTGTGGAATATAACAGTGATTACTATCATCAATTCCATGCAGTATCTAATGAGTGGTCGCACCATTGAATTCAGCTAGTTCTATCACAGGTGAAGGTCAGCCAGGGATATACCAAGCACCGCGGAATATAGTCCAGCTACCACTTATAGCACACTTATTTACTTTGTGGAGTACAAATTAAATAACTTTATTTAATCCAAGAAAAGGATTTAGCGGAGAGTAGTTCGTACTTCAGATACAAATTCATTCTAGCTATATAGCATACTGGAAATTTCTAAGGGATAAGAACTTCATGTGCACCAACGTCATGGCCATTTAAAAAAAAAACACTAACTGCGTAGTATTGACCTTTAGTGTAATTTAAGGATATCCGCATTAGTGAATGGTATAGATACAATAGTGTACACTTGGGAACAATCTGTCTCATGTAACTTTTCTTCCAAGGGAAATATTACATTGTAAAATTATCAAACTGGTTTTTTTTTGCTTACCCAAGTAAGTGTGTTGCATTAAGTATAGTAACATTCTATTTCCTTTAGGAACGACTAATATCATAGGTTGTGGTAAAATAAAACGGTCTCTATTTCCTGAGTTGTTTCCAATTTATATGTTGCAAACACTAAAACTGTAATTGTTAATGGAAATATTGTTACCAATAAAAAGCTTTACTTAGTGCATCCTTGAACCCTATCACTAGAGTAAGAAAGTAGAGTGGTTTTCTTAGTAACAGCACAGTTACCGGTGATAATTTGACCTTAAACCCTCCACTAAGAGAAAGAAGATTCAAGCAGGAGCAGGTACGACGAAAGCAAGCAATGATATACTCATCACTATCATCTGTAAGTGGTGTTACAGTAAATTTGGCATCCGCGAACAGGATAGAATGTCGGAGTCACAGGAACCTCAGACTTCTGCATCAACATCTACCCGTAGGAGACAACCCGCGTCACCTGGTCAATCTCTGGCAGGGCAGAATCAAGGGTTAGCCACACCCATTACGATGCCATATTATTTTGGCACTTCATGGCTTCCTACCTATTCTGGAGACATGCGTGCCCAGGTACCAGCCATCTTAAAGAGTTTAAGAATAAGATGCGTTCCATGTTCAGATTGTACCCACTGAGCGAGGTACAGAAAGTGGAGAACATATTGGGACAATTAAAAGGTTCTGCACTGCGGGAGGCAGAAGCATGGTCGGAGGAAGAGAAGGAGACTGCGGAAGGCATATTGGAAAAACTGGGGCGTAATTTCGCCTTAAAAACTATTTCTAACTTAAAAAACAACGAGCTGGTGAAACACTACGGGATTTTGCTTTGGGGTTGCAAGAGGCAATGAGGGCAGTTCAAGCCTTGGAACCCAGTGAAGTACAACAGGCTGATGAGACATTAATTAATCTCTTCATTGAAGGAGCACAAGGGGAAGCCATTCAGGCTCAACTGAGGATGTGGAGGCGGCAACAGCCGAAGTGCTCCTTTTCAGAGTTCAAAGAAGAAATTCTTCAAATTCTGGGACTCAATTCCTGTGAAGATTCTGAATGTCAGCGGAACCAGAAGAGGGAGAAGAATTAAAAGAAACAAAATCGCGCACAAAAACGGAGGTCACATTGCCTAAGACAGTCACCCAACAGGCGCAAACTTCATCTAGTCAGGATTCGATGGGGACCTTAAACTCTAAAGTTACAGAGCTTACCCTGCACCTAGCTAGGATGGATCGGAAACTTGAGGAGTTGAGTCAAGGTCAAAACGTCGTCCGACGTCGGGAATGGCGACAAGATCGAGGTGTAAGGAACCGCTCTCGTTGGGATGTACCAGTGGGGACAGGCAGACGTCCTACTGATCAATTTGATAGCCTATATGTAGGGGTTGTGGACAAAGCGGTCATATCGATAGAAATTGTCCCAATGCAGCTTTAAACGAAGAGACCCCGATGCAGGGGACCGACCCTCGGGAGGAGATGTACCAATAGGTCCGACGTCGCAGGAGTGGTGGCCCAGGTATGTCGTGGAGTGTCCTCGCCTGAAAATTCAGATCAATGGCGTGGAGATGGCTGCTCTCCTGGATACAGGATCTCAAGTTTCGACCATCCGGCTTGATGAGTTTCTCCAACATTGGCAGGAACAAACAATCATCTCCCCACCGACTACCTGGTTACATCTGTTAGCCAGTAACGGACAACCTATCACCTATCGTGGTTACTGGGAAGCCGACATGGAAGTGGGTCAGGCAAACTTGATCAGACAGGGATGTCTAGTGACGACAGTCTCGAATGACTTTCTGCCTCCAGTTATACTCGGGATGAATGTCCTTAGAAACTGTCCCGACGAATTAGTCGAAGCCCTGCGCACAGAAATGAAGACAGCCGCCCCGGGGGAGCGGAGAATGCTTCAACAGACTATTCGGCTCTTGGAGGGTCAGAAAAAATTTGCTAATGACCGAGGGGAGGTTGGAAAAGCAAGGATTGCCGACCGACGGCCTGTTATACTGATGCCCAACTCGGAGAACATAGTTTGGTGCAAAGTACGGATAGGCCCTGGCGGACAAGGTTATGATGCCCTCGTAGAATCTGGTGACCCGGATGGACAGCTGCCATTTGCAGTGGCCAGGACCTTGGCGAAAGTAGAACAGGGTAGAGTACCTGTTCGTATCATGAATCCTCAAAACTACCCTGTCCGACTTTTTCGACACTGCATGGCAGCCAGGGTGTCTCAAGTCCATTTTCAGGATGTACTGGGGGAAAGTATACCGTCTGCATATCAAGGGACAATGACTGAAGGTGTGTCTGCCGCTGAGAATGAAGATCCCTGGTGGAATGAGATCCAGATTGGAGTCTTAAATACACCAAAAGAGCAGTGGGAAGGAGTATTACAACTGGTCCGAAAAAATTCAGTGGCTTTCAGCCAGAACCCCTCTGACTTTGGGAAGGCTGAAGGCGTGTACCATTCTATTCACACAGGAAGTAATCCTCCCATTAAAGAGAGACACCGACCCCTACCACCACCAGCAATGTACCAACCTGTGCGGAAAATGATTGCCGACATGAAGGCCGCAGGTGTCATCCGTGAGAGCTACAGCCCATGGGCAGCCCCATTAGTTATAGTTAAGAAGAAGGACGGAAGTCTCCGGTTTTGCGTGGATTATCGCAAATTGAATGCCGTGACACATAAAGATGCCTATCCGCTACCAAGAATAGAAGAGTCATTAACAGCCCTAAAGACAGTGGCTTACTTTTCTACTCTAGACCTCACTAGCGGATATTGGCAGATTCCGATGGCACCGGAGGACCAGGAAAAAAACTGCCTTCAACACGCCGATGGGTTTATTTGAATTTAACAGAATGCCCTTTGGACTTTGTAATGCACTGGCTACTTTTCAACGTGTAATGGAACACTGTCTGGGACATCATAACTTTGAGATGGTCCTGCTGTACTTAGATGAAGTTATAATTTTCTCCAAAAATTATGAAGAGCATCTCAGACATCTTGGAGAGGTATTCAAGCAGCTCATTAAATCAGGATTAAAGCTCAAGCTGGCAAAATGTCATCTTCTCAAACCAGAGGTCCACTACTTTGGGCACATTGTCAGCGCTCAGGGTGTCAAGCCAGATCCAGAGAAGATACGCGTGGTACAAAAGTGGCACACCCCAAAGACAGTAAAGGATGTCTGGAATTTCCTGGGTTTCGTGGGATATTACAGACGATTCATGCAAGGTTTCGCTAAACTAGCTGCTCCACTGCACGAACTCCTGCGCGGCAAATATGGTCAGGAAAGGAGGAGCTCGTCCTCAGTTCTATGGAGCAAAGATCAGCAAAGTGCCTTTGAACTACTCAAGACATCTCTGGTAACTGCTCCCCTACTCGCCTATCCTGATTATGAGAAGCCTTTCCTCGTTTATACCGACGCAAGTCACCGGGGGTTAGGAGCTGTGTTATCACAGATGCAAGATGGCCAAGAAAGGGTGATAGCATATGCCAGTAGAGGCCTTCGTAAAACCGAGCGGAACAGCGAGAACTACAGTACCTTTAAATTGGAGTTACTTGCTCTTATATGGGCCATCACCGAGAAGTTCAAGAATTACCTGGCTGCTTCCCCGGTCGTTATTATGACTGACAATAATCCGTTGGCTCATCTGTCAAATGCTCGATTGGGAGCACTCAAACAACGTTGGGTATCTCGCTTAGCCAACTTTCAATATACAGTCGACTACCGGAGTGGAAAAGCAAATGGAAATGCCGACGCCTTATCCCGCCTACCAGTCACTGACCTTCCTGAAGTGGAGACAGACGATGCTGAAGATGTCAAGACCCCGGTGTTCCATCCTGTGACCGAAGAACGGGTCGCAACATCCAACCCAGTCTATGTTAAAGCCCCCACACGGCCTGAAAGTCCTCATCCTGCTTTACCTGAAGTGGATTGGGTAAATATCCAGCGAAAAAGCCCCGTTTTGAACGAGCTAATGGAGCTTATCCAGAAGAAGCGCTCCCTGAACAAGGCACAGCGAGCAGAAGCTGATCCAGAATTAATTAAATTACTGAGACACCGAATGCACATCCGGGTAAAACACGGGCTTATAATACGTAGCAGCCTTGACCCCAGCACACATCAACCTATTATGCAAGTAGTAGTTCCAAAACATCAGGCTATCCTTCTACTCGAGGCATATCACAATAAGTCTGGGCACTTCGGCACTCAGAAAACTGAGACCGTGTTAAGAAAAAGGTTCTTCTGGGTTGGAATGAGAGAGGACATTGAGAAGTGGTGCCGCGACTGTGTACCCTGCAACATCAAAAGTCATCCGAACAACAGCCAAAAGATCTACTGCATTCCATTAAAAGCGGACGCCCTCTGGAGATCGTCGCCCTAGATCACGTGAAATTAGAAGCCAGCAACATGGGATATCAACATGCGCTAACCATGACGGATCATTACAGTAAGTTTCTTGTCGTCGTCCCTGCCAGAGACTTAACTGCAAGAACCACGGCTGAGCTCTTCTTGAAACATTTCGTAAGACCCTATGGGTACCCTGACCGAATCCTGACCGACCAAGGCCCAGCCTTTGAATCACAGCTGTTCCATGAACTTTGTTCTCTATATGGCTGTCTAAAAGTAAGGACCACCGACTACCACCGACAGGGGAATGGGTTGTGTGAAAGAGCAAACCGAACCATCATTGGAATGCTTCGCAGTCTGTCTGCGGAGAAACGTGCCCAATGGCCTGCCCTTCTTCCTGAACTTACTTACTTATATAATAACACCGAACACTGTTCCACCGGATTCACACCATACTACCTAATGTTCGGCAGGCAGGGCAAGCTGCCTAGAGATTTGCAATTGAATCCTGCTGTAATCGACCCCGTTGATCCCCGAGTTGATTGGGTACGGGAACATCAGCGACAAATTGAAACAGCTAGACGGATTGTAGAGCAGAGGATGGAGGCAGCCCACCAATGGCAGGGGAGAGCTTATAACGCCAATGCTCGGCCTCTTCCTTTATATGAAGGTGACAAGGTCTGGTTGAAAAAGAACCATCGCTCTAGTAAACTCGATGCCCTGTGGGAGGATGTTCCTTACGTCGTGGTCAGTGTTCCAGCCGGTGATATCTTCACCTATCGAATCCGTCGTGGTCAAGAAGGACCAGTCAGAGTTGTATCCCGAGATCAACTAAAACCCTGCACAACGGAAGTCCCGAGGGTGAAAGAAGACTTGGTTGTGACAGCCAAATCGCCAACCCCAGGGGATATTCCGCTACATGATCCCATAGAGCTCTTGTTGTTCATGGGCGGCACCGGTCCACAAAGCTCAATAAGAATTATGGCCCCAGAAACCATAGTAGAGGAATCTCTTGAATGCAATGACTTCTCTTGTGTTGGGGATGGTCAAGTCGAGGATGGGGTCCCTACCCTAGCAAATAGAAGATCAAAACAAAGTACTAAAGGTATACTACCTCTAAGGTATCGTGATTAAGATATTTTGGGGACATACTGGTCATTACTGTGCTTGTAAATGTATACATGAATTGATTTGAGTTCAAATTTATAGGATGCGTGGGGACACGCATAGTTCCAGAGGGGAAACGTGTAATACCCTGTTGTTATAATAAGTTAATTTGAGAAGTTAATGAAAATTTAATATAAAAAAAAATTGTAATAAAAGCAATTAAAGGTTATGTTACCCTCACGGAGGGCAAAAGACTTGTGAAGCAGTTTTATAACCCTCATAGAGGGTAAATGGGACAGGCAGAGCAGTTAACGGCCCAGGAGTTAGACGGGCTCGTGACCTCAAGACTTGCTTATTAACCACTATAGGGGAGCTCTGGTCCCCTATAAGCCTAGCAAAGTCAGCGCGTGCAGGGAGTAAACGGCGGGACTGGTCCGGGCACTCAAACGGAGCTTATTTAAGGAAAAGGTGAAGGACCGTTGAGGGCTGACTGAGGAGATATCGGGACGCGGAGGTGCTGCGCAGATCGGGACAGACGGAGTACGTAGGTGTCCCCTGACAGCTGACGGGAGGAGAACAGAGTGTACTCACCCGCAGGGATCCCGGTGGACACGGTACAGAGAGACGGCCGGGGTAGCGGAGGTCCCGGTGTAAGAAGCTACACGGAGGCGCGGCTTCAGCAGTATCAGCGGTGAGCAGGAGAGCTCTGACTGGGGAGTACTACAGAGAGACGGCCCCGGAGATACCCTCGGGGAGTCGGCTAAATGGACCAAAAGCCAACCGGAGCAGTGAGTGATTGCCCAGGGGAGAGTGGGAGGCGGCTCCGGACACCCCATTTTAGGTCAGGGGTGGACTTATATAATTAACTCAAGAAAAGGGCCTCTTACTGAAGGGTATTTATTCTAATACTTCCCTATACACCATTACCCTGCGGACCCCCGCTGAAGGGGATTTACTGAATTAACTCACCGTATTACATACAGCTAGCCTCTCAATGGGTATAAGGAGCAGTTCTTATAATAAAAGTCAGTCAGCAAAGTGTACTATGTGAACTTTGTCCAGAGATGGACTTACCTCATCTACAGCGCAGACACCGAGATTAGTCACAGTATAAGTCCTTCTTCTCACATTTGGACATCTTGATTTGAGACAGGAAAACTATCATCTGTATATTGTAATCTGTGGAATATAACAGTGATTACTATCATCAATTCCATGCAGTATCTAATGAGTGGTCGCACCATTGAATTCAGCTAGTTCTATCACAGGTGAAGGTCAGCCAGGGATATACCAAGCACCGCGGAATATAGTCCAGCTACCACTTATAGCACACTTATTTACTTTGTGGAGTACAAATTAAATAACTTTATTTAATCCAAGAAAAGGATTTAGCGGAGAGTAGTTCGTACTTCAGATACAAATTCATTCTAGCTATATAGCATACTGGAAATTTCTAAGGGATAAGAACTTCATGTGCACCAACGTCATGGCCATTTAAAAAAAAAAACACTAACTGCGTAGTATTGACCTTTAGTGTAATTTAAGGATATCCGCATTAGTGAATGGTATAGATACAATAGTGTACACTTGGGAACAATCTGTCTCATGTAACTTTTCTTCCAAGGGAAATATTACATTGTAAAATTATCAAACTGGTTTTTTTTTTGCTTACCCAAGTAAGTGTGTTGCATTAAGTATAGTAACATTCTATTTCCTTTAGGAACGACTAATATCATAGGTTGTGGTAAAATAAAACGGTCTCTATTTCCTGAGTTGTTTCCAATTTATATGTTGCAAACACTAAAACTGTAATTGTTAATGGAAATATTGTTACCAATAAAAAGCTTTACTTAGTGCATCCTTGAACCCTATCACTAGAGTAAGAAAGTAGAGTGGTTTTCTTAGTAACAGCACAGTTACCGGTGATAATTTGACCTTAAACCCTCCACTAAGAGAAAGAAGATTCAAGCAGGAGCAGGTACGACGAAAGCAAGCAATGATATACTCATCACTATCATCTGTAAGTGGTGTTACAGTAAATTTGGCATCCGCGAACAGGATAGAATGTCGGAGTCACAGGAACCTCAGACTTCTGCATCAACATCTACCCGTAGGAGACAACCCGCGTCACCTGGTCCATCTCTGGTAGGGCAGAATCAAGGGTTAGGCACACCCATTACGATGCCATATTATTTTGGCACTTCATGGCTTCCTACCTATTCTGGAGACATGCGTGCCCAGGTACCAGCCATCTTAAAGAGTTTAAGAATAAGATGCGTTCCATGTTCAGATTGTACCCACTGAGCGAGGTACAGAAAGTGGAGAACATATTGGGACAATTAAAAGGTTCTGCACTGCGGGAGGCAGAAGCATGGTCGGAGGAAGAGAAGGAGACTGCGGAAGGCATATTGGAAAAACTGGGGCGTAATTTCGCCTTGAAAACAATTTCTAACTTAAAAAACAACGAGCTGGTGAAACACTACGGGATTTTGCTTTGGGGTTGCAAGAGGCAATGAGGGCAGTTCAAGCCTTGGAACCCAGTGAAGTACAACAGGCTGATGAGACATTAATTAATCTCTTCATTGAAGGAGCACAAGGGGAAGCCATTCAGGCTCAACTGAGGATGTGGAGGCGGCAACAGCCGAAGTGCTCCTTTTCAGAGTTCAAAGAAGAAATTCTTCAAATTCTGGGACTCAATTCCTGTGAAGATTCTGAATGTCAGCGGAACCAGAAGAGGGAGAAGAATTAAAAGAAACAAAATCGCGCACAAAAACGGAGGTCGCATTGCCTAAGACAGTCACCCAACAGGCGCAAACTTCATCTAGTCAGGATTCGATGGGGACCTTAAACTCTAAAGTTACAGAGCTTACCCTGCACCTAGCTAGGATGGATCGGAAACTTGAGGAGTTGAGTCAAGGTCAAAACGTCGTCCGACGTCGGGAATGGCGACAAGATCGAGGTGTAAGGAACCGCTCTCGTTGGGATGTACCAGTGGGGACAGGCAGACGTCCTACTGATCAATTTGATAGCCTATATGTAGGGGTTGTGGACAAAGCGGTCATATCGATAGAAATTGTCCCAATGCAGCTTTAAACGAAGAGACCCCGATGCAGGGGACCGACCCTCGGGAGGAGATGTACCAATAGGTCCGACGTCGCAGGAGTGGTGGCCCAGGTATGTCGGGGAGTGTCCTCGCCTGAAAATTCAGATCAATGGCGTGGAGATGGCTGCTCTCCTGGATATAGGATCTCAAGTTTCGACCATCCGGCTTGATGAGTTTCTCCAACATTGGCAGGAACAAACAATCATCTCCCCACCGACTACCTGGTTACATCTGTTAGCCAGTAACGGACAACCTATCACCTATCGTGGTTACTGGGAAGCCGACATGAAAGTGGGTCAGGCAAACTTGATCAGACAGGGATGTCTAGTGACGACAGTCTCGAATGACTTTCTGCCTCCAGTTATACTCGGGATGAATGTCCTTAGAAACTGTCCCGACGAATTAGTCGAAGCCCTGCGCACAGAAATGAAGACAGCCGCCCCGGGGGAGCGGAGAATGCTTCAACAGACTATTCGGCTCTTGGAGGGTCAGAAAAAATTTGCTAATGACCGAGGGGAGGTTGGAAAAGCAAGGATTGCCGACCGACGGCCTGTTATACTGATGCCCAACTCGGAGAACATAGTTTGGTGCAAAGTACGGATAGGCCCTGGCGGACAAGGTTATGATGCCCTCGTAGAATCTGGTGACCCGGATGGACAGCTGCCATTTGCAGTGGCCAGGACCTTGGCGAAAGTAGAACAGGGTAGAGTACCTGTTCGTATCATGAATCCTCAAAACTACCCTGTCCGACTTTTTCGACACTGCATGGCAGCCAGGGTGTCTCAAGTCCATTTTCAGGATGTACTGGGGGAAAGTATACCGTCTGCATATCAAGGGACAATGACTGAAGGTGTGTCTGCCGCTGAGAATGAAGATCCCTGGTGGAATGAGATCCAGATTGGAGTCTTAAATACACCAAAAGAGCAGTGGGAAGGAGTATTACAACTGGTCCGAAAAAATTCAGTGGCTTTCAGCCAGAACCCCTCTGACTTTGGGAAGGCTGAAGGCGTGTACCATTCTATTCACACAGGAAGTAATCCTCCCATTAAAGAGAGACACAGACCCCTACCACCACCAGCAATGTACCAACCTGTGCGGAAAATGATTGCCGACATGAAGGCCGCAGGTGTCATCCGTGAGAGCTACAGCCCATGGGCAGCCCCATTAGTTATAGTTAAGAAGAAGGACGGAAGTCTCCGGTTTTGCGTGGATTATCGCAAATTGAATGCCGTGACACATAAAGATGCCTATCCGCTACCAAGAATAGAAGAGTCATTAACAGCCCTAAAGACAGTGGCTTACTTTTCTACTCTAGACCTCACTAGCGGATATTGGCAGATTCCGATGGCACCGGAGGACCAGGAAAAAAACTGCCTTCAACACGCCGATGGGTTTATTTGAATTTAACAGAATGCCCTTTGGACTTTGTAATGCACTGGCTACTTTTCAACGTGTAATGGAACACTGTCTGGGACATCATAACTTTGAGATGGTCCTGCTGTACTTAGATGAAGTTATAATTTTCTCCAAAAATTATGAAGAGCATCTCAGACATCTTGGAGAGGTATTCAAGCAGCTCATTAAATCAGGATTAAAGCTCAAGCTGGCAAAATGTCATCTTCTCAAACCAGAGGTCCACTACTTTGGGCACATTGTCAGCGCTCAGGGTGTCAAGCCAGATCCAGAGAAGATATGAGTGGTACAAGAGTGGCCAACCCCAAAGACAGTAAAGGATGTCCGGAATTTCCTGGGTTTCGTGGGATATTACAGACGATTCGTGCAAGGTTTCGCTAAACTAGCTGCTCCACTGCACGAACTCCTGCGCGGCAAATATGGTCAGGAAAGGAGGAGCTCGTCCTCAGTTCTATGGAGCAAAGATCAGCAAAGTGCCTTTGAACTACTCAAGACATCTCTGGTAACTGCTCCCCTACTCGCCTATCCTGATTATGAGAAGCCTTTCCTCGTTTATACCGACGCAAGTCACCGGGGGTTAGGAGCAGTGTTATCACAGATGCAAGATGGCCGAGAAAGGGTGATAGCATATGCCAGTAGAGGCCTTCGTAAAACCGAGCGGAACAGCGAGAACTACAGTACCTTTAAATTGGAGTTACTTGCTCTTATATGGGCCATCACCGAGAAGTTCAAGAATTACCTGGCTGCTTCCCCAGTCGTTATTATGACTGACAATAATCCGTTGGCTCATCTGTCAAATGCTCGATTGGGAGCACTCGAACAACGTTGGGTATCTCGCTTAGCCAACTTTCAATATACAGTCGACTACCGGAGTGGAAAAGCAAATGGAAATGCCGACGCCTTATCCCGCCTACCAGTCACTGACCTTCCTGAAGTGGAGACAGACGATTCTGAAGATGTCGAGACCCCGGTGTTCCATCCTGTGACCGAAGAACGGGTCGCAACATCCAACCCAGTCTATGTTAAAGCCCCCACACGGCCTGAAAGTCCTCATCCTGCTTTACCTGAAGTGGATTGGGTAAATATCCAGCGAAAAAGCCCCGTTTTGAACAAGCTAATGGAGCTTATCCAGCAGAAGCGCTCCCTGAACAAGGCACAGCGAGCAGAAGCTGATCCAGAATTAATTAAATTACTGAGACACCGAATGCACATCCGGGTAAAACACGGGCTTATAATACGTAGCAGCCTTGACCCCAGCACACATCAACCTATTACGCAAGTAGTAGTTCCAAAACATCAGGCTATCCTTCTACTCGAGGCATATCGCAATAAGTCTGGGCACTTCGGCACTCAGAAAACTGAGACCGTGTTAAGAAAAAGGTACTTCTGGGTTGGAATGAGAGAGGACATTGAGAAGTGGTGCCGTGACTGTGTACCTTGCAACATCAAAAGGCATCCGAACAACAGCCAATAAGATCTACTGCATTCCATTAAAAGCGGACGCCCTCTGGAGATCGTCGCCCTAGATCACGTGAAATTAGAAGCCAGCAACATGGGATATCAATATGCGCTAACCATGACGGATCATTACAGTAAGTTTCTTGTCGTCGTCCCTGCCAGAGACTTAACTGCAAGAACCACGGCTGAGCTCTTCTTGAAACATTTCGTAAGACCCTATAGGTACCCTGACCGAATCCTGACCGACCAAGGCCCAGCCTTTGAATTACAGCTGTTCCATGAACTTTGTTCTCTATATGGCTGTCTAAAAGTAAGGACCACCGCCTACCACCCACAGGGGAATTGGTTGTGTCAAAGAGAAAACCGAACCATCATTGGAATGCTTCGCAGTCTGTCTGCGGAGAAACGTGCCCAATGGCCTGCCCTTCTTCCTGAACTTACTTACTTATATAATAACACCGAACACTGTTCCACCGGATTCACACCATACTACCTAATGTTCGGCAGGCAGGGCAAGCTGCCTAGAGATTTGCAATTGAATCCTGCTGTAATTGACCCCGTTGATCCCCGAGTTGATTGGGTACGGGAACATCAGCGATGAATTGAAACAGCTAGACGGATTGTAGAGCAGAGGATGGAGGCAGCCCACCAACGGCAGGGGAGAGCTTATAACGTCAATGCTCGGCCCCTTCCTTTATATGAAAGTGACAAGGTCTGGTTGAAAAAGAACCATCGCTCTAGTAAACTCGATGCCCTGTGGGAGGATGTTCCTTACGTCGTGGTCAGTGTTCCAGCCTGTGATATCTTCACCTATCGAATCCGTCGTGGCCAAGAAGGACCAGTCAGAGTTGTATCACGAGATCAACTAAAACCCTGCACAACGGAAGTCCCGAGGGCGAAAGAAGACTTGGTTGTGACAGCCGAATCGCCAACCCCAGGGGATATTCCGCTACATGATCCCATAGAGCTCTTGTTGTTCATGGGCGGCACCGGTCCACAAAGCTCAATAAGAATTATGGCCCCAGAAACCATAGTAGAGGAATCTCTTGAATGCAATGACTTCTCTTGTGTTGGGGATGGTCAAGTCGAGGATGGGGTCCCTACCCTAGCAAATAGAAGGTCAAAACGAAGTACTAAAGGTATACTACCTCTAAGGTATCGTGATTAAGATATTTTGGGGACATACTGGTCATTACTGTGCTTGTAAATGTATACATGAATTGATTTGAGTTCAAATTTATAGGATGCGTGGGGACACGCATAGTTCCAGAGGGGAAACGTGTAATACCCTGTTGTTATAATAAGTTAATTTGAGAAGTTAATGAAAATTTAATATAAAAAAAATTGTAATAAAAGCAATTAAAGGTTATGTTACCCTCACGGAGGGCAAAAGACTTGTGAAGCAGTTTTATAACCCTAATAGAGGGTAAATAGGACAGGCAGAGCAGTTAACGGCCCAGGAGTTAGACGGGCTCGTGACCTCAAGACTTGCTTATTAACCACTATAGGGGAGCTCTGGTCCCCTATAAGCCTAGCAAAGTCAGCGCGTGCAGGGAGTAAATGGCGGGACTGATCCGGGCACTCAAACGGAGCTTATTTAAGGAAAAGGTGAAGGACCGTTGAGGGCTGACTGAGGAGATCTCGGGACGCGGAGGTGCTGCGCAGATCGGGACAGACGGAGTACGGAGGTGTCCCCTGACGGCTGACGGGAGGAGAACAGAGTGTACTCACCCGCGGGGATCCCGGTGGACACGGTACAGAGAGACGGCCGGGGTAGCGGAGGTCTCGGTGTAAGAAGCTACATGGAGGCGCGGCTTCAGCAGTATCAGCGGTGAGCAGGAGAGCTCTGACTGGGGATTACTGCAGAGAGACGGCCCCGGAGACACCCTAGGGGAGTCGGCTAAACGGACCAAAGGCCAACCGGAGCAGTGAGTGATTGCCCAGGGGAGAGTGGGAGGCGGCTCCGGACACCCCATTTTAGGTCAGGGGTGGACTTATATAATTAACTCAAGAAAAGGGCCTCTTACTGAAGGGTATTTATTCTAATACTTCCCTATACACCATTACCCTGCGGACCCCCGCTGAAAGGGATTTACAGAATTAACTCACCGTATTACATACAGCCAGCTCTCGATGGGTATAAGGAGCTGTTCTTATAATAAAAGTCAGTCAGCAAAGTGTACTATGTGAACTTTGTCCAGAGATGGACTTACCTCATCTACAGCGCAGACACCGAGATTAGTCACAGTATAAATCCTTCTTCTCACATTTGGGCATCTTGATTTGAGACAGGAAAACTATCATCTGTATATTGTAATCTGTGGAATATAACAGAGATTACTATCATCAATTCCATGCAGTATCTAATGATATACCAAGCACCGCGGAATATAGTTCAGCTACCACTTATAGCACACTTATTTACCTTGTGGAGTACAAATTAAATAACTTTATTTAATCCAAGAAAAGGATTTAGCGGAGAGTAGTTCGTACTTCAGATACAAATTCATTCTAGCTATATAGCATACTGGAAATTTCTAAGGGATAAGAACTTCATGTGCACCAACGTCATGGCCATTTAAAAAAAAAAACACTAACTGCGTAGTATTGACCTTTAGTGTAATTTAAGGATATCCGCATTAGTGAATGGTATAGATACAATAGTGTACACTTGGGAACAATCTGTCTCATGTAACTTTTCTTCCAAGGGAAATATTACATTGTAAAATTATCAAACTGGTTTTTTTTTGCTTACCCAAGTAAGTGTGTTGCATTAAGTATAGTAACATTCTATTTCCTTTAGGAACGACTAATATCATAGTTTGTGGTAAAATAAAACGGTCTCTATTTCCTGAGTTGTTTCCAATTTATATGTTGCAAACACTAAAACTGTAATTGTTAATGGAAATATTGTTACCAATAAAAAGCTTTACTTAGTGCATCCTTAAACCCTATCACTAGAGTAAGAAAGTAGAGTGGTTTTCTTAGTAACAGCACAGTTACCGGTGATAATTTGACCTTAAACCCTCCACTAAGAGAAAGAAGATTCAAGCAGGAGCAGGTACGACGAAAGCAAGCAACGATATACTCATCACTATCATCTGTAAGTGGTTTTTACAAATATACATAATGTAATACACAAATACACACATATCCTAAATATATATATATATATATATATATATATATCTATCATACATATAAACGGATTATCTGGAACCATCGGGTCCCAAGTGACATTAATGTATTCTGAATGTATATGACCATGTACTGAATGCCCCAGTTGTGGATCTACCAGGAAACATTATGGTCGACAGAAAAACTAGTATTAGTCGACAGCAGGGAGTAGTACCCAGGCAAAATAACAGTCATGCAACTCCGAGGGGACCGAGGGAAGTATACATAAATAAATTTAATAACACTCCCCCACATATAATACCATGTCTGTGCTCGGGCTACAGGCCCATGGCAACCGCACCATACATATACATATAAACATATATACAGGTCTAAGGTAGTTACTGCATGTTAGTTTACACCCAGTAAAAACAGTTGGTGCCGACAAGGTCACCCACATACTAGCTGTGTCTCCCCTACAGTGAATACTGTTGACAAGTACACAACTACCGACCTGCTGACACTGCATCTACAGAAACAAGTACCAACAGGCGTCGGCGATGCCGACAGTGATCCCCATCAATGACAGAGCACTCACTCCAGACGACACATGTCGACTAAAGCTATAGTGGATAACCGACAGGGAATACACCGATCGATATATATATACGCATAACATGCAGATTACATGCCCATTAATCTAAAATAGTGCTAGATTTTCCTCTATATAACACTAAACACCATGCCCCCCCACATCTGCACTGTTTTTGGCGGGGACATGTAGAAAATGGCGCTGTATCCTGAAGTGAGGGCTAAGCCCCGCCCCTTCTCAGCGAGCTTCAGCCCGCTAATAATATAGCCTTATTTATGCTATCGGGGGTGCCTATACAGTGTCCACACACTGTATAGATGCCTCTAAGGTATATATATATATATATATATATATATATATACATATATATAGCTGTCCAGGGCACTCCCCCCTAGCGCCCTGCACCCTTGTAAAACCCGTTGGCGTGTGGGAGCAATGGCGCGCAGCGTGGCCGCTGCGTTATCTGGCGGGGGTATCGTAAACGGTGCCCAGGCACCTAATATGTACATATGCCAGTGGTAACAACTTACAGTAACTTGCTGCCCAGGGCGCTCCCCCCCCAGCGTCCTGCACCCTGTGAGTGCCGTTGGTGTGTGGGAGCATGGAGCACAGCGCGACCGCCGCGCTGTACCTCCGTTACTGAAGTCTTCTGCCGTCACTGAAGTCTTCTTTTCTTCGAATACTCACCCGGCTTCTTTCTTCTGGCTTCTGTGAGGGGGGTGACGGCGCGGCTCCGGGAACAAGCAGCTAGGCGAACCAAGTGATCGAACCCTCTGGAGCTAATGGTGTCCAGTAGCCTAAGAAGCAGAGCCCTTGAACTAAGAAGAAGTAGGTCTGACTTTTCTCCCCTCAGTCCCACGATGCAGGGAGCCTGTAGCCAGCAGGTATCCCTGAAAATAAAAAAACCTCACAATAAAGTCTTTAGAGAAACTCTGTAGAGCTCCCCTAGTGTGTGTCCAGTCACTCCTGGGCACAGAGTCTAACTGAGGTCTGGAAAGAGGGGCATAGAGGGAGGAGCCAGTTCACACCCATTCAAAGTCTTATAGTGTGCCCATGTCTCCTGCGGATCCTGTCTATACCCCATGGTCCTTACAGGGTCCCCAGCATCCTCTAGGACGTATGAGATATATATATATATATATGTATATATATAAAAGAGCAAAAATGACAGCACTCAAAACCATAGTACAGAATGAATAGATGGTGCAAGGCAGTAAAATAACATAAAGGCACTCGCTTTTCCAACTCATTGGAAAAAGCAAAAAAAGCCAGCACTCATGGTTTAGATGAGAAAACGAAGAAGATTTGAGCCCCTGAGGAAGACCTGTATCGGTTGAAACAGCTGTTGGGCTGTGCCTGTATGTACACTTGCCGCCTTGATATGGAATAAATCTTCTTTGTTTTCTCATCTAAACCGTGAGTGCTGGCTTGTTTTGCTTTTTCCAATGAGCTGGAAAAGCGAGTGCCTTTATATATATAGTCAAAAACTGCTTATCTCATACCTCCCACCATTGTCAGGGTCCAAGTCGGGATCCTGTCACCAGGGCTGGCTTGAGTCTAGATTTTTTGGTAAGTGAATATAGATTTAGGCGCCCCACCCTCACCATATTATAATTAATGATATTATACAGTTAAACAGATATGGTTAAAGCACTATGGAGAATATTTATCTGCCATAGGAAGGACCCCATCAACTGTGCATCTCAGCTATAGATAGGATCTCATGTACTACATTTCCCAGACAAACTGCATTTCTACACCGTTGGAAAGATCTCATCTGCTGCCATAAAGAGGACCGTATTCACAATACCACTCAGCCATAGAAATCCTCCAGTCTACTACTGGACTCCTCATAGTGTTCCATACTGTTACTGTTATAAACTCATGCTCCACACTGTACTGTACTGCTATTGAAAGGCCGTCTATTACTCTGTACCAGGGGCGATTGAGAACAAAAGTTGGAAAATTTTCAGGGCGTGCCCTAATGAGGGAGGCATCAAATCAACTGTAAGTGGAACCAACAGCAAAGTAGGTGAGTTTAGTACATTAATATACCTGGGGGAATCAGTGATAGGGGAGGCTAAAACTGCCAATACACCATCCTCCAACCATCCAACTGACCAACTTGTCTGTTTAAATAAAGTGGTGCTCCACATACCTAAGCAACTTTTTCATTGCACTACTCTACACCGACCCTCCACCAGTATTACACTAGCTTGTAGGAAGCAGTTGTCCCGGAACCAGTGCTAACACACTCAATTGTGATTACTGCCTGTTACGTCTACTGTACACACACACACACACACACACACACACACACACACACACACACACAAACATAAAATAGTAATGGAAATATATACACATACACATATAAAATAGAAATGGAAATATATACATACACACATAAAATAGAAATGGAATATAAATATATATATATATATAATAAACACACACACACACACACACACACACACACACACACAAGGAATTTAATATATACACATATACACACACAAATATAAATAGAAAATTAGCAATGGAAAATTGTGCTTACCTGCCATCAGTTAGATGAATTATGTGGCCTTGGACATGGTCTTCGCCACAGATGGCAGCCACCAGTCACAGGGGGGTGAGGGTGGCAGACGCACACATGAGGTGGTAGCAGAGGTACATATAGGGAAAGGGGCAGAGGCACACATTGGGGGGGAGGCAAATAGAGACAGTGGCAATCGTACAGAAGGAAATGGGGGCACAGGCACAAAGGGGTAAATGGCAGAGGCACAAATGGGTAAGAGAGCTGGGGCACAAAAGGGGAGGAGCAAACACAGGAGCATGTCCTGTTGCAAGTCCAATTAGATTACTAGGAAGGCCTTCAAAATGAAAGTTATACACATGGAAATACTTGGGTTTCCATATAAAAACACCTGTATTTTTAAATATATACTGTATACATATATATATATATATATATATATATATATATATATAAAAACATACATAGAAACATAGAATTTGACGGCAGATAAGAACAACTTGGCCCATCTAGTCTGCCCCTTTTTTTATCCTTTAGGTAATCTCAACCCTTTTTTAACCTTAATTCTTTGTTAATTCTTTGTAAGGATATTCATATGCCTATCCCAAGCGTGTTTAAATTGCTCTACAGTCTTAGTCTCTACCACCTCTGATGGGAGGCTATTCCACTTATCCACTACTCTTTCTGTGAAATTATTTTTCCTTAAATTTCCCCTGAACCTGCCTCCCTCCAGTTTCAGTGTATGTCCTCGAGTTCTAATTCTTCTCTTCATTTGAAGAATGTTTCCCTCCTGAACTTTGTTAAAACCTTTGGTATATTTGAAAGTTTCTATCATGTCCCCCCTTTCCCTTCTCTCCTCCAAACTATACATGTTAAGATCTTTTAGCCTTTCCAGGTAAGTTTTGTGATGTAGGCCATGCACCATTTTAGTTGCCCTTCTTTGTACTCTCTCTAATGTATTTATATCCTTCTGGAGATATGGTCCCCAGAACTGGACACAGTATTCCAGATGAGGCCGTACCAATGACCTATACAGTGGCATTATTACTTCTTTTTTCCTGCTACTGATTCCACTCCCTATGCAACCAAGCATCTGACTTGCCTTTGTCATTGCTTTGTTGCATTGCTTTCCTGCCTTTAAGTCACTTGAAATAGTGACTCGTAAATCCCTTTCCTCCTCAGTAGTTTCCATTATAGTACCCTTGATACTATATTTAGCCTTTGGGTTTTTGAGACCCAAGTGCATGATTTTGCATTTTTTAGCATTAAACTGTAGTTGCCACGTTCTTGAACATTTTTCAAGCCTAGCTAGGTCATCAATCATTTGTTTTACCTCTCCTGGTGTGTCTACCCTGTTGCATATCTTTGAATCATCTGCAAAAAGGCATACTTTCCCTTCAATACCATTTGCAATGTCACCAACAAAGATATTAAAGAGAAATAGTCAGAGTACAGATCCCTGGGGTACTCCACTGACATTTCCCTCCATAGATTGCACTCCATTTACTACAACTGTCTGTTTCCTATCCTGCAACCAGGTTCTTATCCATTTAACTGTTTTATAATCCACCCCCACTCTGCGATGTGGGACAGAGTGAAATGCCTTACTAAAGTCTAGATATGCTACATCTACAGCTCACCCTTTATCTATTATTTTCATCACAGAGTCAACAAAGTCAATACGATTTGTTTGGCATGATCTCCCACCAGTAAATCCATGCTGTTTTGGATCCTGTAAGTTGTTTGATTTAAGATATTCCACAACTCTTTCTTTTAATAGTTTTTCCATTACTTTCCCTACTACTGATGTAAGGCTTACTGGTCTGTAGTTACTTGCTTCTTCCTTGCTTCCGCTTTTGTACAGTGGAACTACATTCGCTCTTTTCCAGTCCTCTGGAATGGCACCTGTATTTAGTGACTGGTTAAATAATTCTGTTAATGGTGCCAGCAGCACATCTTTTAGCTCTTTTAGTATCCTTGGGTGTATCCCATCTGGCCCCATTGATTTATCCACTTTTAGTTTTGAAAATTCTGTTAGGACCTTCTCCTCTGTAAATGTACTTTCATCTACCTTATTTTTATGAATGTCCTTGCAACTTAACTGTGGCCCATTCCCTTCTCCTTCTGTAGTAAATAATGAGCAAAAATAATTGTTTAGGTGATCTGCTATTGCCTTGTCTCCCTCCACCAAATTCTCACTCTCTGTCTTAAGTCTTATTATTCCTCCATTTGATTTAAAAAAAAGTTTTGCCCTCTTTATCTACTGACTGGGCAATGTTCTCCTCAGCTTCTGCCTTGGCACGTCTGATCACTTTCTTAGCATCCTTCCATCTGTCAAGATACACCTCTTTGTCATAATTATTTTGAGTCTGTTTGTATTTCCTAAAAGCCATTTTTTTTGCTTTCACACTAGTTGATACTTCTTTTGTGAACCACACTGGCTTCCTTTTCCTGGTGCTTTTCCTAACCCTTTTGATACAAAGGTCTGTTGCCCTTAGTATTGCACTTTTCAGTTTCTTCCACCTTTCCTGCACCCCTTCCAAGTTCTTCCAGTCCGCCAATGAATCACTTAAACATCTCCCCATTTTTGCAAAGTCAGCATTTCTAAAATGCAACACCTTTGTTTGGATCCTGTCTTTATACTAAACCATACTGCTTGATGATCACTGGATCCAAGGTGCTCACCCACATATATGTCAGATATCCTGTCACCATTTGTAAGAATTAAATCTAATATTGAGTCTTTGCGAGTGGGCTCCCTCACCAATTGCTTGAGAGATGCTCCTTGTAAGGAATTTAGAAATTTGGCACTTGTAGCTGAACTTGCAAAGGACCCCTCCCAATTTACATCAGGTAAATTAAAGTCTCCCATGATTATGATTTCTCCCTTTAAAGCCATTTTAGAGATGTCCAACAATAGGTTGCTGTCCAAACCCTGCCCCTGGCCTGGTGGTCTATAGATCACCCCAATGCAAATAATGTCCTTCTCCCCGGTTTCTATGGTGACCCAAAAGGCCTCAGTTTTGTCTTCATTATTTTGTATTAAAGTAGCATTTATGCTTTTATATATATACAGGTTGAGTATCCCATGTCCAAATATTCCGAAATACGGAATATTCCGAAATATGGAATTATTTGTGTGAGAGTGAGATAGTGAAACCTTTGTTTTCTGATGGCTCAATGTACACAAACTGTGTTTCATACACGAAGTAATTACAAATATTGTATTAAATGACCTTCAGGCTGTGTGTTTAACGTGTATATGAAACATAAATCAATAGTGTGAATGTACACACTTTGTTTAATGCACAAAGTTATTAAAAATATTGTCTAAAATTACCTTCAGGCTGTGTGTATAAGGTGTATATGAAACATAAATGCATTCTGTGCTTAGACTTAAGGGCCCCACACACTGGCAGATAAAAATGCACGATATGAACGTTCTCGTTCATTAATGAATGAAAACTCGTTCATATCGTGCAGTGTGTAGGCACCAACAATTAACGATGCGCGGCCCCGCGCTCGTTCATCGTTGGTGCCCTGTCGCTTATGCATGCAGGACAATATGGACGAGATTGTCCATATTAGCATGCAGTGCTATGGAGCCGGGTGACGGGGGGAGTGAAGAAACTTCACCTCCCCCCTGCCGCTGGGTCGCACATTGGCCGTATCCGCCGTCGGGCAGCTCAGCGGCGGATCTGCCAGTGTGTAGGGCCCATTAGGTCCCACTGCCATGATATCTCATTATGGTATGCAATTATTCAAAATACGGAAAAATCCGATATCCAAAATACTTCTGGTACCAAGCATCTTGGATAAGGGATGGATACTCAACCTACATATATATATATATATATATATATATTCAAAAGTCGCAGTACATCCTTTTCATTCAAAAACTGTGCAGGAAATAGGAAAACTGAATACTCCAGTAAGGTATGAGTAAGGTGGACTATCTTAGGTTATGTACCGAACATGGGCGCCATCTTGAAATTGGCCATCTTGAATCTAAGTCAGTTTTCCCATTTCCGGCACAGTTTTTGAAACAAAAGGGTGTTCTGAGACTTTGACAAGTGTGTACTGTCACTTTTGAATCACTGTGTGTGTGTGTGTGTGTGTGTGTGTGTGTTTGTGTGTATATATATATATATATATATATATATGTCTATTTAATTTACTGTATAGGGGCTGAATATGTGAACCCTACAAATTTAAAAAATATATAAGAAGATAATCCAGTTGACACTCTTTATAAAAACATTGTACCATTTATTACAATAAAAGTAATGGTTCACACAGGGTTGTTGCAATTATTGTAAGGTAGAATTGAAAATGTCCACTTTTAGATGTATACAGTTTGTCCTTTATAGGAGTGCAGAAATTCACAGTGGTATTTTCACTCAGATATTTCAAAACCGTTACCCTGTGTGTTTCGTCTCCATTAAGACTTCTTCAGGGGTTTATCTTAAAGGCAGGGGTGTAGCGAGAGTGGAACGAGTGGAGCTTGAGCTCCAGGGGCCACTGGGAATAGAAGGCGCCGAATCTCTGTAACAGAGCTGAGAGCTGGGATCTCGGAGTAGGAGGAGATGACTGGAAGAGAGGGAAGAGGTGACCACCACACTGCCTGCATATTCCATATCACTGATTGCAGTGCAGAGAGTCCAGAGCAGTGTAGTGAGGTGTGTTGTAAGGGAAGATGGGAGGTTTAAAGGCTTGTCAGAAGAACCTTCCTGGCTATAAGGTACTGTATCAGCATTTAGTGATATGAAACATGGAGGCAGTGTGGGGACCACCCTTTTCCTTTCCTCAGTCCTTTCCTTATACCCACGAGGTCAATCACATAGAAGCTCCGTCCCTCCAGGCTAGAATGAGGAGTTGCTCTGCTGCTGCCCTCTTGGTGAGAATTAATGTGTGTATACTGTGTGTATATGTGTGTGTATGTGTTTATGTCTGTGTATACTGTGTATTTATGTATATATGTCTGTGTGTATGTATATATGTATGTATGTGTGTGTGTGTTTGTGTGTAAATGTGTGTATATGTCTGTGTGCATATGTGTGTTTATTTGTGTACATGTATATGTCTGTGTATATATGTGTGTGCTTATGTATGTCTGTGTGTATATGTGTGTATATATCTTTGTATACAGTATGTGTGAGTATATGTGTGTGTTTATGTATGTCTGTGTGTATATGTATGTGTATGTGTGTGTGTTTATGTATGTATGTGTGTATATTTGTATGTGTGTGTATATGTGTATGTCTGTGTATATCTGTGTGTATATTTGTGTGTTTATGTGTGTATGTATATGTGCATATATCTGTGTATATGTGTGTATATGTATGTCTGTGTGTATGCCTGTGTATATGTGTGTGTTTATGTATGTCTGTGTGTATACTATATGTATATCTGTGTGTATATTTGTGTGTTTATGTGTGTATGTATATGTGCATATATCTGTGTATATGTATGTATGCATGCATGTATGTATGTGTGGTGGTGGTGGTGGGTGGGGGCACCGTGTCATGTCTCCACGCTACACCTCTGCTTAAAGGTAAAAACATTTCACATTAGATCACAATATACATCCTTATGGGCATACAATGATATAGACAAACTTCAGAGTATCACAGAGACTTCTCTAAAAAAAAAATTCAAAAAAATTAAAATCTATTTCTAAAATTTCACTTTCCTCAGGTGTTTTTTATATACTAATATACAACTGAACAAAGCAGAATGTAAAACCGTATACAAAAAATTATTGATACATTAGTTGAATCATTATTCATTGGTGTAGTATATAAATTCATACCTCTATTTATTCAGTCAGAAAGAATCTCCATTACTGTATGTCCCACCATTAGTTTCTATGGGATTTTGACTGAAAGTATTTTCTATGGATGCCCCTCTATTATGGTCCTTGGATAACAGGCTGCAATCCTAATTTCTCTGACGTCCTAGTGGATGCTGGGAACTCCGTAAGGACCATGGGGAATAGACGGGCTCCGCAGGAGACTGGGCACTCTAAAAGAAAGATTAGGTACTATCTGCTGTGCACTGGCTCCTCCCACTATGACCCTCCTCCAGACCTCAGTTAGATTTCTGTGCCCGGCCGAGCTGGATGCACACTAGGGGCTCTCCTGAGCTCCTAGAAAGAAAGTTTGTTTTAGGTTTTTTTATTTTACAGTGAGACCTGCTGGCAACAGGCTCACTGCATCGAGGGACTAAGGGGAGAAGAAGCGAACCTACCTGCTTGCAGCTAGCTTGGGCTTCTTAGGCTACTGGACACCATTAGCTCCAGAGGGATCGACCGCATAGAACTGGCCTTGGTGTTCGTTCCCGGAGCCGCGCCGCCGTCCCCCTTACAGAGCCAGAAGCAAGAAGAGGTCCGGAAAATCGGCGGCAGAAGACATCAGTCTTCACCAAGGTAGCGCACAGCACTGCAGCTGTGCGCCATTGCTCCTCATGCACACTTCACACTCCGGTCACTGAGGGTGTAGGGCGCTGGGGGGGGGGCGCCCTGAGCAGCAATAAAAACACCTTGGCTGGCAAATATATCACAATATATAGCCGCAGAGGCTATATATGTGATAAATACCCCTGCCAGAATCCATAAAAAAGCGGGAGAAACGTCTGCGAAAAAGGGGCGGAGCTATCTCCCTTAGCACACTGGCGCCATTTTCTCTTCACAGTGCAGCTGGAAGACAGCTCCCCAGGCTCTCCCTTGTAGTTTGCAGGCTCAAAGGGTTAAAAAGAGAGGGGGGGGCACTAAATTTAGGCGCAATATTGTATATACAAGCAGCTATTGGGAAAAATTCACTCAATATAGTGTTAATCCCTAAATTATATAGCGCTCTGGTGTGTGCTGGCATACTCTCTCTCTGTCTCCCCAAAGGGCTGTGTGGGGTCCTGTCCTCAGTCAGAGCATTCCCTGTGTGTGTGCGGTGTGTCGGTACGGCTGTGTCGACACGTTTGATGAGGAGGCTTATGGGATGGCAGAGCAGATGCCGATAAATGTGATGTCGCCCCCTGTGGGGCCGACACCAGAGTGGATGGATAGGTGGAAGGTATAAACCAACAGTGTCAACTCCTTACATAAAAGGCTGGATGACGTAACAGCTATGGGACAGCCGGCTTCTCAGCCCGCGCCTGCCCAGGCGTCTCAAAGGCCATCAGGGGCTCAAAAACGCCCACTCCCTCAGATGGCAGACACAGATGTCGACACGGAGTCTGACTCCAGTGTCGACGAGGTTAAGACATATACACAATCCACTAGGAACATCCGTTACATGATCCCGGCAATAAAAAATGTGTTACACATTTCTGATATTAACCCAAGTACCACGAAAAAAGGGTTTTATGTTTGGGGAGAAAAAGCAGACAGTGTTTTGTTCCCCCCATCAAATGAGTGAATGAAGTGTGAAAAAGCGTGGGTTCCCCCGATAAGAAACTGGTAATTTCTAAAAAGTTACTGATGGCGTACCCTTTCCCGCCAGAGGATATGTTACGCTGGGAGATATCCCCTAGGGTGGATAAGGCGCTCACACGTTTGTCAAAAAAGGTGGCACTGCCGTCTTAGGATACGGCCACTTTGAAGGTACCCACTGATAAAATGCAGGAGGCTATCCTGAAGTCTGTATTTACACACTCAGGTACTAGACTGAGACCTGCAGATAGTGCTGCTGCAGCGTGGTCTGTAACCCTGTCAAACAGGGATACTATTTTGCGAACATAAGACGTCGTCTTATATATGAGGGATGCACAGAGGGATATTTTGCCGGCTGGCATCCAGAATTAATGCAATGTCCATTCTGTCAGGAGGGTATTAGAGACCCGACACTGGACAGGTGATGCTGACTTTAAAAGGCACATAGAGCCTTATAAGGGTGAGGAATTGTTTGGGGATGGTCTCTGGGACCTCGTATCCACAGCAACAGCTGGGAAGAAAATTTTTTACCTCAGGTTTCCTCACAGCCTAAGAAAGCACTGTATTATCAGGTACAGTCCTTTCGGCTATAGAAAAGCAAGCGGGTCAAAGGCGCTTCCTTTCTGCACAGAGACGAGGGAAGAGGGAAAAAGCTGCACCAGTCAGCCAGTTCCCAGAATCAAAATTCTTCCCCCGCTTCCTCTGAGTCCACCGCATGACGCGGGGGCTCCACAGACGTAGCCAGGTACGGTGGGGGGCCACCTCAAAAATTTCAGCGATCAGTGGGCTCGCTCACAGGTTGATCCCTGGATCCTACAAGTAGTATCTCAGGGGTACAAGCTGGAATTCGAGGCATCTCCCCCCCGCCGTTTCCTCAAATCTGCCTTGCCGACAACTCCCTCAGGCAGGGAGGCTGTGCTAGAGGCAATTCACAAGCTGTATTCCCAGCAGGTGATAGTCAAGGTGCCCCTACTTCAACAAGGACGGGGTTACTATTCCACACTGTTTGTGGTACCGAAACCGGACGGTTCGGTGAGACCCATTTTAAATTTGAAATCCTTGAACACATACATAAAAAAATTCAAGTTCAAGATGGAATCGCTCAGGGCGGTTATTGCAAGCCTGGAGGAGGGGGATTACATGGTATCCCTGGACATCAAGGATGCTTACCTACATGTCCCCATTTACCATCCTCACCAGGAGTACCTCAGATTTGTGGTACAGGATTGCCATTACCAATTCCAAACACTGCCGTTTGGACTGTCCACGGCATCGAGGGTCTTTACCAAGGTAATGGCAGAAATGATGATACTCCTTCGAAAAAAGGGAGTTTTAATTATCCCGTACTTGGACGATCTCCTTATAAAGGCGAGGTCCAAGGAGCAGTTGTTGGTCGGAGTAGCACTATCTCGGGAAGTGCTACAACAGCACGGATGGATTCTATACATTCCAAAGTCACAGCTGGTTCCTACCACACGCCTACTGTTCCTGGGGATGATTCTGGACACAGAACAGAAAAAAGTGTTTCTCCCGCAGGAGAAAGCCAAGGAGCTGTCATCTCTAGTCAGAGACCTCCTGAAACCAAAACAGGTATCGGTGCATCACTGCACACGAGTCCTGGGAAAAATGGTAGCTTCTTATGAAGCAAAATTCCATTCGGCAGGTTCCATGCAAGAACCTTTCAGTGGGACCTCTTGGACAAGTGGTCGGGATCGCATCTTCAGATGCATCGGCTGATAACCCTGTCTCCAAGGACCAGGGTATCTCTACTGTGGTGGCTGCAGAGTGCTCATCTTCAAGAGGGCCGCAGATTCGGCATACAGGACTGGGTCCTGGTAAACACGGATGCCAGCCTTCGAGGCTGGGGGGCAGTCACACAGGGAAGAAATTTCCAAGGTCAAGTCAGGAGTCGTCCCTACACATAAATATTCTGGAACTGAGGGCCATTTGCAATGCCCTAAGTCTGGCAAGGCCTCTGCTTCAAAACCAGCCGGTACTGATCCAATCAGACAACATCACGGCAGTCGCCCATGTAAACCGACAGGGCGGCACAAGAAGCAGGATGGCGATGGCAGAAGCCACAAGGATTCTCCGATGGGCGGAAAATCACGTCTTAGCACTGTCAGCAGTGTTCATTCCGGGAGTGGACAACTGGGAAGCAGACTTCCTCAGCAGACACGACCTACACCCGGGAGAGTGGGGACTTCATCCAGAAGTCTTCCAACTGTTGGTAAACCGTTGGGAAAGGCCACAGGTGGACTTGATGGCGTCCCGCCTAAACCAAAAACTAGATATTGCGCCAGGTCAAGGGACCCTCAGGCAATAGCTGTGGATGCTCTAGTGACACCATGGGTGTACCAGTCGGTTTATGTATTCCCTCCTCTGCCTCTCATACCAAAGGTACTGAGAATAATAGGAAAACGAGGAGTAAGAACGATACTCGTGGTTCCGGATGGGCCAAGAAGAGCTTGGTACCCAGAACTTCAAGAAATGATATCAGAGGACCCATGGCCTCTACCGCTCAGACAGGATCTGCTACAGCAGGGGCCCTGTCTGTTCCAAGACTTACCGCGGCTGCGTTTGACGGCATGGTGGTTGAATTCCGGATCCTAAAGGAAAAGGTCATTCCGGAGGAAGTCATTCCTACGCTGATAAAAGCCAGGAAAGAAGTAACCGCAAACCATTATCACCGTATTTGGCGAAAATATGTTGCGTGGTGTGAGGCCAGGAAGGCCCCAACAGAGGAATTTCAGCTGGGTCGTTTTCTGCACTTCCTACAGTCAGGAGTGACTATGGGCCTAAACTTGGGTTCCATTAAGGTCCAGATTTCGGCTCTGTCGATTTTCTTCCAGAAAGAACTGGCTTCACTGCCTGGAGTTCAGACATTTGTAAAGGGAGTGCTACATATTCAGCCCCCTTTTGTGCCTCCTGTGGCACCTTGGGATCTCAACGTGGTGTTGAGTTTCTTAAAATCACATTGGTTTGAGCCACTTAAAACTGTGGATTTGAAATATCTCACGTGGAAAGTGGTCATGTTATTGGCCTTGGCTTCGGCCAGGCGTGTGTCAGAATTGGCGGCTTTGTCATGTAGAAGCCCTTATCTTATTTTCCATATGGATAGGGCAGAATTGAGGACTCGTCCCCTGTTTCTCCCTAAGGTGGTATCAGCTTTTCACTTGAACCAACCTATTGTAGTGCCTGCGGCTACTAGGGACTTGGAAGATTCCAAGTTACTGGACGTAGTCAGGGCCTTAAAAATTTATATTTCCAGGACGGCTGGAGTCAGGAGCACTGACTCGCTTTTTATCCTGTAGGCACCCAACAAAATAGGTGCTCCTGCTTCTAAGCAGACTATTGCTCGCTGAATTTGTAGCACAATTCAGCTGGAGCATTCTGCGGCTGGATTGCCGCATCCTAAATCAGTAAAAGCCCATTCCACAAGGAAAGTGGGCTCATCTTGGGCGGCTGCCCGAGGGGTCTGGGCTTTACAACTTTGCCGAGCTGCAACTTGGTCAGGGGCAAAGACGTTTGCTAAATTCTACAAATTTGATACCCTGGCTGAGGAGGACCTTGAGTTCTCTCATTCGGTGCTGCAGAGTCATCCGCACTCTCCCGCCCGTTTGGGAGCTTTGGTATAATCCCCATGGTCCTTACAGAGTTCCCAGCATCCACTAGGACGTCAGAGAAAATAAGATTTTACTCACCGGTAAATCTATTTCTCGTAGTCCGTAGTGGATGCTGGGCGCCCATCCCAAGTGCGGATTGTCTGCAATACTTGTATGTTGTTATTGCGTAACTAAGGGTTATTGTTGAGCCATCTGTTGAGAGGCTCAGTTATATTTCATACTGTTAACTGGGTATAGTATCACGAGTTATACGGTGTGATTGGTGTGGCTGGTATGAGTCTTACCCGGGATTCAAAATCCTTCCTTATTGTGTCAGCTCTTCCGGGCACAGTATCCTAACTGAGGTCTGGAGGAGGGTCATAGTGGGAGGAGCCAGTGCACACCAGATAGTACCTAATCTTTCTTTTAGAGTGCCCAGTCTCCTGCGGAGCCCGTCTATTCCCCATGGTCCTTACGGAGTGCCCAGCATCCACTACGGACTACGAGAAATAGATTTACCGGTGAGTAAAATCTTATTTAATGTGAAGAAAATCACTGAATACAGTAGCTTTTACTAAAGGGCATACTGTAAGTCTTCAGCTATCTATGGAGTAGAGCATTACATACCTTTAGAACTTGTTATACAATGAATAACTAATTACTGGTGAGTGAAAAGGCATCAAGAAAAAAAAAAGTTACTAGGTCTTGACCATCAGAATCCACCTAAAATATTACAAGAATATATTCAAATACAGAAAACCAATTTTTTTTTGTGGGGCAGAAAAACTAAAAAATATTGTATGGGAGATTATATTATTTGTATTAAGTTAATTTCACAACTACTGACACAAGCCCCCCTTTTTTGTTTACATGATAAATGGTAATCTATATGTTACTACAATGGTGACTGTTGGATATTATCTATACCTTCAAAGGACTAGGCAGAACAAAAATAGGCTACTACATGTCTATATCGACATACATTCATAACTGTATCATTTTTGTACTGGATATTAATGTCAGTTCAGTATGACATTTGAACTAGACCCAAATGTGATAGAAATGTATAATATACAATAATGTGTATGGTAATATACACTTATAAAGAGCATAACTTTAATTAGATATATAACATGATAATCTCACAGTGAATATATACAAGGCAATCTCAGTGTGAATACATACAACCCAGGTACATAAGGAGTCATTCCGACCCGTTCGCACGCAGCGGTTTGTCGCTGCGGTGTAAATGGGTCTGGAATGCTCATGCGTGGCAGCTGCACTACGCACGTGCGTCATTGCCCGGTGACAGGGGTCGCCGGGTTATGTTACGGCCAACGAAGAAAGCGGTCGCAGAGGCGACTGCAAGAAGATTGACAGAAAGAAGGTGTTCCTGGGTGTCACCAGACCGTTGCCTGCAATTTTCGTGGAGTGGTGAAGAAAACGCAGTCATGTCCAGGAGAACGGAGGGCGGATGTCTGACGTCAAAGCCGGCCCCAGCATCGCTGAGATCGTCGCACAGGGTAAGTATGTCCAGGGCTAGTCTTGTTCTGCATGATATTTTTTAGCTTAGCAGGGCTGCACGAGCGTTCGCAGCCCTGCTAAGCTAAAATACACTCCCCCATTGGCGTGGACTAGTTGATCGCAGCAGCAGCAAAAAGTTGCTGGCTGCGATCAACTCGGAATGACCACCACAGTTAGAACTAGTTCTAAAAGGACATCTTACTTATCAATCTTGGCAAAGCAATGTAATCAACTGCAGTTCAGCATAAGATCTGAGTGAGTGAGAGGTGTGACCTAGGCATCAGGGGTTTAAATACCATCTACTGTACATGATGACATCACTTCCCTCCTCAAAAAACTAATAATCTGTAAATTGGAAATTCTACCTTTTAAAAGGGTTACTCATTTATCACTTTTTAGAGGGCTTTATATAGTATTTCCAATACTACTCATGCTTATTATTATCTTATTATATTAGGGGTATTTGTGTAAAATTAGAAAGATGCCCCATGACTTGCACAATACACTTGGGATGATGAGTAATAAAAACCCATAGTGCACTGGGGCCATTTACAATTAGTTAAAAAAAAATATATTAGGGACAGATGAGCTTTTGGTGCCACAAACTGCACCTGCACCATGAGGGAGACAGAATCGAGCAGAGCACGCTGATCTGACACGAACCTCCGGTTTGCGTTTCAGCTGTGTTCCACATGCAGCGGACGCTTCCTGTTCATCTAGTGTGCATTTCAGATGCGTTTCATGGATAGTGGAAAAACCTGGTGTTCCCGGACTTGTAGTCAAGCACCATCCAGGATGCTTTAAATCTTTAGAATGAACTTTAAGTTCCTGTTTGTGTTCCAGCCCCATTATTGCTACGTTTCACCTCTATAGCCTATTATATTGCATAGTGCATTTAAGGGATAGTATTTTAAGGTATTATACCACTAATGCTAATTTTAGACAGTAAGTTAATGTATATATTGACATAGTAATGTGGCATAAATAAAAACCATAATTGAATCATTTCTAGAAAATGTGTGATTTCAAATATCAAAATATTTTTTTAACACATTTTGTGTAGTGAAGTAATACAAAGAATAGCTTCAATGCCCTCAATATGTGGCTCATGAAGTATATATATCCTTAAAGGGATAGATGAGGGGCTGATGTCTCATTTTATGATGTGACTGTGTAATCCAACATGTATTAGTGTTCACATTGTGTCTCTTTTGTGCACTTATTTTTATGATAATTATAATAATTAAGATTCCCAAGATCTAATTCCAACTTTACATTATAGGATACAATTACAAATTCTACAAACATCTCTTAGTACAATCTTTATATTAGCATTTGAACTTAACATATTCTCTAAGGAGACACCGTAAATGATTACATAAATTTAGAGGTTCCCTATGGGATCTAAATGAAACTTGCTATATCTATGCTATCATTTAGCCCTGACGGTGTAAGGGTATTGAGGGAATAGATCTACTGTAGAATGTTTCTCTGCTTGCTAAGGTTATATCTCTATTATATCCTAAAGGGCTTTCCTTAATGTGTTCAAGAATGGTAAAAGATAGGTTTTTAGAGTCTGATGGTGGCCTGCCTAATTTGTCAGTCCCGGGCCCCACAATTTCTGATGGCAGCCCTGGTTCTGTGTGGTGGAGAGGGCAGAGCTTCCGAAAAGCCTTTACTTATCTTGGTCTATGCCAGAACTGCAATGCATGGAGGACAGATCTTCTCCTTCCTGGGTTTTTTTTCGCCTGGGACGGTAACGAGATTGTGATGTTAGATCCTCACCAGCAAGAGCAGGATCTTCAGAGAGGAAGAGTCGGGGACATGGAGAGGGGACTGACAACTTCCACTCCAGGGGTGAGGCTAACCTATCTGGCAACCTGGCAAAGACTCATCATGACGACCGCCTTAGCAGTGGATAGAAGGCACCCTTATGACCACCATATAATACAGATAGTAGGTGACCACAATTTCTTACAGACAGCATTAGTGACCAACATATACTACAGACAGCTTAAGTGATTGCTACAAATTACACACAGCATTAGTGACCTACAGTACATATACTAGTCTATACACAACATTAGTGACCTAATATATACTACAAAATACATTAGTGACCACTACAAACTACACACAACATTCGTGATCAGCAGATACTACACACATCATTAATAGTGACCTACTGTTAGGATTCACCTGCATTGATGACTTGGAGGTGAATTGCTAGACAAGCATGAATGCTGGGGTAGAACAGAAGACCAGTACAGTGATGTTCATATGAAATGAGTCTGTATTAAATAAAGAATCCAGAAGAACATAAAAATGGTAATTTTCAAACATACAGAAAAACAGGATATTAGCTGACAGATCAGGTTTGCAGGTTTGGCTGAAGCATGGTCTTGCAGCAAGCTATACTTAACATACCTTGGTACTGGTACAGGAGTCTTTGATACAGATGCAGACTGGAGACAAAACTAAGCAGGGAATTCAGGAAGCAGGCTTTAAGCTGAATACAGGCAAGAATCTTAGAATCAGGTACAAGGATCAGGTTATAACTGGCAAGAAGCTAACACAAGCTATAACTGGCCCTGAGGCTTACGGCTAACTCACTTTCAAAATAAGACAAGGCCTAGCTAGAAATGTAATTACGAGAGTAGCATGTTCCAGGTGATTCGACCAGCTGGGGCTGCTCACAGACAACAGCACCTCTGGTAGCCTAGAGATACTATTTAATAATACAACATTAAAATGTTTTCTATATCTCATGGAGAGCAGCTAGGGGCATTGCCTGAATTACTTACACACACACACACACACACACACACACACACACACACACACACCATAAACACAATACAGGTTCAATCCATATTGGGATTTCCATAAATCGGAGAGCATCCACACCCAATTATAATAGAGGGAATTTATGAAAAATTAGGATGTGTTCTGGTTATTATCAATGTTGAATGGGTTAGGGGTATGCAGCCATAAGTTTATACTTCATCCTTCCACCCTGACCAGTACAGATAAAACTGAATTGATGAGGCCACAATGGGCCAGTCGGCATTGCAGAGAGCCTCACCTGTGTTTAAGTGGTACCGTATGACTGACTGTACCATCTGATTAATATTAATATGTTGCCAGAATCCATATCCCAATTGAATGAGGATACTGACAGCAAAAGTGTAGAAGTAAGAGAGAGGTGCTTCTGCTGTTAGTGTTAAACTATTATCTGCATCCTATTGGTTCAGTGGATCTCTACAACACTCGGTATTCCTTGGAGGTCTCCCTTCCAAGTACTGACCAAGCCCAAACCACTTGGCTACAAGATCAGATAAGATCGGGCTTATTATGTGTGGTATGGTAGTAGGGCACCTGAACTCAGGTCTTAAACCACTAATGAGATTGCACCAGAAATGCAGATGATACTGAAAAAAGCATTGTTCTGAGTTAATCATTCAGAAAATACAGCATAGTGAATCTGCTGTCTGTGTTAGGCAGGTAAAGCTCCTGCATCACAGATGAGAGTTCACCGAATAAGTGCAGCTGGAAAGAATTGAGATCCAATGTCTATGCATTGTCATATGCAATATAGCCAATATTTGTATTACGTTGGAGCCAGTCTGTGTAAATGTGCAAACAGATTGTGTTGCTGCAGCGTAAAGTGAAAGTTTATCAGTAATGACAACTGGTATAGTCTCACATAAATATGCTCAGGCTATACTAATTGCTCTGCTTAAGGTCGTGCAATTGCCCACCTTCTCAATACAATTTGGAGAGTATAGTGCACTTATTTACCACAAATGAGGATTTTACATAGGTGCCAGGGGTCACACATACACATAAAACATGAGAAAAAACCTGTTGAGCAATAGACAATGTAACTATTCTGCTGTTTGTGGCACTATAAATAATGACAGTGTATTCCCTCTATTAAAGTATTAAAGTATAGTGGAACTGATAGTGCCTGCGCAGCACAGCTGTGCTCACATAGGAAAAAAATTAGATAGATTATATGACAGTGTCAATCGATACCAAATGTAGCCGATGAAAGGTGAGTCACTTCAAAATCGCTGGTGATCGTCAGAGGCTACTTGGTCCATGGTGAGGGTCCCATAGGAAAACGCGTTTCACCTGGCCATCGGGCTTGTTCACTTCCTGCTATTAGCATGATGTCACAACCCAGCCCCGCCCTTTAAAGTTCCCGGCCTTCTCCCGGAGAGGAGAAATTAAAAGTAGGAAAGTATGTCTGTAATATATGCTGTTAGTGGTCCCTGAGGACTGAAGTTTTAAAACACTAGTGTAGGGGATGAGAGAGAAAGGCACAAATCAATTAAAAGTAGAAGTCTGAAAGTGAAAATCACAAAAACAGGAAAAAAAGCGCCTGAGACTGCTAGAAAAATGTCACAGTGAATGTAGGCGGTAAGAAGAAAGCGATCAATACAACATGAGAAAGAAATACATTTATAGAGCAAAGAAAGTGAAAGTAATAAACCCAGGCAGAGTGAATATAGTGAAACAGAAAGAGAAGAGTAATTTACAAATGTTAAGAATAGTTAAATAGCAAACTACACAAATATTGGAGCAGCTGTTAATGATTAAGTTAAAATTGGGTTCAAAAATTATTATTGCTTTTAAACCTGTGTATCAGTTATCTAAGAATTTCACTGTACCATGAAAAATGGTGCTAATAGCAAACCCTGTTCTGTAACGTCACCTGCTGGACATTGTGAAAAGTAGCTCTGGTAACCCTCTCTGTGTAGTCATTTCCCTCTCTGAAGGGATGATGTAGAGTTGGCTGCAATCTTTGCCAAAAACATAGGCATATACTACATTGCATGAATGAAAAATTCCAGTTCTATGCAAATTGCATACATTTGTGTAATCTGTGTTAGTGACAATAGTCACAAACATCAATTTGATGAAACTTTTATCTGAAAACAAGGTGTTTTCTAAATAAATAAACTAGTGATGTGCACCGGACATTTTTCGGGTTTTGTGTTTTGGTTTTGGATTCGGTTCCGCGGGCGTGTTTTGGATTCGGACGCGTTTTGGCAAAACCTCCCTGAAAATTTTTTGTCGGATTCGGGTGTATTTTGGATTTGGGTGTTTTTTTTACAAAAACCCCTCAAAAACTGCTTAAATCATAGAATTTGGGGGTCATTTTGATCCCATAGTATTATTAACCTCAATAACCATAATTTCCACTCATTTCCAGTCTATTCTGTACACCTCACACCTCACAATATTATTTTTAGTCCTAAAATTTGCACCGAGGTCGCTGGATGACTAAGCTAAGCGACCCAAGTGGCCGACACAAACACCTGGCCCATCTAGGAGTGGCACTGCAGTGTCAGGCAGGATGGCAGATTAAAAAAATAGTCCCCAAACAGCACATGATGCAAAGAAAAAAAAGGCGCAATGAGGTAGCTGTGTGACTAAGCTAAGCAACCCAAATGTCCGACACAAACACCTGGCCCATCTAGGAGTGGCACTGCAGTGTCAGACAGGATGGCAGATTAAAAAAATAGTCCCCAAACAGCACATGATGCAAAGAAAAAAAGAGGCGCAATGAGGTAGCTGTGTGACTAAGCTAAGCGACCCAAGTGGCCAACACAAACACCTGGCCCATCTAGGAGTGGCACTGCAGTGTCAGACAGGATGGCAGATTAAAAAAATAGTCCCCAAACAGCACATGATGCAAAGAAAAAAAGAGGCGCAATGAGGTAGCTGTGTGACTAAGCTAAGCGACCCAAGTGGCCGACACAAACACTTGGCCCATCTAGGAGTGGCACTGCAGTGTCAGACAGGATGGCACTTCAAAAAATAGTCCCCAAACAGCACATGATGCAAAGAAAAAAAGAGGCGCACCAAGGTCGCTGTGTGACTAAGCTAAGCGACACAAGTGGCTGACACAAACACCAGGTCCATCTAGGAGTGGCACTGCAGTGTCAGACAGGATGGCACTTCAAAAAATAGTCCCCAAACAGCACATGATGCAAAGATAAATGAAAGAAAAAAGAGGTGCAAGATGGAATTGTCCTTGGGCCCTCCCACCCACCCTTATGTTGTATAAACAGGACATGCACACTTTAACAAACCCATCATTTCAGCGACAGGGTCTGCCACACGACTGTGACTGAAATGACTGGTTGGTTTGGGCCCCCACCAAAAAAGAAGCAATCAATCTCTCCTTGCACAAACTGGCTCTACAGAGGCAAGATGTCCACCTCCTCATCATCGTCCGATTCCCCACCCCTTTCACTGTGTACATCCCCCTCCTCACAGATTATTAATTCGTCCCCACTGGAATCCACCATCTCAGGTCCCTGTGTACTTTCTGGAGGCAATTGCTGGTGAATGTCTCCACGGAGGAATTGATTCTAATTCATTTTGATGAACATCATCTTCTCCACATTTTCTGGAAGTAACCTCGTACGCCGATTGCTGACAAGGTGAGCGGCTGCACTACGCACTCTTTTGGAGTACACACTGGAGGGGGGGCAACTTAGGTAAAATAAAGCCAGTTTCTGCAAGGGCCTCCAAATTGCCTCTTTTTCCTGCCAGTATACGTACGGACTGTCTGACGTGCCTACTTGGATGCGGTCACTCATATAATCCTCCACCATTCTTTCAATGGTGACAGAATCATATGCAGTGACAGTAGACGACATGTCAGTAATCGTTGGCAGGTCTTTCAGTCCGGACCAGATGTCAGCACTCGCTCCAGACTGCCCTGCATCACCGCCAGCGGGTGGGCTCGGAATTCTTAGCTTTTTCCTCGCAGCGCCAGTTGCGGGAGAATGTGAAGGAGGAGCTGTTGATGGGTCACGTTCCGCTTGACTTGGCAATTTTCTCACCAGCAGGTCTTTGAACCTCTGCAGACTTGTGTCTGCCGGAAAGAGAGATACAATGTAGGTTTTAAATCTAGGATCGAGCATGGTGGCCAAAATGTAGTGCTCTGATTTCAACAGATTGGCCACCCGTGAATCCTGGTTAAGCGAATTAAGGGCTCCATCCACAAATCCCACATGCCCAGCAGAATCACTCTGTTTTAGCTCCTCCTTCAATCTCTCCAGCTTCTTCTGCAAAAGCCTGATGAGGGAAATGACCTGACTCAGGCTGGCAGTGTCTGAACTGACTTCACGTGTGGCAAGTTCAAAGGGTTGCAGAACCTTGCACAACGTTGAAATCATTCTCCACTGCGCTTGAGTCAGGTGCATTCCCCCTCCTTTGCCTATATCGTAGGTAGCTGTATAGGCTTGAATGGCCTTTTGCTGCTCCTCCATCCTCTGAAGCATATAGAGGGTTGAATTCCACCTCGTTACCACCTCTTGCTTCAGATGATGGCAGGGCAGTTTCAGGAGTGTTTGCTGGTGCTCCAGTCTTTGGCACGCGGTGGCTGAATGCCGAAAGTGGCCCGCAATTCTTCGGGCCACCGACAGCATCTCTTGTACACCCCTGTAGTTTTTTAAATAATTCTGCACCACCAAATTCAATGTATGTGCAAAACATGGGACGTGCTGGAATTTGCCCACATGTAATGCACGCACAATATTGGTGGCGTTGTCCGATGTCACAAATCCCCAGGAGAGTCCAATTGGGGTAAGCCATTCTGCGATGATGTTCCTCAGTTTCTGTAAGAGGTTGTCAGATGTGTGCCTCTTATGGAAAGCGGTGATACAAAGCGTAGCCTGCCTAGGAACGAGTTGGCGTTTGCAAGATGCTGCTACTGGTGCCGCCGCTGCTGTTCTTGCTGCGGGAGGCAATACATCTACCCAGTGGGCTGTCACAGTCATATAGTCCTGAGTCTGCCCTGCTCCACTTGTCCACATGTCCGTGGTTAAGTGGACATTGGGTACAACTGCATTTTTTAGGACACTGGTGACTCTTTTTCTGACGTCTGTGTACATTTTCGGTATCGCCTGCCTAGAGAAATGGAACCTAGATGGTATTTGGTACCAGGGACACAGTACCTCAATCAATTCTCTAGTTCCCTGTGAAGAAACGGTGGATACCGGAAACACGTTTTTTACCACCCAGGCTGCCAAGGCCTGAGTTATCCGCTTTGCAGCAGGATGACTGCTGTGATATTTCATCTTCCTCGCAAAGTACTGTAGGACAGTCAATTGCTTACTGGAAGTAGTACAAGCGGTCTTCCGACTTCCCCTCTGGGATGCCGATCGACTCCCAGCAGCAACAACAGCAGCGCCAGCAGCAGTAGGCGTTACACTCAAGGATGCATCGGAGGAATCCCAGGCAGGAGAGGACTCGTCAGACTTGACAGTGACATGGCCTGCAGGACTATTGGCTTTCCTGTCTAAGGAGGAAATTGACACTGAGGGAGTTGGTGGTGTGGTTTGCAGGAACTTGGTTACAAGAGGAAGGGATTTAGTTGGCAGTGGACTGCTTACGCTGTCACCTAAAGTTTTTTAACTTGTCAATCACTTCTGATGAATGCGCTCCAGGTGACGTATAAGGGAGGATGTTCCTAGGTGGTTAACGTCCTTACCCCTACTTATTACAGCTTGACAAAGGCAACACACGGCTTGACACCAGTTGTCCGCATTTCTGTTGAAATAATTCCACACCGAAGAGGTGATTTTTTTTGCAATTTGACCAGGCATGTCAATGGCCATATTCGTCCCACGGACAATAGGTGTCTCCCCGGGTGCCTGACTTAAACAAACCACCTCACCATCAGAATCCTCCTTGTCAATTTCCTCCCCAGCGCCAGCAACACCCATATCCTCATCCTGGTGTACTTCAACAGTGACATCTTCAATTTGACTATCAGGAACTGGACTGCGGGTGCTCCTTCCAGCACTTGCAGGGGACGTGCAAATGGTGGAAGGAGCCACCTCTTCCCGTCCAGTGTTGGGAAGGTCAGGCATCGCAACCGACACAATTGGACTCTCCTTGTGGATTTGTGATTTAGAAGAATGCACAGTTCTTTGCTGTGCTTTTGCCAGCTTAACTCTTTTAAGTTTTCTAGCAGGAGGATGAGTGCTTCCATCCTCATGTGAAGCTGAACCACTTGCCATGAACATAGGCCAGGGACTCAGCCGTTCCTTGCCACTCCTTGTCGTAAATGGCATATTGGCAAGTTTACGCTTCTCCTCAGACGCTTTTAATTTAGATTTTTGGGTCATTTTACTGAACTTTTGTTTTTTGGATTTTACATGCTCTCTACTATGACATTAAGCATTGGCCTTGGCAGACTACGTTGATGGCATTTCATCGTATCTGCCATAACTAGTGGCAGCAGCTTCAGCACGAGGTGGAAGTGGATCTTGATCTTTCCCTATTTTACCCTCCACATTTTTGTTCTCCATTTTTTAATTTGTGGAATTATGTGCCAGTAATATATCAATAGCAATGGCCTACTACTATTTATACTGTGCACAAAAACTTAAATGCACCACAGGTATGAATGGATAGTATACTTAATGACACAGAGGTAGGTAGAGCAGTGGCCTACTGTACCGTACTGCTTTATATTATATACTGGTGGTCAGCAAAATTATGCACTTTCCTACTACTTTATATATACTGCGCACAAAAACTTAAATGCACCACAGGTATGGATGGATAGTATACTTGACGACACAGAGGTAGGTTGAGCAGTGGCCTACTGTACCGTACTGCTATATATTATATACTGGTGGTCAGCAAAATTATGCACTGTCCTACTACTTTATATATACCGCGCACAAAAACTTAAATGCACCACAGGTATGGATGGATAGTATACTTGACGACACAGAGGTAGGTAGAGCAGTGGCCTACTGTACCGTACTGCTATATATTATATACTGGTGGTCAGCAAAATTATGCACTGTCCTACTACTATATATATACTGCGCACAAAAACTTAAATGCACCACAGGTATGGATGGATAGTATACATGACGACACAGAGGTAGGTAGAGCAGTGGCCTACTGTACCGTACTGCTATATAATATATACTGGTGGTCAGCAAAATTATGCACTGTCCTACTACTATATATATACTGCGCAAAAAACTTAAATGCACCACAGGTATGGATGGATAGTATACTTGACGACACAGAGGTAGGTAGAGCTGTGGCTTACTGTACCGTACTGCTATATATTATATACTGGTGGTCAGCAAAATTATGCACTGTCCTACTACTATATATATACTGCGCACAAAAACTTAAATGCACCACAGGTATGGATGGATAGTATACTTGACGACACAGAGGTAGGTAGAGCAGTGGCCTACTGTACCGTACTGCTATATATTATATACTGGTGGTCAGCAAAATTATGCACTGTCCTACTACTATATATATACTGCACACAAAATCTTAAATGCACCACAGGTATGGATGGATAATATACATGACGACACAGTGGTAGGTAGAGCAGTGACCTACTGTACCGTACTGCTATATATTATATACTGGTGGTCAGCAAAATTATGCACTGTCCTACTAATATATATATACTGCGCACAAAAACTTAAATGCACCACAGGTATGGATGGATAGTATACTTGACGACACAGAGATAGGTAGAGCAGTGGCCTACTGTACCGTACTGCTATATATTATATACTGGTGGTTAGCAAAATTATGCACTGTCCTACTACTATATATATATACTGCGTACAAAAACTTAAATGCACCACAGGTATGGATGGATAGTATACTTGACGACACAGAGGTAGGTAGAGCAGTGGCCTACTGTACCGTACTGCTATATATTATATACTGGTGGTCAGCAAAATTATGCACTGTCCTACTACTATATATATACTGCGCACAAAAACTTAAATGCACCACAGGTATGGATGGATAGTATACTTGACGACACAGAGGTAGGTAGAGCAGTGGGCTACTGTACCGTACTGCTATATATTATATACTGGTGGTCAGCAAAATTATGCACTGTCCTACTACTATATATATACTGTGCACAAAAACTTAAATGCATCACAGGTATGGATGGATAGTATACTTGACGACACAGAGGTAAGTAGAGCAGTGGCCTAATGTACCGTACTACTATATATTATATACTGGTGGTCAGCAAAATTAAGCACTGTCCTACTACTATATATATACTGCGCACAAAAACTTAAATGCACCACAGGTATGGATGGATAGTATACTTGACGACACAGAGGTAGGTAGAGCAGTGGACTACTGTACCGTACTGCTATATATTATATACTGGTGGTCAGCAAAATTATGCACTGTCCTACTACTATATATATACTGCGCACAAAAACTTAAATGCACCACAGGTATGGATGGATAGTATACTTGACGACACAGAGGTAGGTAGAGCAGTGGACTACTGTACCGTACTGCTATATATTATATACTGGTGGTCAGCAAAATTATGCACTGTCCTACTACTATATATATACTGCGCACAAAAACTTAAATGCACCACAGGTATGGATGGATAGTATACTTGACGACACAGAGGTAGGTAGAGCAGTGGACTACTGTACCGTACTGAATAATTCTGGTGGTCACTGGTCAGCAAAATTCTGCACTGTCCTCCTACTATATACTACAATGCAGCACAGATATGGAGCGTTTTTCAGGCAGAAAACGTATAATACTGGTGATCACTGGTCAGCAAATCTCTGCACTGTCCTCCTACTATATAATACTGGTGGTCCCCAGTCCCCACAATAAAGCACACTGAGCACAGATATTTGCAGCACACTGAGCACGGGGGATCCGGTCAAAATGCCGCCGGACGGAATCCCGGCGGTCGAAATACCGACGCCGGAATCCCGACCGCCGCAATCCCGACATATTCTCCCTCCGTGGGTGTCCACGACACCCATAGAGGGAGAATATAATAGTGTGCCGAGCGTAGCGAGGCACCGTGCCCGCAAGGGGCTGCGTTCCGCTCGCCACCCCTGTCGGGATTGTGTGGTCGGGATTCCGGTGTCGGTATTTCAACCGCCGGGATTCCGACCACCGGCATTTAGTACTGATCCCGAGCACGGATACGGAGCGTTTTTCAGGCAGAGAACGTAGATATTTGCAGCACACTGAGCACAGATATTTGCAGCACACTGAGCACAGATATTTGCAGCACACTGAACAGTGAAAAATGGCGGCGACGCGTGGCTCCTTATTTAGAATACGAATCTCGCGAGAATTCGACAGCGGGATGATGATGTTCGGGCGCGCTCGGGTTAACCGAGCAAGGCGGGAAGATTCGAGTCCGCCTCGGAACCGTGTAAAAGGGGTGAAGTTCGGGGGGGGTTCGGATTCCGAGGAACCGAACCCGCTCATCACTAAAATAAACAACAGGTTCTGCTAGGCTACAGTACTGTGAGATGCTACTGACAACGGTATGTGGTCCTCTAAAAAATGCAGACTCTAGCACTAAGCTACAGTATGCCAGTGCTGCTGAGACATTTGTTCAAAATTAATGTTTTGATATGTTGCAGTTGCAGTACTGGACCTAGCAAGCCCTAGGATGATTAGTTATATTGGTACTTGTTGTCCGTGCATACCAATGGCTGCTAAGGCATTCAGCATGGCCAGGCATTCAGGAAAACCTGGGGTGCCGATGCGCCTCTTCTGGTGGTCATACATTTGTAAGAAAAACACAACCTTTATGAGTGATCAGAAACAGTTTTGGGAGATTTTTTTTTTTTTTTTACTTTTTTTCAGTTTATTTCCTTTTTTTCTGTTATTTTAACCGTTTAACCCCTTGTGCCACACTGTCAGGGCACAGGTACCAGGAGGCTATAGAGAGTACAATTCTTAGGTGTCAGTGTTTGGGGGAAGAGGTGCCAGAAAACCTATATGGTGGGCAAAACTAATTGCCAGTTCTAATGTTGGAGAGGATTATACATTTAGACAGAATGGTCAACATCCACAGAATTACTTGGAGGAAAAAAACAGTAAGGAGCTGCAGAATATGATGGACAAACCAAAAATGAGTAACACTGGTTACATGTAATATTTATGCTGATGGACTGTGATTGTGTCGTTAAGATGTTAAAAGTTAGGATAGAGAAGATTAGCTCTGAGTACAATTACACATCTTGTGTGTGTCGTGAACACCTTGGACTGACATATTTCCACTGAGGTGAAGAAGTTAAGGATAGAGTAAGGTTAGATTAGAGCAGAGGCTTAGCCAGAACCTTGTGGGCCCCATACAAGGGCGTAGCTACCATAGGTGCAGGCTGTGCAGCTGCTATGGGGCCCAGAGATGAGAGGGGCCCACCTTCCCTGTCAAAGCTACATGTGTTATATACATTTTTCACCATTGTGTGGTACGTAGGGGTCCTTTCAAACTTTTTCCTTGGGGCCTGCAATATATCTAGGTATGCCCCTGGACCTGCTTATTGTAGTGTGGTATAAAATGAACTGTTATATAATATATATAATATGAACTGGGGCACTGTAATGAGGTACAATATGAACGGCTAGCACTATATATCATAATGGGAATTGGGGGTACTGTGCAGCATAATGTGTACTGGCAGCTCTGAAATGTGACATAGGGTGAACTTAAGCACTACTATGATTCATAAAGAAACTAGGGCACTACTATGGGGCATAACATTAAATAAGGCTCTACTATGGTTCAGAAAATGCACTAGGTCACTATTATAGGGTATACAATTAACAACTGCTGCAGAGAAGTGTCTCTCTAAAAGCACTGGGATGGGGGCCCCTTCAAAATGTTGCTATGGGGCCCACAAAGTTCTGGCTACGCCTCTGGCCCCATAGCACCATTTTGAAGCCCCCCCCCATCCCAATTCTTCTAGAGAGATACTTCTCTGCAGCAGTTGTTAATTGTATGCCCTTTAATAGTGCCTTAGTATATTTTCTGACACATACTGTAGTAGAGCCTTATTTAATGTTGTGTTCCATATTAGTACCCTAGTTTATTTTATGAATCGTAGTAGTGCTTAAGTTCACCCTATGTCACATTTCAGAGCTGCCAGTACACATTATGCTGCACAGTACCCCCAATTAACATTATTGAATATAGTGCTCCCCGTTTACATTGTGCCTAATTAGAGTGCCCTGGTTCATATCATATAACATTAAAATGCCCTCAAGTTCATTTTATACCACAAAACAATAAGCAGGTCCAGGGGCATACCTAGATATATTGCTGGCAAGGAAAAAGTTTGAAATGACCCCCACGTACCACCCAATGGCAAAAACGTATATAACACATGTAACTTTGACGTGGAAGGTGGTTCCCTCTCAGCTCTGGGCCCCATAGCAACTGCACTGCCTGCACCTGTGGTAGCTACGCCCTTGGATGAGAGGACTACCAAACTAATCCAAGTTGCTGAATATGTTTGAATTTTTCAAACCCAGCCTGTGACATGACAGTTAGGAGTTGACTGGCTGGTACTTTATCTCAGCCCACTTTATCTCCACACAAGGCTTAGTAAATAGATCTGTGTCTCTCAGCGTGTGCTCCTCCTTCACTCTGTGTCTCTCAGCCTTCGTCCCCCATCCTTCACTCTGTGTCTCTCAGCCTGTGCCCGCAGAGCCTACCCCATCCTCTGTATGTGCTGCAGCGCAGCCTCATATACTGAGAATCCCAGTATGGACAATGGATTACCACACCATCTAGATAGACAGCTGCATACCATCTGTGGGGCTTCAAAATTGCACGCCAGAAGGTTGCTACAGTCCCATTCAACCCACAAGGCAACATCTTGTACTGAAACAGTCCTTCTGGTACAAAGAAGGACATTTTTTCTTTTGCCATGTCAGTTAATGGCATTTGCTAGTAACTTTTTGTCAGATCCAGTCTGGTGAGATATCAGAGAGGCTAGAAACAATCAATCAGCTCATACACATGGGGCATGGGGTATGCATAAAACTTGGACATTGCATTTAACTTATGTAAATAATTGCAGAAGCGTAGGCTGCCATCTAGTTTTGGAATTAGAACTATGGGGCTCGACCATTCACTGTTAGTGTTAAGGAACTCTAGCACTATTGGTGTGCGACTCCTAGAGCTCTCAAGAGACTCTTCTGCCAATAGTAACCCCCTGTTGTTCCCTTAGTTCTCGATACGCACACCATTACTTAGGGGGCCCCCTAGACTTTAAACCTCTAGCAGTAGAGACCTACACAATAGGCTGGAGACAACTAGGTAATTTACCTGAAGTGTAGCAACTTGCAAGGCAAGGGTTAGTTGCAGACAAACTGGATACAGGATGACTTGGTAAGGCTGGTGTAAAAATAGCAAACAGACTTTAGTTAAGTTATGCAGACTAGGCTGGTGTAACTGAAGACAGGAGGACTCTCTGGATTCACAGAAGGACAAATGATAACTGAAGTAATGAGGTGTAAATTGTAGGAAACTTAGCCAGGCGATGGTTAACTGCTGGACTGATCAGGTGCTGGTAGTGTACTGATTGAAAGCATAGTGCAGAGAGCTGATTGAGTACACTGATGACCCTAAACAGACTTTAACAAGGTCCAACAAGATCCAAGACTATACTGCCAAATGGGACCTATAAACCGATTCTTCCCTCTAAAGGAGATGTTGGACCTAGCCTCCCCATCAGGAGTAAATATGGGAACGAGCATCAGAAAGAAAGAGTGGAGAAAGAAGCAAAAAGACCCACACAAACAAAGAGTACAAATGCACATATTGCAGTTATATTAAATCTCAGCAACTTGGAAATAATTCAAATACACAAATCATTTTTGAATAAAGGCCTGTCATTTGCCCCTTCCCAAACCTGAACCATAACTTATTTTAATATTTTTTGTCAAACACTGTAATGCTTTGTACTCACTAGTGTCAATTCTCTGTATTTTACTGGTGTTTTAACAGTAGAATAATGCACGTAATGGGCTGAAAATATAATCAATTATTTCCTGTGATCTCATCGAGAGTATGCCTGATCCATTCACGCATTAAATCTAGGCCACATCCAATGACCTACTGTTTGTGGTTGCATTTGATACAGTATATGGATTCACTGACATATTATTACAAAGTAAATGCCAGCGGATATGAGGTGTCATTCAGAAATTCTTATGTCCACATTTTTTCTTTCTAAGATTTATCTGACAAGCTTATTCTCTTCTTTCACAAGTCAGTTAAATTAAAGTAAGGACATGTTCCTTCTGTGCTGTATTCTGTGCTGTATTCTCTGCTGTATTCTGTGCTGTAATCGGATAGGCAGGTTAGGGAAGGAGGCAGGAGAGAGCAGAGGGGTTACAGCAGGAGAGTTGAGTTAACCTGGGGTGCTGCTTGTGTAGGTGTGCTGTGACTGTCACTTTGTTAGGGCTCTGCATAGTAGACAGTGCACTGCATATATCATACCGTGGCTGTGAATAGGACCAGGTGTTGTTCTCTGTCTATAAGGGGGTGTGTACTACCATACACTGCTGCTATATATGCTCTGTATGTGATCCAAAGCAAAAAATATATAACTATTGGTGCATCACTCTGACTACTAGTACTGTGGCTGCTGTATACTACTGCTATATATGCTCTGTATATGATCCATAGCAAAAAATATATTTCTATTGGTGCGTCACTCAGTGATGACTACCAGTACTGCCGTACACTACTGCTATATATCCTATGTGTGTGATCCAGAGAAAAAAAAATATTTCTATTGTTGTGCCACTCAGTGACGACTACCAGTGCTGCCATACACTACTGCTATATATATGTGTGTGATCCAGAGCAAAAAATATATTTCTATTGGTGCATCACTCTGACTACTTGTGCAGTGGCTGCTGTACACTACTGTTATATATCCTCTGTGTTTTATCCAGAGCAAAAAATATATTCTATTGGTGTATCACTCTGACTACTTGTACAGCAGCTGCCATACACTACTGCTATATATCCTCTGTGTGTAATCCAAAGCAAAAAAATATTTATATTGGTGTGTCACTCTGTCTACTAGCACAGCGGCTGACATACACTACTTCTATATATCCTGTGTGTGTGATCCAGAACAAAAAATATATTTCTATTAATGCATCACTCAGTGACAACTACCAGTACTGCCATACACTACTGCTATATATCTGTGTGTGATCCAAAGCCAAAAATATATTTCTATTGGTGCGTCACTCAGTGGTGACTAGTACTGCGGCTGCCGTACACTACTGCTATATATCTGTGTGTGATCCAAAGCCAAAAATATATTTCTATTATGTATTTGAAAGGGGTGCTCTGTCTGCTGTATCTGAAAGAGGTGATCTGTCCATCCATCCAGGGGCTCTGCCCCAGTGTAAAATTAAAATAATAAAAGCTAAAAACAAAAAGCCTAAAATTATAATTATAAAAATTATGATTTTTTTTTGTTTGTGCTGTACCCCAGTGTGCTATACAATTTTTATTTTATTTTCATAAGTACTGTGACACTGCTGGTCAGACCGCAGTATATTATTTCCTACTCATAAATGCATTGTGCGACACTGTCGGTGTAGTCAACTGCAGTGTGTAATTATTATATATATATTTCTGATTCATTTGTGCGACACTGTAACGACCAGTGTGTGATATAAAAAAATACTTCGACATACATGCTGGGGTAGGGCCTGACTCATTTGTGCGACACTTTAACTGCAGTGTGTGATATAAAAGATAATATATATATATTTTGATTTAAATTAATATTTTGTGCTGTGTCATCCCAGTAAACATCCAGGGACTGCAGCTGCTCCGTCCATCTAGGGGTGTTCTGTCAGTCCATCCAAAATAAAAGACAACTTTTTTTTTTATATTGTGTGCTGTATCCTCCCAGAATACATCCAGGCATGCTCCGTCCATTTCAGGGTATGGTGTCTGTAGCTCGTATTCTTATTATAACTTATTGTCCTATTTTCATAATTCTTGCTATCACCAGATTGTAATTAATTCAAATTAATATTATTAATATTAATTATAAATTAGATCAATTTAAATAAGATGAATATAAATAAACTCTCCACACTCATGTAGTGAACTTTCTGCATATCGAAGATATCTTTGAGGAAATGAAGAATTTGATTCTAAATAAATTAAATTAACTCCAATTAATTAAATTAAAATAAATTTAAATTTAAATAAATTAAATAAATTAAATATGAAATATTGTCTTTTTTTATTCTTCTTTGCCTTAATCATTTCTTTGTGAACTGAAATCTCGAGTCTTGCCTAATGCATCTTTTTTTAGATACATTTTTTTTAAATATTTTGTCCTTCCAGTATATACATCCAAGGGCTGTTGCTGCTCCTTCCTGCTACCTGGGTGCAACCTTTTGTCCTAACTGGATAAAAACAATATTGTGAGCTATGAGGTGTTCAGAATAGTCTGGAAATGAGTGGAAATTATTATTATTGTGGTTAATAATACTGTAGGAACAAAAACACCCCCAAATTCTGTTAGTTTAGCTGTTTTGATGTTTTTTTCAAGAAAACAAAAATCCAGCACCAAAACCAAAATCAAAACCCGCAAGGGTGGTTTTGGCAAAACCAATCCAGATCCAAAACATGAAGGAGATCTAGATCCAAAATCAAAACACAAAACCAAAAAAATGTCCCGGTGCACCCCCCTAGTTTCCAGTAATTTTTCTTGAGTGATAGGATAAGTCTTTGGAGAAACATAGAATATCATCAAGGTAGACTACCACAGCGACTTACAGCAAACCTTAAAAATTTAATTGACAAAATGCTGGAAGACAGATGGAGCATTGCAGGCACTTAAAAGCACGATGAGATATTCATAATGGGCATCTTGAATTTTGAAGGCAGACTTCCACTTATCCACTTGATCGCTCCTAATGAGATTATAGGCACATTTTAGATCCAATTTGTGGCCTAATTCAGACCTGATCACTGCAGTGCGCCGGCGCATGCCAGAAATGTGATCGACATCTCTGCCCAGCGATCTGTCAATCAGGCAGATGCGGTCGCTGGGTGGGAGGGAGCTGGCCGGTGGCGCTGGGCCACCGTTTTGGGAGCACGGTCTGGGCAATGCAGCCGTGCCCGGACCGTGCTTGGGGTGGGCTGCAGCGGATGCGTGATGTCATATGCAGCCGCTGTGACCCGGAGAGCAGGAGCTGCACTGGTAGGGAGCTACTCTTCAGGTACAAAGGCATTGCCAGCGTGCAATGCTTATGTACCTGTGCGCCTGGGGTAGGGCCTGACATGCAGGGCAGACTAGCCCTGTGCTGGGAATCCCCCCACATGTCAGCGTGGCTGATCGTAGTCATGCAAAATTTTGCACGGCTACGATCAGGTCTTAATTAGGACCATAGTACAAACTACTGCGCATTTAAATCAAAGAGTTCAGTAATGAGGAGAAGAGGATACTGATTATTGACAGTGATAGTGTTAAGGCCCCTGTAATTAATACATGACCAAAGACCTGGGTATTATTTTTTTAAAAAAGAATACAGCATGTGATGACCTGAGAGCCACAGCCCAGCTTGTGTCAGAGTAATGACCCTCACAACATACTTTTTTCAGCCTGTTGACTGCATCTTAGTATAGAAATGCAGGAGGAACAAATAATTAGGGGAGCGTCAGAGGAGTAACTACCGCCAGTGCAACCAGTGCGTTGCACTGGGGCCCGCCTCTGTCCAGCGGCCCAAAGCATGTAATGAATCAAACTGACTCATTACATGCCGCTGTGCGCTGCGGGCAACCGCTGCCCGCAGTGCACAGCCGCCCGGAGAGAGGAGAGGAGCAGCGGTACGGGAGAAGGAGGAGGAGGGAGGTGAAGGAGGGAGCCGCAGCAGCGCTTTACTACTGGTGGAGGCACTGCTGCCCCTCTGCTTCACTATAGGCTGTCTTCCGAGAACAGCCTATAGTGAAGCAGAGGGGCAGCAGCAGCAGCACCTCCACCAATGACACAGCGCTGCTGCGGCTCCCTCCTCCTCCTTCTCTCCAGCCCGGGAATCGTCTGACGCTGCACCGAGGAGCCTGAGCCAGCGGAGAGGGTAAGTATAATTCTTCTTTCTTTCTGTCTCTTTCTTTCTATCTCTTTCTTTCTTTCTTTGTTGGGACTGCCTGCCGCTATGTGTAAAAATGGGGGACTGCCTGCCGCTATGTGTAAAAAGGGGGAATCTGCCTGCCACAATGTGTAAAAATGGGGGACTGCCTGCTGCAATGTGTAAAAACGGTTGACTGCCTGCCGCAATGTGTAAAAATGGGGGACTGCCTGCCGCAATGTGTAAAAATGGGGAATCTGCCTGCCGCAATGTGTAAAAACGGGGGACTGCCTTCCGCAATGTGTAAAAAGGGGGAATCTGCCTGCCGCAATGTGTAAAAATGGGGGACTGCCTGCCGCTATGTGTAAAAATGGTGAATCTGCCTGCCGCTATGTGTAAAAAGGGGGAATCTGCCTGCCGTAATGTGTAAAAAAGGGGGACGCTGTCTGCCGTAATGTGTAACAAGGGCACGCTGTCTGCCGTAATGTGTTAAAAGGGGACGCTGTCTGCCGTTATGTGTAAAAAGTGCACGCTGTCTGCCGTAATGTGTAAAAAGGGGGACGCTGTCTGCCGTTATGTGTAAAAAGTGTACGCTGTCTGCCGCTATGTTTAACAAGGGCGCGCTGTCTGCCGTTATGTGTAAAAAGTGTACGCTGTCTGCCGCTATGTGTAACAAGGGCACGCTGTCTGCCGTTATGTGTAAAAAGGGGACGCTGTCTGCCGTTATGTGTAAAAAGGGGACCCTGTCTGCCGTAATGTGTAAAAAGGGGGACGCTGTCTGCCGTAATGTGTAAAAAGGGGGGCGCTGTCTGCCGTAATGTGTAAAAAGGGGACGCTGTCTGCCGTAATGTGTAAAAAGAGGAATCTGTCCGCTGTAAGGTGTAAAACGGTCTCTACCTGGTGTAGTGGTGCTACTGTGCGGCGTAATTTGAAGAATGGAGACTACTGTGCACCGTTTTATGAATTGGTATTATTTTGTGGCCACACCCCTTCCCCACGAAGCCATGCCACTATGTATTTTTGCGCGCGCCTACGGCGCGCACTGCCCCTGTTTTGCATGCAAGGGTGGGGCTCCGATGCCGTTTCTTGCACACAGTGCTAAAATGTCTAGTTACGGCACTGTTGTTAGGTATCCATTTCTCTGGCCCTGAGCAGGTCCCCCTCACCAGATCCTCTCCAGGGGTAAGGGGGTGGACTTGGATGGGATGTGGGGGGGGGCCAAAGCATTTTGTCGCACCTTGGCCCACCGCTCGCTAGTTCCGCCACAGGGGAGCGTGCACAGCTGGTGGGGGGCTCGTCCGCATGTCAATCTGTGCAAAGTCAGTGGCACCCCCGCAGCCCCTCGCCCCCAAGCCACCGCGAAGACTGCGGGGGCAGTAGTTACGCCACTGAATATGTTGATGAATCTGAACCTGTTGTTTTACTATGTGTAATATGTAAATCATATTGTGAGTAATAGTCCCACTTTTAATTAGTGATGAGCGGGTTCGGTTCCTCGGAAACCGACCCCCCCCGAACTTCACCCATTTTACACGGGTCCGAGGCATACTCGGATTCTCCCGTATGGCTCGGTTAACCCGAGCGCGCCCGAACGTCATCATCCCGCTGTCGGATTCTCGCGAGATTCGTATTCTATATAAGCAGCCGCGCGTCGCCGCCATTTTCACTCGTGCATTGGAAATGTTAGGGAGAAGACGTGGCTGGCGTCCTCTCCGTTTATTCATTGTTGATGCAAATATTTGTGCTTGCTTATATCTTAATTGTGTGGACTGGGGAGCAGCTGTATTATTAATATAGGAGGAGTACAGTGCAGAGTTTTGCTGATCAGTGACCACCAGTTTTATCCGTTCTCTGCCTGAAAAAAACGCTCCTTATCTGTGCTCAGTGTGCTGCATATATCTGTGCTCACAATGCTTAATTGTGGGGACTGGGGAGCAGCTGTATTATATAGGAGGAGTACAGTGCAGAGTTTTACTGACAGTGACCACCAGTATACGTTGTCTGCCTGAAAAACACTCCATATCTGTGCTCAGTGTGCTGCTTTATTGTGTTGACTGGGGACCACCAGTATAATATTATATAGTAGGAGTACAGTGCATAATTTTGCTGACCACCAGTATATAATATATAGGAGTAAGGTACAGAAGGCCACTGCTGTACCTACCTCTGTGTCGTCAAGTATACTATCCATCCATACCTGTGGTGCATTTCAGTTTTGCACAGTTTGCTCACCACCAGTATATAATATATAGCATTACGGTACAGAAGGCCACTGCTGTACCTACCTCTGTGTCGTCAAGTATACTATCCATCCATACCTGTGGTGCATTTCAGTTTTGCACAGTTTGCTCACCACCAGTATATAATATACAGCATTACGGTACAGTAGGCCACTGCTGTACCTACCTCTGTGTCGTCAAGTATACTATCCATCCATACCTGTGGTGCATTTCAGTTTTGCACAGTTTGCTGAATACCAGTATATAATATATAGCATTACGGTACAGTAGGCCACTGCTGTACCTACCTCTGTGTCGTCAAGTATACTATCCATCCATACCTATGGTGCATTTCAGTTTTGCACAGTTTGCTGACCACCAGTATATAATATATAGCATTACGGTACAGTAGGCCACTGCTGTACCTACCTCTGTGTCGTCAAGTATACTATCCATCCATACCTGTGGTGCATTTCAGTTTTGCACAGTTTGCTGATCACCAGTATATAATATATAGCATTACGGTACAGTAGGCCACTGCTGTACCTACCTCTGTGTCGTCAAGTATACTATCCATCCATACCTGTGGTGCATTTCAGTTGTGCGCATTATATATAGTAGTAGGCCATTGCTATTGATACTGGCATATAATTCCACACATTCAAAAATGGAGAACAAAAATGTGGAGGTTTAAATAGGGAAAGATCAAGATCCACTTCCACCTCGTGCTGAAGCTGCTGCCACTAGTCATGGCCGAGACGATGAAATGCCATCAACGTCGTCTGCCAAGGCCGATGCCCAATGTCATAGTAGAGAGCATGTAAAATCCAAAAAACAAAAGTTCAGTAAAATGACCCAAAAATCAAAATTGAAAGCGTCTGATGAGAAGCGTAAACTTGCCAATATGCCATTTACGACACGGAGTGGCAAGGAACGGCTGAGGCCCTGGCCTATATTCATGGCTAGTGGTTCAGATTCACATGAGGATGGAAGCACTCATCCTCTCGCTAGAAAAATGAAAAGACTTAAGCTGGCAAAAGCACAGCAAAGAACTGTGCGTTCTTCTAAATCACAAATCCCCAAGGAGAGTCCAATTGTGTCGGTTGCGATGCCTGACCTTCCCAATACTGGACGGGAAGAGCTTGCTCCTTCCACCATTTGCACGCCCCCTGCAAGTGCTGGAAGGAGCACCCGCAGTCCAGTTCCTGATAGTCAAATTGAAGATGTCACTGTTGAAGTACACCAGGATGAGGATATGGGTGTTGCTGGCGCTGGGGAGGAAATTGACAAGGAGGATTCTGATGGTGAGGTGGTTTGTTTAAGTCAGGCACCCGGGGAGACACCTGTTGTCCGTGGGACGAATATGGCCATTGACATGCCTGGTCAAAATACAAAAAAAATCAGCTCTTTGGTGTGGAATTATTTCAACACAAATGCGGACAACAGGTGTCAAGCCGTGTGTTGCCTTTGTCAAGCTGTAATAAGTAGGGGTAAGGACGTTAACCACCTCGGAACATCCTCCCTTATACGTCACCTGCAGCGCATTCATCATAAGTCAGTGACAAGTTCAAAAACTTTGGGTGACAGTGGAAGCAGTCCACTGACCACTAAATCCCTTCCTCTTGTAACCAAGCTCCTGCAAACCACACCACCAACGCCCTCAGTGTCAATTTCCTCCTTACCCAGGAAAGCCAATAGTCCTGCAGGCCATGTCACTGTCAAGTCTGACGAGTCCTCTCCTGCCTGGGATTCCTCCGATGCATCCTTGAGTGTAATGCCTACTGCTGCTGGCGCTGCTGTTGTTGCTGCTGGGAGTCGATCGTCATCCCAGAGGGGAAGTCGGAAGACCACTTGTACTACTTCCGGTAAGCAATTGACTGTCCAACAGTCCTTTGCGAGGAAGATGAAATATCACAGCAGTCATCCTGCTGCAAAGCAGATAACTCAGGCCTTGGCAGCCTGGGCGGTGAGAAACGTGGTTCCGGTATCCATCGTTAATTCAGAGGCAACTATAGACTTGATTGAGGTACTGTGTCCCCGGTACCAAATACCATCTAGGTTCCATTTCTCTAGGCAGGCGATACCGAAAAGGTACACAGACCTCAGAAAAAGACTCACCAGTGTCCTAAAAAATGCAGTTGTACCCAATGTTCACTTAACCACGGACATGTGGACAAGTGGAGCAGGGCAGACTCAGGACTATATGACTGTGACAGCCCACTGGGTAGATGTATTGCCACCCGCAGCAAGAACAGCAGCGGCGGCACCAGTAGCAGCATCTCGCAAACGCCAACTCGTTCCTAGGCAGGCTACGCTTTGTATCACCGCTTTCCATAAGAGGCACACATCTGACAACCTCTTACGGGAACTGAGGAAGATCACCCCAATTGGACTCTCCTGAAGATTTGTGACATCGGACAACGCCAGCAATATTGTGCGTGCATTACATCTGGGCAAATTCCAGCACGTCCCATGTTTTGTACATACATTGAATTTGGTGGTGCAGAATTATTTAAAAAACGACAGGGGCGTGCAAGAGATGCTGTCGGTGGCCCGAAGAATTGCGGGCCACTTTCGGCATTCAGGCACCGCGTACAGAAGACTGGAGCACCACCAAACATTCCTGAACCTGCCCTGCCATCATCTGAAGCAAGAGGTGGTAACGAGGTGGAATTCAACCCTCTATATGCTTCAGAGGATGGAGGAGCAGCAAAAGGCCATTCAAGCCTATACATCTGCCCATGATATAGGCAAAGGAGGGGGAATGCACCTGACTCAAGCGCAGTGGAGAATGATTTCAACGTTGTGCAAGGTTCTGCAACCCTTTGAACTTGCCACATGTGAAGTCAGTTCAGACACTGCCAGCCTGAGTCAGGTCATTCCCCTCATCAGGCTTTTGCAGAAGAAGCTGGAGACATTGAAGGAGGAGCTAAACCAGAGCGATTCCGCTAGGCATGTGGGACTTGTGGATGGAGCCCTTAATTCGCTTAACCTGGATTCACGGGTGGTCAATCTGTTGAAATCAGAGCACTACATTTTGGCCACCGTGCTCGATCCTAGATTTAAAACCTACGTTGTATCTCTCTTTCCGGCAGACACAAGTCTGCAGAGGTTCAAAGACCTGCTGGTGAGAAAATTGTCAAGTCAAGCGGAACGTGACCCATCAACAGCTCCTCCTTCACATTCTCCCGCAACTGGGGGTGCGAGGAAAAGGCTAAGAATTCCGAGCCCACCCGCTGGCGGTGATGCAGGGCAGTCTGGAGCGAGTGCTGACATCTGGTCCGGACTGAAGGACCTGCCAACGATTACTGACATGTCGTCTACTGTCACTGCATATGATTCTCTCACCATTGAAAGAATGGTGGAGGATTATATGAGTGACCGCATCCAAGTAGGCACGTCAGACAGTCCGTACGTATACTGGCAGGAAAAAGAGGCAATTTGGAGGCCCTTGCACAAACTGGCTTTATTCTACCTAAGTTGCCCTCCCTCCAGTGTGTACTCCGAAAGAGTGTTTAGTGCAGCCGCTCACCTTGTCAGCAATCGGCGTACGAGGTTACTTCCAGAAAATGTGGAGAAGATGATGTTCATCAAAATAAATTATAATCAATTCCTCCGTGGAGACATTCACCAGCAGCAATTGCCTCCAGAAAGTACACAGGGAACTGAGATGGTGGATTCCAGTGGGGAAGAATTAATAATCTGTGAGGAGGGGGATGTACACAGTGAAAGGGGTGAGGAATCGGAGGATGATGATGAGGTGGACATCTTGCCTCTGTAGAGCCAGTTTGTGCAAGGAGAGATTGATTGCTTCTTTTTTGGTGGGGGCCCAAACCAACCAGTCATTTCAGTCACAGTCGTGTGGCAGACCCTGTCGCTGAAATTATTTATTTATTTATTTATTACCAGTTATTTATATAGCGCACACATATTACGCAGCGCTTTACAGAGAATATTTGGCCATTCACATCAGTCCCTGCCCCAGTGGAGCTTACAATCTATATTCCCTATCACATGTACACACAGACACATTCACGCTAGGGTTAATTTTGTTGGGAGCCAATTAACCTGCCAGTATATTTTTGGGATTGTGGGAGGAAACCGGAGTACCCGGAGGAAACCCACGCAAGTACGGGGAGAATATACAAACTCCGCACAGTTAGGGCCATGGTGAGAATCGAACCCATGACCTCAGTGCTGTGAAGCAGTAATGCTAACCATTACACCATCCGTACTGCCCTGAAATGATGGGTTCGTTAAAGTGTGCATGTCCTGTTTATACAACATAAGGGTGGGTGGGAGGGCCCAAGGACAATTCCATCTTGCACCTCTTTTTTCTTTAATTTTTCTTTGCATCATGTGCTGTTTGGGGACAATTTTTTTGAAGTGCCATCCTGCCTGACACTGCAGTGCCACTCCTAGATGGGCCAGGTGTTTGTGTCGGCCACTTGTATCGCTTAGCTTAGTCACACAGCGACCTTGGTGCGCCTCTTTTTTTCTTTGCATCATGTGCTGTTTGGGGACAATTTTTTTGAAGTGCCATCCTGCCTGACACTGCAGTGCCACTCCTAGATGGGCCAGGTGTTTGTGTCGGCCACTTGTGTCGCTTAGCTTAGTCACACAGCGACCTTGGTGTGCCTCTTTTTTTCTTTGCATCATGTGCTGTTTGGGGACAATTTTTTTGAAGTGCCATCCTGCCTGACACTGCAGTGCCACTCCTAGATCGGCCAGGTGTTTGTGTCGGCCACTTGTGTCGCTTAGCTTAGCCATCCAGCGACCTCGGTGCAAATTGTAGGACTAAAAATAATATTGTGAGGTGTGAGGTGTTCAGAATAGACTGGAAATGAGTGGAAATTATGGTAATTGAGGTTAATAATACTATGGGATCAAAATGACCCCCAAATTCTATGATTTAAGCTGTTTTTTAGGGTTTTTTGAAAAAAACACCCGAATCCGACAAAAAATTTTCGGTGAGGTTTTGCCAAAACGCGTCCGAATCCAAAACACGGCCGCGGAACCGAATCCAAAACACAAAACCCGAAAAATGTCCGGTGCACATCATTACTTATAATATGCATATAACATATGTTTACACATGAAAGTACTGCATGACCAGATGTATATTGATGATGTTTTATGGTTTATGATGTCTTGTTATCAAAAGTGAATATGTACAGTTACGTATTAGCTGAATACCCTGTGTTATCACAAATGCCTACAAAAGCTTAATGTGTATAGTTAATATGAGTAGTTTTACTGTACCTGGAAAATAACATTTTAAAAAGATAAACAATTATTTTTTAGTGTGTTCTTGTTCTTGACATGGGATAACCTGGAAGCAGAATTTTGGTTTCTAGCAGGTAGTTCCAGTGCTCCATTGGCAGCTGTCCATTGCTGTCCTGCGGGAGTGCCTGGTAGAGAAGGGTGACTTTGAGGGACACCGTACCACATTGGTAGAGGACACATCAGGCAGTGCTACTGGGATCAGTATGTGACATACCCCAGCAGCCCAGATATAGAGAATCTGCTTCCTAAGAAGTGTGAAGTCACCCAGCGCCTGTGGCAAATTTCTCAGTGGGACCCTGCTTAGCAGCCACTCTCGCAGTGGTACTTTCCCCAGTTTAGATGGGTAAGCATGACTCTATAATTGATCAATAATTCTACACGGTCAAGGCAAATTATTATGACCACCTCCTACATTTCATGTCGGCAGTGCTCAACTTGCAGTGAGGGGTGTGGAATTTTTGAGGTGAGTATTGAAGCTGCTGCTGGCTATACCAAGCATGAGAGAGACAAGTTCTGGATAACTCTGGCAGAAGAAGAGAGGGGGCCCCTTGACAATAAAATGGGAGCACCTTGACAATAAAATGGAATTCTCAGCATTGGTCTTAAAAGGTGTTCACCCTTGAAACTGCAGTAGCTTGGCCCATTTTCTGTTCATATTTTTCATAGTGCAAGACTCCTCAGCCACTTCCAGGAAATCATACTCTGGCATAAGGCTTTGCAGCATCACCATTGCAACCTTCTTGTCATTTAACTGGATGCCTTCTGATGCCAATTGAACTTTGTCTAATTATTAATAAATTTTCTTGCATGCTCTCAGCTTCAAGCCCTATAAAAAAACATCTCAGGTTGATTCTTCTCATTAAACCTTTGACTTCATAAGACGTTTGTTTGCAGATGTTTTCCCATAGATAATGGAATAAACATTATGTTTCACAGCTATGCATATGTGTTGGAGGTAGACCTCCTTTAGCCTCAGCCTTCTCTGAGAGGACTCCAACAACAGCCTGTCTTTTGTATTCAGAATCGCCTGTGAATAAAATATAAGTGCCGTGCAGCCAGCTGGAGAAATCAAATGATCACACACTCAGCCTGGTGTATTCAATCTGAGTTCTGGTTTAATGTTCTTACATACATATATTTATACTGGTTTGAAAAGGCTCTGAGGAGTTTACAGTTTAACCTCAGGGTTGTGTCCTCTTCCTGATAACGGTCTTGTTCTTTTCCTTTTCTTTATCTCTATCAGACATGGCTTACCCACAAGTTCCTTTCTTTATCTCAATCAGACATGGCTTACCCACAAGTTCCTCTTTTTGCTAACTGAATATTTCATCATTCTATACTTTTCTTTTTTCCCTAGCATATTTAAGCATATCATATATTAATGCTAAAGTAAGTTTATAATCTATTGAATATAACAAAATGGAGTAACATTGGCTTTATTGCAGAATCACACTAATGCTTGCCCATCTACCTTCCTCATTTTTCCCTCCTTTTGATTCTCAAAAAGATATCACACTATACCTTGCTACCCTACTTCGCCGAGCAGGCCAGGCGATGACCTGGTCAAGTACGTCTGTCTCCCTGGGCCTATTGCCAAGGGAGGGTAATAATCATCCCGTACAGACAAAATAGTCACAAGGCATAGATGCATAAGAGTCCTTTTTACAGTCTATTTTGATTGCTTTCATTTATTCAATATCATAATATTCATCTTGGTCATGTTCATCCATTTCCTCTGTATGCTCGAATCTTACATGTTTAGCAGGTTTCTTTTTGTTTATCTTGCGTTTTACTTTTTTCGAAGTGCATGAAATACAACAGAGAATAATACGTATGAGTACATATACCAACAAACATACTCCAGCTACTTTTGCAATTAGGAGAACAATGCCCATTAACCATCCTCCAATCCCCTTTAACCAAATTGCAGGGTTTAACCATCCAAAATCCCAGTCTCCCCATGTCTATGATGATTCCTCCACCTTTCTCACAAACTGCTGTTTTATATCTTCTATTTTCTGCATTTTTGCTTACTGCCCTCCTGTCTGTCTTATGCTTGGCTTCTAACAGCCATGCCCATTCGTTACTTTTATGCAGGGAGGGCTTTGTCCAACATCCAGTCATACATGACCCTTTCAAACTGTTTTCTGGGTAACACTTCCAACATGTCTGTACCCTTGCAAAGTATATTCCCCATGTACTGTAATCAAATTTACATTTAGTCTGACATTCCATTGCTTTTTTTCAGTGGTTCCTGTCCACACTCACACAAACATTTATCCCTGCCTTCCATTTTTGCACATGGTGGTATTGGCCACACTGCATGTCTTTCTTACACTTCAGGGGTATTTATTCATGGTTACAGGGTATTTTTCCATACTTATCTCAGGGGCTGGAGTAGGACCTTGACTTACAGGCGTGTTTACCAAATGTACAGTAAATACAATTGCAACAACCAACATTGCGGATCCCAAATAACCCCCCAAAGGGACCTATCAGGCATAGGTCCAAGTAAATTCATAGTTATTACTTTCCTGGGGGTTTAATAGTGATCTTGGTCTTTTTGCAGTGCGATGCATGAACCCACGCGTCTCGACCCTCGAGTTTCACCGAGGTGGGGGTCACTAGCAACACTTGGAATGGACCATCATATCTGGGCTCAAGTGCTCCTCTCACGTGTCTTTTTAAGTAGACCCAATCGCCAATCAGAATGCTGTGTGGTCCAAGATCAGCTCTTTCAGGTCCTGAGGATAAAACTTGAGAATGTATTTCAGTTAAATGTTTATTCAGCTGTTTTATATATCATTGTCATATTTCCATGTTTATGCTGCAGTTCCTGGGGCAAATAACATCCTGTCTTAGGTTTTGTCCCAAACAAAATCTCATAAGGTGAGTACCCTATCTCCTTGCCTGGTGTGGTTCTAACTGCAAACAATGCTAAAGGTAAACATTCTACCCACGCTTTCCCTGTTTCTTGCATGGCTTTCTGTATTTTAAGTTTTAGGGTCCCATTAAGGCGTTCAATTCGGCCACTGGCCTGAGGCCTATAAGGAGTGTGAAAGGCTTGTTGTACCCCTACATCTTCCATTATGTGCCTCATAACTTCTCCTGTAAAGTGTGAACCCCTATCTGACTCTATTACTTCTGGAACCCCAAATCTGCATACTATTTCTGCTATTATTTTCTTTGCAGTAGAGATGGCATTTGCTTTGGCCACTGGCCACGCCTCAGGCCATCTGCTAAAAATGTCAGTACATGTTAGGGCATATTCATATGTTTCATGCTTTGGCATGTGTATATAATCAATTTGAAGTCTCTGAAAAGGGAAATAAGCTTGTGGTGTCTGTCCAAGGCTTGTCCTTGTTCTTCTTCCTGGATTGTTCTCTGCACATATCCAGCATTGGTCTGTAAAGTTCTTTGCTGCCACATAAAATCCTGGTGCTATCCAATGGTCCTGTACCAGCCTAGTAATTTGTTCTTTTCCCTTGTGATCTGATCCATGGGATACATGTAGCATAGGTGGGTATAGTGCTCTTGGTAAGCACCATTTGTCTTCTTTCTTCCATAACCCTAAACAGGTTGCCTTGGCTCCCATCTTTTCCCATGCCTTGTGTTCTATTTTAGCTTGTTCTTGCAGCTTGATGAGAGTCTTTATGTTTACTTCATCTGCTTATTCTTGGACATAGATTGCTGGTTCATGCTTGCTCTTCAGGGCTGCTTTCCTTGCTTCTGCATCTGCATATGCATTACCCTTGCTTTCTTCTGTTTCTTCCTTAGTATGTGCTTTGGTCTTTATAACAGCCATCTGTCTAGGCAGCTTCAATGCTCTTGTCAGTCTTTGTATTAGATACCCATTCTTGATAGGCTTACCTGTTGCTGTAAGGAAGTTTCTGTTCTTCCAGATGGACGCATAATCATGCGCCACTCCCCAAGCATAGCGTGAATCTGTGTATATATTGACAGTTTCATCTTCTGCTAGTTCCAATGCTCTGATAACTTGTTAGGGACTCCTGCCCTGTGCTGCCACGTCGTCATGGCAACCGGGAGACAAGTGCTAGCGGAGTAACCTAAACGCAGCTGATACTCCGGTTCGGGTCTTTTGCTGTGCAGTGGTTACAGGCTCTGTGCACGGCAGGGGATCCGGTGCTGGTTTTTGTGCTCACAGTCTGTGAGGTCTGAGTGGGGCGTGGACAGCACCTGCTATATAAGGCCTCTTCTCAGGTTAAGCAGATGCTGCTGAATCTTTGTTGGTTAGTCAGTTCCTGAAAGTTAGCCAGTACTGTGTAGCTTTGTATTTGTTGTTGCTTACTGCAAATAGGCATGGGTATTTGGTACTACACTCTGCCAATCCAGACCTAGCAGTAAGACTGGAGTCAGTCGTTTAACTTGCTGGGGTTCTTTTGCTACTCTGTGAACTTAGCAAGTTTGCAGCTGTATTCTCAGACTTGCCTGCCTAAATCCTGTCTCACTGTGCAAGGTGTTCAGGTGTCAGTTTAGTGGCAGTAAGCTGAACCTGTGCACTGCAAGTGAGGATTAGGATTGTGGAGACTCTCCTTGTGTCTATCATTCCATCTCTGACCAAGGAGTTTACTGCCACACCTGTTGGTAACACTTTAGGGTTTTGCTGTTGCCCTTAGCAACAGCATTTCGGGTTCTCTACGTATTAAAACACAACATCTTGCTTTTTCCATCTGAGCATTACTAATACTAGGGAGACACCCAGTTTCTTAGCCTCTGGGCTTCTCTGTTCACTTTGTGTTTATTTTGTTACCCTATCACCTTCTGTGTACGTAATGTCATATTCCCCAGTCTGTCTGTGAGTTCATTTGTTTTGCATCCCTATCCATTCAGACACCAGTACATTCCTGCAGGCACTGGTGTGCATAACAGTTCAGACACCAGTACATTTCTGCAGGCACTGGTGTGCATAACATATTCAGCAGCCTAATACTCCTGTTGAAATTTTGTGGGAATATGGAGCATACCCCTCAAAATACGTTGCAACAGGTGGTCTATCAGGTGCAGGTCCTGACTCGACAATTTAATGATTTGTCCATTAAAATGCACACCTCCCAGGCCGCTGGCGGAGCTCCCGCAGCAGCAGCACCTTCAGGGGTTAAGGTGCCGAAAGTAAATCTCCCGGATCGTTTTTCTGGAGATCGCTCGCAGTTCTTTTGTTTCAAGGAGAGCTGCAAGCTATACTTCCGGCTTAGGCCTCAGTCTTCTGGGTCAGAGATTCAGCGGGTGGGCATAGTGATTTCCTTGCTACAAGGAGACCCACAGGTCTGGGCATGTGGGTTGCAGCCTGACTGTCCGTCGCTTAAAAGTGTTGATGCTTTTTTTACGGCACTGGGCATGTTGTATGATGACCCTGACAAGACGGCCTCAGCCGAGGCTCAGATTTCGATCCTTAAGCAAGGGCGAAGGCCAGTTGAGGTTTACTGTACGGAGTTTTGGAGGTTGGCCCATGATACCCAGTGGAATGACCCAGCCCTGAGACACCAGTACCGAAGAGGTCTTTCTAACCAGATAAAAGACCAACTGGTACAATACCCCTTGCCTGATAGCTTGGATCAGCTCATGCAGTTATCCATCCGGGTGGATAGACGGCTGAGAGAGCGTAGGCTTGAAAGGGAGACCGAGGTTTCCTTCTTTCCCAAGGGAACCTCAGACTCTGAGGAATTTTCCGAGGAGCCTATGCAGATTGGGGCTACCCGCCTCTCCTCGTGTGAGAAGACGCGGAGTAGACAGCAGGGGTTGTGTTTGTACTGTGTGAATAAAGGTCATGTGGTAGTATCATGCCCAGAAAAGCCGGAAAACTTCAGGGCCTGAGGGTGATGGGAAATATCCTGTCAGGCCAGAAGTCAGAATTTCCCAAGAAGACTTTTATCATTCCAGTGACCTTGAAGATCCTCGGTCAAACTGTCAAGACTGAGGCCTTTGTGGACAGTGGGGCCGACGGGGTTTTTATGGACCGCCAATTCGCCCTGAAACACTCTGTTCCCTTAGTACCCTTGGCATCGGAAATTGAGATTTGTGGGTTAAACGGGGAACCATTATCCCAAGGTAAAATTACCTCTTGCACTAGCCAGATTTCTTTGTTTATTGGAGCCACACACTCTGAAAAATTGTCCTTTTATGTGACTGTCTGTACTTTTGCCCCATTGGTGTTGGGGTTACCCTGGTTAAGGGCCCACAATCCTCAATTTGACTGGGTCTCTGGGGAGATTCTTAGTTGGGGTACTGATTGTTTCAGGAGTTGCTTGAGCCTTCCAGTCAGGCTCTCGCAGCTAAGCTTGCCAGGATTGCCAGGGTGTTATGCAGATTTTGCGGACGTGTTCTCCAAAAAAGTTGCAGAGGTACTACCTCCCCATCGCCCCTATGACTGTGCCATTGATTTGTTGCCAAATGCTAAGCTTCCCAAGAGCAGGTTGTACTCCCTGTCACGTCCTGAGACTCAGGCTATGGCAGAGTACATTCAGGAGAACTTGGCTAAGGGATTTATCAGACCTTCACAGTCTCCAGTTGGGTCGGGGTTCTTCTTCGTGGGTAAAAAGGATGGTTCGTTGCGACCCTGCATCGACTTCAGGGAATTGAACCGTATCACGATTAAAAACTCATACCCACTGCCTCTCATTTCGGTCTTGTTTGACCAGCTTCGTACTGCCACCATTTTTTCTAAGATTGACCTACGCGGTGCGTACAATCTAATCCGAATAAGAGAGGGGGATGAATGGAAGACTGCCTTTAATACCCACTCAGGGCATTATGAATATTTGGTGATGCCTTTTGGGCTCTGTAATGCCCCGGCAGTCTTCCAGGATTTCATGAATGATGTACTCAGGGAATATTTGGATAGATTCTTAGTTGTATACTTAGATGACATCCTAATCTACTCCCATTCCCTGGAGGAACATCGGAAGCATGTACGCTTAGTCCTCCAGAAACTCAGAGACCACCGGCTTGGGGCGAAGCTGGAGAAGTGCGAATTTGAAGTTCAGCAGATCGCATTTCTAGGATATATTATCTCCCCAGAAGGTTTCCAAATGGAGGGTTCCAAGGTACAGGCAGTCCTGGATTGGGTGCAGCCCACTAGTTTGAAGGCGCTTCAGCGTTTCCTGGGCTTTGCGAATTTTTATAGACGATTCATCGCTGGATTTTCGTCTATAGTAGCGCCCTTGGTGGCACTCACTAAGAAAGGGGCGGATGTTGCTCACTGGTCTTGTGAGGCTAAAGCGGCTTTTGCCCGTCTCAAAAGGGCATTTGTATCGGCCAAGGTGCTGCGACACCCAGATCCAGAGCGTCCTTTTGTGGTGGAGGTGGATGCCTCTGAGATGGGTATTGGGGCAGTGCTCTCTCAGATGGGAGTGTCTGATAATCGCCTTCATCCCTGTGCTTACTTTTCCCGTAAATTTTCGCCTGCCGAGATGAATTATGACGTGGGTAACCGGGAATTGTTGGCTATTAAGGATGCACTCGAGGAGTGGAGACACTGGCTTAAGGGGGCTAAGTTTGTGGTCTCAATTCTCACCGACCATAAAAATCTGGCATATTTAGAGTCAGCGAAGCGTCTCAATGCCAGGCAGGCACGATGGGCTTTGTTTTTTGCTCGCTTTAATTTTTTGATAACATATCGCCCTGGGTCAAAAAACATCAAGGCTGATGCGTTCTCGCGGAGTTTTGCTCCAATCCAGGAGACCACCGAGGAGCCGTTGCCCATTGTGTCCCCATCATGTATTAAAGTGGGCATTACCCAGGACCTCTTATCATTAGTCCTTACAGCACAGGAGCAGGCTCCTACAGACCTTCCGGTAGGTATTTTGTTTGTGCCTCCTAGGTTAAGACAGCGAGTGTTCCTGGAATTCCATGCCAAGAAGTCGGCAGGTCACCCGGGTATTGCCAGAACTCGGGAGTTGCTATCTAGGGCGGTGTGGTGGCCCTCGGTGGCTAAGGATGTGGATTAGTGGGTTCGGGCATGTGACATCTGTGCCTGAAATAAGACTCCTAGAGGGGTTCCTGTTGGCCCATTACATCCACTCTCTATCCCATCTAAGCCATGGACCCACATTTCAATGGATTTTGTGGTGGACTTGCCCAAATCCTCAGGGATGACAGCCATCTGGGTTGTCGTTGACAGGTTTTCGAAGATGGCGCACTTCGTTCCACTGGTTGGGCTGCCATCGGCCAGACGCCTGTCTGAATTATTTATGCTGCATGTTGTGCGTCTCCACGGGTTGCCACTTGATGTGGTCTCTGACCGCGGATCCCAGTTTGTGGCCAAATTCTGGAGGGCATTTTGTTCCGATCTCCAGATTTCTGTCAGCTTGTCGTCAGGCTACCATCCACAGTCTAATGGGCAGACTGAAAGGGTGAACCAGTCCTTGGAGCAGTTCCTCAGGTGTTATGTCTCCAAGTGTCAGACTGACTGGGTTGCTCATCTGTCCATGGCGGAGTTTGCCTATAACAACGCGGCTCACTCTGCTACAGGGATCTCTCCCTTCCTTTGTGTGTATGGGCATCATCCTAAGGCCAATTCTTTTGACCCCCTGGACTCCACGCCTGGTGGTTCCTCTGTGGTTTTGGTACTTAGAGGTATTTGGAGGAAAGTGAAGAAAGCCCTTGTGTCTGTGTCATTAGTGACCAAAAGGGTTTTTGATAAGCAGAAAAGACCCTGCAGCTTCAAATTAGGAGACTTCGTCTGGTTGTCTACCAAGAATTTGAAGTTGAGACAGCCATCTCATAAGTTAGGCTCCCGGTTCATCGGCCCTTATAAGATCACCAGGGTTATCAATCCGGTGGCATTTCAGTTAGATCTGCCCCGTTCTTTGGGTATCAATAAAACATTTCATTGTTCCCTTTTAAAACGGGCGATTAGTAATCCTTCTTCCAGTGGAAGACCTTCCCCTCTTCTGATACGTGGCCGGAGGGAGTTTGTTGTTGAAAGGATTCTTGACTCCAAGATGGTTCGGGGTCGGCTGTCATTTTTGGTGCACTGGAAGGGGTATGGCCCAGAGGAGCGGTCGTGGGTGCGCAGTTGTGATCTTCATGCCCCCAGACTGATACGCTCTTTCTTCTCGCAGTTCCCCGATAAACCCGGTGGTAGGGGTTCTTTGACCCCTCGTCAGAGGGGGGGTACTGTTAGGGTCTCCTGCCCTGTGCTGCCACGTCATCATGGCAACCGGGAGACAAGTGCTAGCGGAGTAACCTGAGCGCAGCTGATACTCCGGTTCGGGTCTTTTGCTGTGCAGTGGTTACAGGCTCTGTGCACGGCAGGGGATCCGGTGCTGGTTTTTGTGCTCACAGTCTGTGAGGTCTGAGTGGGGCGTGGACAGCACCTGCTATATAAGGCCTCTTCTCAGGTTAAGCAGATGCTGCTGAATCTTTGTTGGTTAGTCAGTTCCTGAAAGTTAGCCAGTACTGTGTAGCTTTGTATTTGTTGTTGCTTACTGCAAATAGGCCTGGGGATTTGGTACTACACTCTGCCAATCCAGACCTAGCAGTAAGACTGGAGTCAGTCGTTTAACTTGCTGGGGTTCTTTTGCTACTCTGTGAACTTAGCAAGTTTGCGGCTGTATTCTCAGACTTGCCTGCCTAAATCCTGTCTCACTGTGCAAGGTGTTCAGGTGTCAGTTTAGTGGCAGTAAGCTGAACCTGTGCACTGCAAGTGAGGATTAGGATTGTGGAGACTCTCCTTGTGTCTATCATTCCATCTCTGACCAAGGAGTTTACTGCCACACCCGTTGGTAACCCTTTAGGGTTTTGCTGTTGCCCTTAGCAACAGCATTTCGGGTTCGCTACGTATTAAAACACAACATCTTGCTTTTTCCATCTGAGCATTACTAATACTAGGGAGACACCCAGTTTCTTAGCCTCTGGGCTTCTCTGTTCACTTTGTGTTTATTTTGTTACCCTATCACCTTCTGTGTACGTAATGTCATATTCCCCAGTCTGTCTGTGAGTTCATTTGTTTTGCATCCCTATCCGTTCAGACACCAGTACATTCCTGCAGGCACTGGTGTGCATAACAGTTCAGACACCAGTACATTCCTGCAGGCACTGGTGTGCATAACAGTTCAGACACCAGTACATTTCTGCAGGCACTGGTGTGCATAACATAACTGCCATTAATTCTGCTTGCTGTGCAGACGTCCCAGGTGTCAGAGGTTCAGCTTCTATAACTTCATGGGGAGAAACAATTGCATATCCCGCCACCCTGTATCCTTGAACATAATAACTAGAACCATCAATGAAAAATAAAAATTTTGGATTATGTATTGGTTTGTCATCAATCTTCCAATCTGGCTGTATTTCTTCCTCCATGAGGGCTATACAGTCATGTTCTTGTTCCGGGTATGGTTCTGTTCTTTCCTCTGGCTGTACATCTTCATCTTTTCCTCCTTTTGAACCGTCAGGTTCATCTTTAAGAGGTAGTAAAGTTGCAGGGTTGAGAGTGGTACATCTCTTAATAGTAAGGTTGCTTGCTGATAGAAGGGCTACTTCATATTTTGTCAGCCTTGCTGTGCTGAGATGTCTTGTAGATGCCTGTTGCAGTATTTCTGTGACTGCATGTGGAAATTGTATGGTAAGTGGGTGATCTATCACAACATCTGCACATTTGTCCTTTAGGATGGCTGCAGCTGCTACTGACCTTATGCAGGTTGGTGATCCTTGCATCACTCCATCCAGAGCTGCTGAATAATAAGTGACCTCCTGTGTCAGGACTCCTGTTGCATGTCCCCTATGTTCATGGCAGAACAAGGTAAAAGGCTTTGTGTAGTCTGGGAGTCCCAGGGCTGGAGCTGAACATATGGCTTCCTTCATCTGCTTAACTGCCACCCATTGTGTCTCTTGCTCTTCTTGGGAGTTTGTAGCAGTCTTCTTGGCATTATACAGTGGTTGCATAAGGGCTGAAGCTCCTAGTATCCAGTCTCTGACATAGGACACCAAACCTAGAAAGGCTCTTTTCTGTGTTAAGGTCTGTGGATTTGGAGCATCCAGTGTAACTTTTATTCTTTCTGTTGTAAGGTGGCATGTTCCTTGAGAAATGCAGTGTCCTTCTGGGCAAATTGCAGCTTGGCTTGTGTCACTCAGCAGTCTTTATCTACAAGAAACTTTAACAATGATATTGTCTCTTCTTGGCATTGCTGTTTGGTAGCAGTTGCTAGTAGTAGATCATCCACATATTGCAGTAGCTGAGTTTCTTCTGGATACTCAGGTGCCAATTTCTTCAAGACTGTGGCCATGGCTTCTGTGAACTCTGATGGGCTTGTAGCTCCTCCTTGAGGTAGTCTTGTCCAGCAATATTGCTGTCCATCATGTGCAAGCATATCTTTGATCTGTACTCCTATGGCTGCTGTCTGCTCCTTGTTCAAGGGGTACTGTTTTATAGTTACTGGTACAGTTCCTGGTTTGATAGCTTCACAGGTTGGACCTTCATGGTTCCCACATCTCTTTTTCCTTTTGCCCATACCTTGTCTGGAACTCCCCATCCTCGCCAGGTTTTAATTTGTTCTGGGGTTTCTTCTTCATCCTCTTCTGTGGTGGTTGCTAGAAATATCTGTATAGCGGCTTGCAATTGATCATAGTCTGTGGGTGATAGTGCTGTCTTCAATATCACCTTGTTCCCTCTGTACAGAATACTTGCTTGTAGTTTCTGCAGCAAATCTGCTCCCAGCAAGTTGACTGGGCAGGTGGGAACTCTACTGGGATTTCATGTGGATGTCCTTGTACTTGTACATTGAGGATCCTAGTTTTCCTCAGCTGGATCTTTTCTCCACTTAATCCCTTTGCTGTCACTGGTTTTCCTGTAATGAGGTGTGCTGGTACTTCTTCCTGTCTTATAACTGATTGGCTTGCCCCAGTATCAAGCAGGCAGGAAACATTTTCTCCCTTTGGCAGTTTGACTTTAATAAACCCATCTTCCATTCTGTCGGGGGGGGGGGGGGGGTTCATCGGGAGTATCATTGGTACTGGGGTGCCAGGACTTCAGTCTGACTTATCCTTGGGGGCTTGATTGCCCCTTTTCTCTATCCAACTCTTATATGTGCGACAGTCTCTTTTGAAGTGTCCTGATTTCTTGCACCAGAAGCATTTTCCCGATTCGGGCTTGATCATGGCTCTTTCTTCCCCTTCTAATTTTTTTTCTTTGAGCCTTCTTCTGTGACCAGGTAGACGATTTTGGGTTTGGCTACCTTTTTCTCCTTTTCTTCCTTTTCCAGATCTTCTAAGGCCTCTACCATATCCAGAATTTGATCCATAGGCGTAGACCTATATGCAGGAGTACTAGTAATTAATTTCTGTTTTAGACTTGGTCTTAAACCTTCCAATACTCGGTATCTGACCATCCTTTCTCCTGCTTCTGCTTCTGGGTCCAAACCTTCATTTCGGACCATATTCTTAATTTTACAGAGGTAACTTCTAAACGGTTGTTCTCCTTGTGGTCCAATGGCTTCTGGATACCTTTGATTTCTTAAATAACACCATCTCCTTAGGCATGCCACATATTGTGGTCCACTGGCTATAGTTTTCCTTTGTGCTTCTAGTACATCTTCTATCTGTTCATGATAATCAGTGGCTTGATGAGCTGCCATATCCTTAATCTGTCTTAGATCACCCTCTGCTAATTTATTTTTACATATTTGTTCCACATCTACCCATGCTGCGGAATGTAAATTACACATAGTCTCCATATATAACCCAAACCGTCCAGGCTGTTTGTAGGGATCTGGGCTATCTTTTATTATGGCTGTAACTTCCATTACTGAAAAAGGGGTATGCTGTTCTCTTGTAAAAAATTGTGGTCTAAAATTATTTTGTCCTTGAACATATCCCTCCTCATCCGCTAATATAGGCTGTCCTCCTCTTGGATTGACATAGGCAAAGGTACGTACTGGGTAACAAGCAGGAACATTTAAGTTTTCTGATTCATCTTCTTCCTCAATTTCATGCATCTGAAGAGTTCCATTTTCTGCTTCAGTGTAAAATACATTTCTTGTTCCCAGTCTCCCCTTTCTCAGTTTTCTTTTGTCTTTATGAGACAATGGGGATCCTGAATGCATTTCCCCTTGACCGGGCAGGTTGTACGGTTTCAGTCTATTTATCATTAATGGAGTTCTGTGGCCTGTTCCTATCTGGGGTGTACAGTTGGGACAGGTCATCTTCTCTGGTTCCAACAAAGATGCACATTGGGGACATTTAGTTAAATCAGGGTACTGGTTCCATACTATAGGAGGTTGCCATGGGGTTCCCAGATTTGCAGGGTAAGGGGGTGGATCTGTGACTAGTGTAGGTACTGGGACTGGTATTACAGGTGGAGGAGGGGGCGGATTGGGAATAACTGGCACATTATGGCCCTGGTTCGTTCCTGTAGTTGCTAAACAGACTGTCATATACTGGTCATCTTCCCTCTCCTTCTTCTTCCTTTCCTCCTCCTGCTCCCATTTCTCACTTGCTGTTAGCCAAATATAAACCTGATCCCCTTTCTTGCGTTTTTCTATCCATTCCCTATTACAGATTCTGAACTTTCTCCATTTGTCAGTGTTAAATTCCCCATCTGGAGGAAATCCTCCCCTTTTAAATACCTTGGCTATATCTTTGACTGCATGTGGTCCAACCTCCTGTTTAACTATTTCCACAGGGGTTAATTCACCCTTGCTATTAGAGGTTCCCATCCTGCCTTCTGCCAACTTATCAACACTTCTCTCTCCGATATGAGTTACACAACTTTAGTACTCTATGTTGATTATTGTAAAGATGGGTTTCCTGAACACTACAGGTTTACCTCTGTCCTACTGATTACATACACCTGTAATCATTCAGTTTCCTTATGGGTGGACTCACAATCTTCCGTTATCAAGGTATATCTCAATCTGGTGGGTCTGACAGAATAGGGACAAAATAATCTTCAGGTTCTGGTTCTTTCAGTATCTGGCGCAAGTCCTTGCCTTCCCTTAGATTAACAAAACCATGACATCCTGTCGTTAATATACCTTTCATATAACCCACAGTTTTACCATAAACACCTTCTTCATGTCCCCTACACATTTTAAAACCTGATATATCTTTTTCAGTGCGTACAACAAATGTAATATTTACTGACCCATGAGGACCTTGCACAAACCACTTTAAACTAACAGTACAACACCCACAACCATATGAGCTTTCAAAATCAATACATTCTTCAATTTCAGACATATATTTACATTACTGTTCTGATACAAAAGAGGCAAGGCTTTTACTAGGAAGCGCTTGAGTTGAACAGAGAAAACTGACACTTCTGACACAGACGTTAAAACACGTAAAGTAACAATTGGCGAAAAATCGCAATCAATTTGTTACTTACCGCGGTTTAAACGGTTCCAACGTCTAGAGTCAGGTGACTTGTTGCTCCTCTATTCAACTTCTTGGCTTCCCGGGTTTCGGCACCATGAAAATGTTGGAGGTAGACCTCCTTTAGCCTCAGCCTTCTCTGAGAGGACTCCAACAACAGCCTGTCTTTTGTATTCAGAATCGCCTGTGAATAAAATATAAGTGCCGTGCAGCCAGCTGGAGAAATCAAATGATCACACACTCAGCCTGGTGTATTCAATCTGAGTTCTGGTTTAATGTTCTTACATACATATATTTATACTGGTTTGAAAAGGCTCAGAGGAGTTTACAGTTTAACCTCAGGGTTGTGTCCTCTTCCTGATAACGGTCTTGTTCTTTTCCTTTTCTTTATCTCTATCAGACATGGCTTACCCACAAGTTCCTTTCTTTATCTCTATCAGACATGGCTTACCCACAAGTTCCTCTTTTTGCTAACTGAATATTTCATCATTCTATACTTTTCTTTTTTCCCCAGCATATTTAAGCATATCATATATTAATGCTAAAGTAAGTTTATAATCTATTGAATATAACAAAATGGAGTAACATTGGCTTTATTGCAGAATCACACTAATGCTTGCCCATCTACCTTCCTCATATGGGCCCTCATTCCGAGTTGATCGCTCGCTAGCTACTTTTAGCAGCCGTGCAAATGCATAGTCGCCGCCCATGGGGAAGTGTATTTTCGCTTTGCAAATGCGCGAACGCTTGTGCAGCAGAGCGGCTGTAAACACATTTTGTGCAAAACAAGACCAGCCCTGTAGTTACTCTTCGTGTTCGTTGATTCTTACGACAGAGGGATGGCTTTTGACATCACACACCCACCCAGCGAACGACCAGCCATGCCTGCGTTTTTTCTGCCACGCCTGCGTTTTTCTAAGCACTCCCTGAAAACAGTCAGTTGACACCCAGAATCACCCACTTCATGTCAATTTTACTGCGTTCGACCGTGCGACTGGAATGTTCGTTAGACTCTGTGCAAACCCACGATGCTCAGTGTACCCGTACGACGTGCCTGCGCATTACGGTGCATATGCATGCGCAGAAATGCCGATTTTTAGCCTGATCGCTGCCTGCAAGCAACGGTAGCTTGCGATCAACTCGGAATGACCCACATGGTCCACATGGCTTAATGGACATTATCTTGATCAGAATGATCACTTGCTTTAGCTGTATATCCATGGCAAACTTCCATGTAGCATAGTTTTCTGAGCCTATTAGTTTAATGAGGCTCATACTGGCCTCTGCACATTTTTTCCTTGCCTGAATAAAAGTCTTTTTTTGTACTTCCATTTTTTATTCCATGTTGCTGGAACCTTTTTTCTTGGTATTATTAATCTTCACAAGCTAGTGCCTGGGCCTATAACCTATTGCCAGATCTTATGATAGTAACAGGTGTCAGCAGTGTGTGATGGAGGTGAGTCCATGTGGATATTTTTATTAACCAGTAGGAAGCAGATGCGAGAATAACACAGGGCTAACACAAGTATGCAGCAGGTACATGATGCAATATCTCAAGTTGCAGCACATCTATATGCGTATACACACACACACACACACACACACACACACTACATATTATATACCGGTGGTGACACAGTGGTATGGGATCTATGAGAACCATGCATGTGCAGTAGCACACTTGTCAGGTTGGAGATCTCGCCTCCAGTCAGAGCCGGCCTTAGGCATAGGCAAACTAGGCAAATGCCTAGTGCATTTGGTATGCTTAGGGGCACCAGCAGCTTCTGCTGATTAAAATGATATGTGGCATGCCTATATTTTGTGTGTATTCCTGGAAATCACTGTAATGTAGCATTTTGTATGCAGATACAGCTGCAGTCGCACACAGAATATAAACATGCTGCATATCACTTTAATTAGCAGAAGCTGCTGGTGCATCATAGCCACATAGTAATGCAAATAAGATGCATTTTCATAAACAAAAGGCGCCCAACGTTAGCAGAGCTGCCAGCTGACTCATGCCAGGCATCTCTTGCAGAACTAGCGGTGGTGCTAGGGGGCACCAGCCAAAATCTTGCCTAGGGCATCATATTGGAAAGGGCCAGCTCTGCCTCCAGTGGTCCTGGGTCAAGGTACTCGGCTGAAGAGAGAGATTGAGCAGAGTGCTCTCTTCAAAAGAATCATGCACTTTTCAAATATGTGGTAGACGTTTGAGGCATCTGCATTTGCACACAGTTTTGCAACTGTGAAGTATGCGTGTTAACAGAACAGTTAGGATATTGTTTTTTATATTTTACTATGGTGCATTTAGTTTACTTTTACTTTCTACCCTTGGCCCTGCATGCCTAATCTATAGCCAGCAGCAGGACAAGAGGACACATACAATTCTGCACGTCTTCACCAGTTCGGCATTGAAATTAATTCTGTGCATCTTACAGCTTGTTGCCATTACCTTGGCCTCTCAGTAGGACATGTCATCTAAGTGCCAGATGTTGAGCATCAGTGTGCCTCGAGGAGATTGAGGTTACATGCCAGGAGACAGTTGACACTGACCTTCAGCTGGGCCCTTTCAGGAGCATTTCTGCTACAGAAATTGTTAGTTTTCTTTAATAATACATATACTGTAAATTAGTGTTTGTTGTTCCAGTTTGATCTTTAATTATGTCACATATTTAAGATAATAATGTTAACATAATATATTGGTAGGACATTTTTATTTTTACACAGTTATGTGGAAGTTACATGAAATGGTGGTTGGCATGTGTCTTTAACATTTTCAGACATGTTATTTTTTATAATATAATAACTTGGTGATGGACTCTGTACACATTTCACCATGCAATATTTGTCTAACCAACCAAAGGCCAGGTCCCTCTTTATTATGAACAGCATTCATTTAGCATTCATACTGTGGGCTATATGTAATAGGGTCCAAGCTATTTAAAGTGCAAGTTAAGCGCTAAACGCGCACTTTTTTAGGACTTGCAAATGTAATAGGGTATGTGTACATGTAAATCCACATGTTTTTGTCTTTACCAAAACTCGAAATGTGCAAAGTCATATCCAGATGTTTTCCTATGGAAAACATACAACTGGCCCAATGTAATAGGATGCGAGTTTACAAAATCATATAGGTGAGTCTGACAGTAGCATACACAGATCCGTGAGATCCGTGCATGCTTCTGTCAGTAAAAGCTCAGAAATAGTTAAAAATGTAAAAATAAAAAATTACGTGGGGTCCCCTTCCCCAAAGCATAACCAGCCCCGAGTTCTTTGTGCTGTTCCTGGTTAAAAAATTACAGGGGATAAAATTGTGTGAAGACCACTTGTATTTTATCAACCAGCACCAGGCTCTTGGACTGGTCGTTGTTCCAAAATTACAGGGGAATAAAGACATAGGAGTCCCCTATATTTTTTAAACCAGCACTGAGCTCGACTATCGAAGGAGGTAATGCCACAGCCTGGGGACATGCTTATATGGGTCAGTGCGACCTTACCATTACCCAGGGGCACCAACAGCTGTGCCGGGTCTAGGTAATCTGAGAGGGTTGTGACCATTGCAGGGAGGTGTGGCCAGCCCCCCTCCTTTAAAAATATTTAAAAGTAAAGTTTCTGTGCAATTGCGTGTCAACCAGCAAGAGAGAGGACACTGCTGCAGCTTCCTCTCTCCCCTGTGCAGAACACAGCAGCATGTGTGCTGTGCTGGGGAGAGAGGCTGCCACTGCAGCAGTGTCCCCTCTCTCCCGGCTCCATGCCAGCTCTGTCTACATCGGAGAAGGGGGGCAGTGGGACCCGGTGGTGAATTTTCCACTAGGCGACATAAGCAGTCGCTTAGGGCCCGGCGAGTTCCGTGGGGCACCACAGACAGGTGGTTATTTTCAGAAAACTTCACTAGAAGAGGTGTTTAAATAGTTTTTAAATCCATGTCCGGCTTGCGCTAATCAGGAGCCGGTCCCGACCCCATCAAATGTTCCCTCACTAAAGAGGTTTAGAGCTGGAGAGAAGCTGGGAAGCCTCGCCTCCTGTCCGCACAGCTCAGTCTCATTGATGGTGGCTTCCTGACACCGGGGCAGGGCACTATACTCTCTATTCTCCTCCCACCAGGCCGCACCACACCGCCAGCATGAGTCAGTGATCCCTGGCAGCCACCTCACAAACACCAGCAGATGGAGCGGAGGGGCTGCTCAGCAGGCTGCTGTCTAATTGTACAATGCTGCAGCCAGTGTGTGGGGCCAAGCATTGACAGGAGAAGCAACCCAAGGTCAGTGTTTCCTGCTCAGTGTCCCCCACCATTACTGCCCCCCATCCCAGTGTCTCCCACCCTGTTCAGTGTCCCCCACCATTACTGCTCCCCCATCCCAGTGTCTCCCACCCTGCCCAGTGTCTCTCACCATTACTGCCCCCCCATCCCAGTGTCTCCCACCCTGCCCAGTGTCCCCTACCATTACTGCCCCCCATCCCAGTGTCCCCCACCATTACTGCCATCCATCCCAGTGTCTCCCACCCTTCCCAGTGTCACCCACCATTACTGCACCCCTATCCCAGTGTCTCCAACCCTGTTCATTGTCCCCCACCATTACTGCTCCCCCCATCCCAGTGTCTCCCACCCTGCCCAGTGTCTCTCACCATTCCTGTCCACCCACACCAGTGTCTCCCACCCTGACCAGTGTCCCTGACCATTACTGCCCCCCCATCCCAGTGTCCCCCACCATTACTGCCATGCATCCCAGTGTCTCCCACCCTGCCCAGTGTCACCCACCATCACTGCCCCTCCATCCCAGTGTCTTCCACCCTGTCCAGTGTCCCCCACCATTACTGCCCCCCATCCCAGTGTCTCCCACCCTGTTCAGTGTCCCCCACCATTACTGCTCCCCCCATCCCAGTGTCTCCCACCCTGCCCAGTGTCTCTCACCATTACTGCCCCCCCATCCCAGTGTCTCCCACCCTGCCCAGTGTCCCCTACCATTACTGCCCCCCATCCCAGTGTCCCCCACCATTACTGCCATCCATCCCAGTGTCTCCCACCCTTCCCAGTGTCACCCACCATTACTGCACCCCTATCCCAGTGTCTCCCACCCTGTTCAGTGTCCCCCACCATTACTGTTCCCCCCATCCCAGTGTCTCCCACCCTGCCCAGTGTCTCTCACCATTACTGTCCACCCATCCCAGTGTCTCATACCCTGACCAGTGTCCCCCACCATTACTGCCCCCCCATCCCAGTGTCCCCCACCATTAAAGCCATGCATCCCAGTGTCTCCCACTCTGCCCAGTGTCACCCACCATCACTGCCCCTCCATCCCAGTGTCTTCCACCCTGTCCAGTGTCCCCCATCATTACTGCCCCCCATCCCAGTGTCTCCCACCCTGTTCAGTGTCCCCCACCATTACTGCTCCCCCCATCCCAGTGTCTCCCACCCTGCCCAGTGTCTCTCACAATTACTGCCCCCCATCCCAGTGTCTCCCACACTGCCCAGTGTCCCTTACCATTACTGCCCCCCATCCCAGTGTCCCCCACCATTACTGCCCCCCCATCCCAGTGTCTCCCACCCTGTTCAGTGTCCCCCACCATTACTGCTCCCCCATCCCAGTGTCTCCCACCCTGCCCAGTGTCTCTCACCATTACTGCCCCCCCATCCCAGTGTCTCCCACCCTGCCCAGTGTCCCCTACCATTACTGTCCCCCATCCCAGTGTCCCCCACCATTACTGCCATCCATCCCAGTGTCTCCCACCCTTCCCAGTGTCACCCACCATTACTGCACCCCTATCCCAGTGTCTCCAACCCTGTTCATTGTCCCCCACCATTACTGCTCCCCCCATCCCAGTGTCTCCCACCCTGCCCAGTGTCTCTCACCATTCCTGTCCACCCACACCAGTGTCTCCCACCCTGACCAGTGTCCCCGACCATTACTGCCCCCCCATCCCAGTGTCCCCCACCATTACTGCCATGCATCCCAGTGTCTCCCACCCTGCCCAGTGTCACCCACCATCACTGCCCCTCCATCCCAGTGTCTTCCACCCTGTCCAGTGTCCCCCACCATTACTGCCCCCCATCCCAGTGTCTCCCACCCTGTTCAGTGTCCCCCACCATTACTGCTCCCCCATCCCAGTGTCTCCCACCCTGCCCAGTGTCTCTCACCATTACTGCCCCCCCATCCCAGTGTCTCCCACCCTGCCCAGTGTCCCCTACCATTACTGCCCCCCATCCCAGTGTCCCCCACCATTACTGCCATCCATCCCAGTGTCTCCCACCCTTCCCAGTGTCACCCACCATTACTGCACCCCTATCCCAGTGTCTCCCACCCTGTTTAGTGTCCCCCACCATTACTGTTCCCCCCATCCCAGTGTCTCCCACCCTGCCCAGTGTCTCTCACCATTACTGTCCACCCATCCCAGTGTCTCCCACACTGACCAGTGTCCCCCACCATTACTGCCCCCCCATCCCAGTGTCCCCCACCATTAAAGCCATGCATCCCAGTGTCTCCCACTCTGCCCAGTGTCACCCACCATCACTGCCCCTCCATCCCAGTGTCTTCCACCCTGTCCAGTGTCCCCCATCATTACTGCCCCCCATCCCAGTGTCTCCCACCCTGTTCAGTGTCCCCCACCATTACTGCTCCCCCCATCCCAGTGTCTCCCACCCTGCCCAGTGTCTCTCACAATTACTGCCCCCCATCCCAGTGTCTCCCACTCTGCCCAGTGTCCCTTACCATTACTGCCCCCCATCCCAGTGTCCCCCACCATTACTGCCATCCATCCCAGTGTCTCCCACCCTTCCCAGTGTCACCCACCATTACTGCACCCCTATCCCAGTGTCTCCCACCCTGTTCAGTGTCCCCCACCATTACTGCTCCCCCCATCCCAGTGTCTCCCACCCTGCCCAGTGTCTCTCACCATTACTGCCCCCCATCCCAGTGTCTCCCACACTGCCCAGTGTCCCTTACCATTACTGCCCCCCATCCCAGTGTCCCCCACCATTACTGCCATCCATCCCAGTGTCTCCCACCCTTCCCAGTGTCACCCACCATTACTGCACCCCTATCCCAGTGTCTCCCACCCTGTTCAGTGTCCCCCACCATTACTGCTCCCCCCATCCCAGTGTCTCACACCCTGCCCAGTGTCTCTCACCATTACTGTCCACCCATCCCAGTGTCTCCCACCCTGACCAGTGTCCCCCACCATTACTGCCCCCCCATCCCAGTGTCCCCCACCATTAAAGCCATGCATCCCAGTGTCTCCCACTCTGCCCAGGGTCACCCACCATCACTGCCCCTCCATCCCAGTGTCTTCCACCCTGTCCAGTGTCCCCCACCATTACTGCCCCCCATCCCAGTGTTCTCCAACCCTGCCCAGTATTGTATTGTATTCTCCCCCACCATTCCCATACAGCCTAGTTTGTCCCCCTTTCCTCTCCAACCTGCCGACTGCCCCGTCTAACTGCTTCCCTGCTAGAACCCCCAGCCAGTCCAATCACAGTGCCCCCTCATTTAGTATAGTGTACCCCTGCCATCAACATTTCACTGCCTACCTTCCCATCCAGCCCAGTGTACCCCCATCGCACTGCCCCCCAATCCAGCCCATTGTCCACCTGTATTGTATTGTATTCTCCCTGTCATATACAATATATCAGTGTATGTACTGGGATTGAAGCAGATATGTCGGCGGTCAGGATCCCAGAAGTCATCATATCAACCCCAAGATCCCGGCCACCAGAATGCCAGTCGGGGAGGGAGAGGGGAGTGCACTCACCATGCAGCGGGCTAGGTGGCTCACTGTGCTTGCCACAGGTTCTATTCCCACTCTATGGGTGTTGTGGACACCCACAAGTGGGAATAGGTCCTGATATCAGGCATTCCGGCTGGTGGCATTGTCAGCAGTCAGAATGTCATTGATGGTTTCCTGACCGCTGGGATCCCGACCGCCAGCATATCAACTGCACCACTATGTATTGCTGTGTTATTTCTATGTAATTTGGGGCAATTGTTTTTCATGTAATGCTAATTAATGGGCGCTCAATATAGCAATTCAATTGCTTCTGGGCACCCATAAATTATCGAGCTTTTCGTGTCTAAAAACACCAGCTAAAGTTCTCTCTGCCCACTCTCTCTGTGCCTCGCTTTCTATTGGCGGGATGTACTAAGCATCGCATCTGTGAAGCGGTACATCCCGCCACATGTCGCTTACATACCTTTTGGGTATGTACTTATAAATGCGATGTAATTCGCAAAATACAGCCCTCCCGATGTGTGCTTACCTTTGCATAGAAGGACTTTCGGGTTTAGGACCTGGCAGTCCTTCTGCGCATACGCAGAGGACACGGTGGCCGTAGTTCGGGAAAATGCAACAAGAAGCACATAAGCTTCTATAGGGTAAACGCCAGCAAAAGCTGGCTTTACCCACTACATCCAAGCCCCAGAACGCATCGCATTCCAGAGCTTGGTACATATGGGAAATGCAGCTGAAGTCTAAAAACGTCCATTTTGGGGGGTTTTTAGACGCATTTTTTCTTTAGTATATCCTATGTTATTACATCTTTCTCCCCCCCAACCTTACCCTCTTGATAAGAGCTGACTTTTGTGAAAATAGAACACCTGTGTAAGTGTTTTGGCCCCAGGAGCCCCTTTGCGCATGCATTGCCCTCCGCATCGGAAATCCAGGTCCCAAGGTTAGTACTTTTGGGGTAATTCAGAGTTGATCGCAGAAGCAAAGTTGTTAGCAGCTGGGCCAAACCATGGGGGTCATTCCGAGTTGATCGCTAGCTGCATTTGTTCGCAGCGCAGTGATTAGGCTAAAAAACGGCAGTTCTGGGCACAACGAACGATGTAGTTTTACACAGGGTCTAGCGATGCATTTCAGTCGCAATGCTTGCCGCAGAATGATTGACATGAAGAGGGCGTTTCTGGGTGGCAACTGACAGTTTTCAGGGAGTGTGCAGAAAAACGCAGGCGTGCCAGGAAAAATGCAGGCGTGGCCTGAATAGTCTGAAGTGATCACAAGCGCTGAGTAGGTTTTGAGCTACTCTGAAACTACATAATTTTTTTTTTTTAGCCGCTCCTCGATACAACCGTTTGCATGGCTGCTAAAAACTGCTAGCGAGCGATCAACTCGGAATGACCCCCTATGTGCACTGCAGGTGTGGCAGATATAACATTTGCAGAAAGAGTTAGATTTGGGTGGGTTATATTGTTTCTGTGCAGGGTAAATACTGGCTGCTTTATTTTTACACTGCAATTTAGATTTCAGTTTTAACACACCCCATCCAAATCTAACTCTCTCTGCACATGTTACATTTGTCCCCCCTCCCCCCACACACACACTGCAGTGCATATGGGGGGTCATTCCGAGTTGTTCGCTCGCTAGCTGATTTTAGCAGCATTGCACACGCTAGGCCGCCGTCCTCTGGGAGTGTATCTTCGCTTAGCAGAATTGCGAACGAAAGAGTAGCAGAATTGAGAATAGAAAATTCTTAGCAGTTTCTGAATAGCTCGAGACTTACTCCTACACTGCGATCAGCTCAGCCCGTTTTTTTCCTGGTTTGACGTCAAAAACACACCCTGCGTTCGGCCAGCCACTCCCCCGTTTCTCCAGACACTCCTGCGTTTTATCCTGGCACGCCTGCGTTTTTCCGCACACTCCCAGAAAACGGTCAGTTTACACCCAGAAACACCCACTTCCTGTCAATCACACTCCGATCACTTCAACGATGAAAATTCTTTGTTCGAACCTGAGTAAATCTACTAAGTTTTGTGCTAAATTACTTAGCGCATGCGCACTGCGTACCATGCGCATGCGCATTTTCACCTTAATCGCTCCGTTGCAAAAATCGGCAATGAGCGAACAACTCGGAATGACCCCCATGGTTTTACCCAACTGCTAACAAATTTACTGCTGTGATCAACTCTGAATTAGGCCCTTTATTAGATCCTGCCCTCTGCCACTCTATCTCTCTACCTCTCTTGCTCTCTCTCTCTCTCTCCTTAAACTTCTATCGCCAGCTCCCATCTCGCTTCTTGCACCTGTCCACGGTCTCTCTCTCACCTTTGTTGTTGGCCCCCTTTGGCTTTCTTCTATCTCCGAACTGCAACCCACTGCCAGCTCCCACTAAAAGAAAAGTATAGGTCTGTCCCCAGGCCCGCCATCCGGGGGTTGCTGTGGGTACAGCTGTCCTGGGCCCTGCCTCCTAACAGAGAGGAGAGGGCCCAGCCGCTCCTGCCACCGCCCGCCCCCGCTGCGATGCTCCGCCCACTTTTCATGACAGATTCTGGCACTGTCACAGGAGAGAACACTGCAAGCTTCTATTGTAAACGTTTCTACAAAAATGGCCACCACCGCAGAGTGGACAGTTATTAAAGATACTAGAGGAGGCTCCTCTAGTATGTTTAAAAACTGTCTCTTCTGAGATGGCGGCCATTTTTGGAGGGACGTTTACAATAGAAGCTTGCAGCGTACTCTTCCCCTCCTGTGACAGTGCCAGATCTCGAGGTAGCGTCTAGTTTCCCTTCGTGGAGAGGACTTTTCCCATAAGTCCCTGGGTCCATGTCACAAACTATTTGGAATAGTAACCTGTGGCGAGTGAAGCGGAGCGGAGCGAGACACCGAGCCCGAAGAGTGGCGAACAAAGTGAGCCCGCAAGGGTCCAATGCTGCATAGGAAAAAAAAAATTACCTCAAACGAACGGAGAACTGAGAAAACATTTAGGTGCTGTAAGGGCAGAAGTTCTCTCTTGCCCTCTCGTTATGTCACTTCCAGGTCCTGATCACGAAGGTAACATAGACACAACCAGATCTCGATCATGAAAAGGGGGCGGAGCTACACGAAATTGAGGTGGCAGAGCTACAAGGGACCAGGCTGCTACCACATCTGCTACAGTTGCGTTCAGCCTGTGATAGGTAAGTTGAGGGAGAGTGAGTGGGAGAAAGTGTGTGTGTGTGTGTGTGTGTGTGTGTGTGTGTGTGTGTGTGTGTGTGTGTATATATATATATATATATATATATATATATATTTATATTAGATAGAGATAAGCAGGTTTGGTTCTCAGAGAACCGAACCCCCCCGAACTTTGGCTTCCGAGTCCAGATCCGAGCCTGGCTCGGATCTTCCCTCTTGACTCGGAAACCCGTACTCGGCAAAACGTCATCATCCCGCTGACGGATTCTCGCAGGATTTGGATGTCATATAAGGAGCCGCGCCTCGCGACCATTTTCACTCCAATCTCGGAGAGTGAGAGGACGTGTACTATTCAGTGTGCTCAGTCTCTATTTATTCGGGCGGGAAAGTGGGGTGACAAGTGTTGTGCTGCTCAGTCCAGTCCATATAGCCAGTGTAGCTGTAAAGTGGTGCTGTGTTGTGCAGTGCAGACCAGTCCAGTGTAGTCAGTATATTGTGCTGTATCAGTCCAGGCAGATATATCCAGTGCAGCTGTAAAGTGGTGCTGTGTTGTGCAGACCAGTCCAGTGTAGTCAGTGTATTGTGCTGCATCAGTCCAGCCATTCACAGTGTTGGTGTTCTCTGCTGCCATATATCAGTAATTCCAGTATATATATCTGTAATTCCAGTGACGATATACGCTGCTGCTATATATATCCACTGCTGCAGTATAACAACCTGTTGGGCTGCATCAGAGCAGTGGTAGTGTCATTAGTAATTCCAGTGACGATATACACTGCTGCTATATATATCCACTGCTGCAGTATAACAAATTACTTACAATTATATTATTATTAAAAAGCTGTTGGGCTGCATCAGACCAGTGGTAGTGTGTGTCTTGTGTCATCAGTAATTCCAGTGGCGGTATACGCTGATGCTATATATCCACTGCTGCAGTATAATAATTATAACAAATTGTTAGGCTGCATCAGACCATTGGTAGTGTCCTGTGTCATCAGTAATTCCAGTCATTCCTGTGACGCATATTGTTTCTTATAACTCCCAAAAATAATGGAGAACAAAAATTTTGAGGAGAAAATACGGAAAGATCAAGAAGAACCACTTCCTCCTAGTGCTGAAGCTGCTGCCACTAGCCATGACATAGACGATGAAATACCATCAACGTCGTTTGCCAAGGCCGATGCCCAATGTGATAGTAGAGGGCGTGTAAAATCTAAAAAGCCAAAGTTCAGTAAAAAGAACCAAAAAAAGAAATTTAAATCGTCTGAGGAGAAACATAAACTTGCCAATATGCCATTTACGACACGGAGTGGCAAGGAACGGCTGAGGCCCTGGCCTATGTTCATGGCTAAAGGGTTCAGCTTCACATGACGATGGAAGCCCTCATCCAGCTAGAAAAATTAAAAGAGTTAAGCTGGAAAGAGCACAGAAAAGAACTGTGTGCTCTGAGATGGTATCACAAATCCCCAAGGAGAGTCCAATTGTGATGGCGGTTACAATGCCTGACCTTCCCAACACTGGAAGACCACTTGTACTACTTCCAGTAAGCAACTGACTGTCCAACAGTCCTTTGTGAGGAAGATGAAATATGACAGCAGTCATCCTTTTGCCAAGAAGATAACTGAGGCCTTGACAGCTATGTTGGTGTTAGAGGTGCGTCCGGTATCCACCATTAGTTCACTTAAAGATTTGTTTGAGTTACTGTGTCCCCGGTATCAATTCCCATCTAGTTTCCACTTCTCTAGGTAGGCGATATAGAGAATGTACACAGCCGTAAGACAAAGAGTCACCAGTGTCCGAAAAAATGCGGTTGTATCCACTGTCCACTTAACCACGGACATGTGGACAAGTGGAACGGGCAGACTAAGGACTATATGACTGTAACAGCCCACTGGGTAGATGTATGGCCTCCGGCAGTGGCACCAGTAGCAGCATCTTGCAAATGCCAACTCATTCCTAGGCAGGCTACGCTATGTATCACCGCTTTCCATAAGAGGCACACAGCTGACAACCTCTTACGGAAACTGAGGAACATCATCGCAGAATGGCTTACCCCAATTGGACTCTCCTAGGGATTTGTGATATCAGACAACGCCACAAATAAAGTGCGTGCATTAAAACTGGGCAAATTCCAGCACGTCCCATGTTTTGCACATACAATTAATTTGGTGGTTCAGAATTTTTTTAAAAAATGAGAGGGGTGTGCAGGAGATGCTGTCGGTGGCCCGAAAAATTGCGCGCCACTTTCGGCATTTTTCCACTGTGAGCCAAAGACTGGTGCGCCAGCAAACACTCCTGAACCTGCCCCGCCATCAACTGAAGCAAGAGGTGGTAACGAGGTGGAATTCTACACTCTATATCAGGCATTCCCAACCACGGTCCTCAGAGGCACACCAACAGTGCAGGTTTTAGTTATATCCAGGCTGCAGCACAGATGGTTAAATCAAAATAACTGACGTACTAATTAAGTCACCTGTGCTGAAGCCTGGATATCACTAAAACCTGAACTGTTGGTGTGCATTGAGGACCGTGGTTGGGAATGCCTGCTCTATATGCTTCAGAGGATGGAGGAGCAGCAAAAGGCCATTCAAGCCTATACATACACCTACGATATAGGTAAAGTATTATGATTCTGTTCAGTATGTACCTGGTATCAGCTGATCCATCTGTGTTTTCTGTTCCTTTGGCTCTGTTTACATGCAGCTCAGCAGGTGCACAGGGTTTGTAATTACAGTCAACACTCCCAGCCTGGCCTTGTTCATTGGTTAGTGTGGCTGTTAAAAACCAGCTAGCTGAGTTCTCCCACACCGGTGATATTCTACTATTTTCCTGCCTGAACTATCTGCATTGTCTGATGTCTTAGTCCAGGCATTCCCAACCACGGTCCTCAAGGCACACCAACAGTGCAGGTTTTAGTGATATCCAGGCTTCAGCACATGTGACTTAATTAGTAGCTCAGCTATTTTGATTTAACCATCTGTGCTGCAGCCTGGATACCACTAAAACCTGCACTGTTGGTGTGCCTTGAGTACCGTGGTTGGGAATGCCTGTCTTAGTCCTAGCACCAGTTCATGCCGAGAAACCTGGTCTGCCAGTTCATGTTATCCACCAACTCCTGTCAGTTTGTGTTCCAGGATGACCTCAGCTAAGTATTATGGACTTTCACTGTGCCCTGTGGGTTCTCTAAGCATTCATTACCTATGTTTACATACTACTGTGGACTTCCTCTATGCTGCATCCATTTCTGATTTATTGTGCAAATCCTGCAAACTAAATTCTGTGGATTATATTACTCTGGATTCTTGTTCAACTATTTCATTATTCTGTTGCAAGTCTCATTCTGGATAACCATTTACTCTCTGCACGTATTGTACCTTGGATTGTTACTGTGATTTCTTTGCCATACATTATTATATCACTGCTACAATACAGTACTTGGTATTCCCTTACATCTGTGGACATTCATTACCTGCAACTGTGACTGTGATACATTCTGGTCCTGAATTCAAGCCTTGGCTCATAGTGGTGTAACTACTCATCTGCTGTCCATAATCAGTGCTAAAGTATGGTGCTGCACATTCCTGTCTTAAAGGGAAAGTCCATAGTCTGCTAAACTTAAAATTCTGCTACACCTCGCTCAAATTAATTCCACAGTCAAGTCTGGTTAACCATTTCTGTGCCACTCTGCATCTGCCTGTATCTCCAGTGGTAAACCTCTTCTTGTAATTCACCTGCCAAACATTAGAGGCAGGTGAATTGTAGCACAAAGGAGGGCTTATGCACCTGACTCAAGCGCAGTGGAGAATGACTTCCGTCTTGTGCAAGGTCGTCCAACCCTTCGAACTTGCCACACGTGAAGTCAGTTCAGACACTGCCAGCATGAGTCAGGTCATTCCCCTCATCAGGCTTTTGCAGAAGCATCTGGATAAATTGAAGGAGGAGCTAAGACAGAGCGATTCTGCAAAGTATGTGGGACTTGTGGATGGAGCCCTTCTTTCGCTTTGCCAGGATTCAAGGGTGGTCAATCTGTTGAAATCAGAGCACTAAATTTTGGCCACCGTGCTCAATCCTAGGTTTAAAGCCTACGTTGTATCTCTCTTTCCAGCAGACACAAGTGTGCAGAGGTGCAAAGACCTGCTGGTTAGTAAATTGTCAACTCAAGCGGAATGTGACCCGTCAACAGCTCCTCCTTCAATTTCTCCTGCCACTGGGGCTGCAAGGAAAAGGATAAGATTTCCTAGCCCACCCGCTGGCGGTGATGCAGGGCAGTCTGGAGTGAAAGCTGACATCTGGTTCGGACTGAAGGGCCTGCCAACGATTACTGACATGTCTACTGTCACTGCATATAATTCTGTCACCATTGAAAGAATGGTGGATTATATGAGTGACAGCATCCAAGTAGGCATGTCAGACAGTCCGTATGTATACTTGCAGGAAAAAGAGGCAATTTGGAGGCCCTTGCACAAACTGGCTTTATTTTACCTAAGTTGCCCCCCCCCCTCCAGTGTGTACTCCGAAAGAGTGTTTAGTGCAGCCGGTAACCTTGTCAGCGATCGGCGTAGGAGGTTACTTCCAGAAAATGTGGAGAAGATGATGTTCAGCAAAATGAATTATAAAGTCTTTGGGAAGACCTTTACCAGCAATTGCCTCCAGAACGTACACAGGAACCTCTGATGGTTGATTCCAGTGGGGACGAATTAATACTCAGTGAGGAGGATGTACACAGTGAAAGGGTTGAGGAATCGGAGGATGATGAGGTGGACATCTTGCCTCTGTAGAGCCAGTTTGTGCAAGGAGAGATTGATTGCTTCTTTTTTGGTGGGGGCCCAAACTAAACAGTCATTTCAGCCACATTCATGTGGCAAACCCTGTCGCTGAAATTATTGGTTTGTTAAAGTGTGCATGTCCTGTTTATAAAATATAAGGGTGGGTGGGAGGGCCAAAGTACAATTCCATCTTCCACCTCTTTTTCTTCTTTGTATCATGTGCTGTTAGGATCAGGGCCGGTTCAAGGGCTCAGAGCGCCCCGGGCAGGAAAGGGGCGTGGCCTAATACAGGGGGCGTGGTGAGTCACGCCCCCTGTACATTGAAAGCGCCGCTTGAATGCTGAGCGGTGCGCGATGACGTCATCGCGCACCGCACAGCAAAAGGTCCTCTCCACGAAGAGAAACTAGACGCTATGCGTCTAGTTCCCTTCGTGGAGAGGACCTTTGCTGTGCGGTGCGCGATGACGTCATCGCGCACCGCTCAGCAGTTACTCTCCACGAAGGGAAACTAGACGCATAGCGTCTAGTTCCCTTCACAGGAGGCGCCGAGGACGGGGACGGCAGCGGGCAGCGGAGGCGGACGGGGGACACAGCGGGCAGCAGTGGCGGATATTGCCACGGTGCGGCGCCCTCCGGATGGCGCCAGCGCCCTCCGGAAGGCGGCGCCCCGGGCAAAAGTCCTGCTTGCCCGTGGCAAGAACCGCCACTGGTTAGGATGGCATTTTAAAAAAATAGTCCCCAATCTGTAACAGCAGTGCCACTCCTAGATGGGCCAGGTGTTTGTGCCGCACACTTGTGTCGCTTAGCTTGTCCATCAAGCTACCTCATTGCACCTCTTTTTCTTCTTTGCATCATGTGTTGTTAGGGGCCTTCTTTTTTATGTCTGCCACTGCAGTGTCACGCCTAGATGGGCCAATTGTTTGTGTCGCTTGGCTTAGTAATACAACTACCTCATTGCAATTATTTTTCTTCTTTGCATTATGTGCTGTTTGGGGACTAGTTTTTGAATAGTGCCATCCTGTCTGTAACTGCAGTGCTACTACTAGATGGGCCAGGTGTTCGTGCCGCACACTTGCGTCACTTAGCTTAGTCATACAGCCACCTCGGTGAAACTTTTAGGCCTAAAAACAATATTGTGAGGTGTTCAGAATAGACTGGAAATGAGTGGAAATGATTGTTATTGAGGTTTAATAATACTATAGGAGCAAAATTACCCCCAAATTCTGTGATTTTAGCGGTTTTTATGTTATGTTTTGTTTTTCAAAAACCATCCAGATCCAAAACCAAAACACGAAATGGTGGTTTTGTCAAAACCAAGCCAAAACCAAAACACGAAAATGGAATTAGAACCAAAACACGAAAAGTGCCAGCCGCACATCTCTAATATTAGAGATGAGCGGGTTCGGTTCTCAGAGGACCGAACCCTACCGGACTTTGCCTTCAGAGTTCGGTTCCGAGCCCGGCTCGGGTTTTCCTGCCTGACTTGGTAACCCAAACGCGGCAAAAAGTCATCATCCCGCTGTCGGATTCTCGCGGGATTTGGATTCCATATAAGGAGCCGTGCGTCGTGGCCATTTTCACTCCACTTTCGGAAAGTGTATTGAGAGGACGTGTCTTCAGTGTCTGTGTGGGGGCGGGAAAGTGGGGTGGCGAGTCTTGTGCTGCTCAGTACAGTCCAGTGTAGTCACAGTGTTGGTGTCCTCTGCTGCCATATATCCAGTGTAGCTGTATAAAGTGGTGCTGTGGTGTGCTGTCCAGTCCAGTGGTAGTGTCCTGTTCATCAGTCATTCCAGTGACGATATACGCTGCTGCTATATGTCCACTGCTGCCGTATAATAATTATAACAACAACCATAAGTCCCTTACAGTGTTGTTGTGTTGTGCTGCATCAGACCAGTGGTGGTGTCCTGTCTCATCAGTCATTCCAGTGACGAGGCAATCACAGTGGTATATGCTGCTGCTATATGTCCACTGCTGCCGTATAATAACAACAACCACAAGTCCCTTACAGTGTTGTTGTGCTGCATCAGACCAGTGGGAGTGTCCTGTCCATCAGTCATTCCTGTGCCGAATATTGTCTCATATAACTCCCAAAAAATAATGGGAGATCAAAAATTTTGAGGATAAAATAGGGAAAGATCAAGAAGAACCACTTCCTCGTAGTGCTGAAGCTGCTGCCACTAGCCATGACATACTCTTCTAGATGATGAAATGCCATCAACGTCGTCTGCCAAGGCCGATGCCCAATGTGATAGTAGAGGGCATGTAAAATCCAAAAAGCCAAAGTTCAGTAAAAGAACTAAAAAAATAAATTTAAATTGTCTGAGGAGAAACGTAAACTTGCAATATGCCATTTTACGACACGGAGTGGCAAGGAACGGATGAGGCCCTGGACTATGTTCATGGCTAGTGGTTCAGCTTCACATGATGATGGAAGCCCTCATCGTCCAGCTAGAAAAATGTAAAGCTGGAAAGAGCACAGAAAAGAACTGTGTGTTCTGAGATGGTATCACAAATCCCCAAGGAGAGCCCCAGTGTGTCGGACCTTCCCAACACTGGACGGGAAGAGGTGGCTCCTTCCACCATTTGCATGCCCCCTGCAAGTGCTGGAAAGAGCACCCACAGTCCAGTTCCTGATATTCAAATTGAAGATGTCACTGTTGAAGTACACCAGGATGAGGATATGGGTGTTGCTGGCGCTGAGGAAGAAGTTGACGATGAGGATTCTGATGGTGATGTGGTTTGTTTAAGTCAGGCACCGGGGGAGACACCTGTTGTCCTTGGGACGAAGAAGCCCATTGTGATGCCTGGGCAAACTACCAAAAAAGCCACCCCTTCGGAGTGGAATTATTTCTCCTCAAATCCGGACAACAGGTGTCAAGCCATCTGTTGCCTCTGTCAATCTGTAATAAGTAGGGGTAAGGATGTTAACCACCTAGAAACATCCTCCCTTATATGTCACCTGCTGCGCATTCATCAGAAGTGAGTGTCAAGTTGTGAAACTTTGGGTAAGAGCGCAAGAAGTCCACTGACACCTAAATCCCTTCTTCGTTCTGCACCCAAGCTCCTGCAAGCCACACCACCAACTCCCTTAATGTCAACTTCCTCCTCAGTCAGGAACATCAGTAGTCCTGCAGGCCATGTCACTGTCAAGACTGAGGAGTCCTCTCCTAACCGGGATTCCTCCGTAGGATCCTTGAGTGGTACACCTGCTGTTGCTGCTGCTGCTGCTGTTGTTGTTTCTGCTGGGAGTGGATCGTTATCCCAGAGGGGAAGTAGGAAGACCACTTGTACTTTTTCCAGTAAGCAATTGACTGTCCAACAGTCCTTTGTGAGGATCATGAAATAGGACAGCAGTGATCCTTTTGCAAAGCGGATAACTGAGGCCTTGACAGCTATGTTGGTGTTAGACGTGTGTCCGGTATCCGCCATTAGTTCAGTGGGACTTAGAGAATTGTTTGAGGTACTTTGTCCCCGGTATCAATTCCCATCTAGGTTCCACTTCTCTAGGCAGGCGATATCGAGAATGTACACAGACGTCAGAAAAAAAGTTACCAGTGTCCTAAAAAATGCGGTTGTATCTAGTGTCCACTTAACCACGGACATGTGGACAAGTGGAACAGGGCAGACTAAGGACTATATGACTGTAACAGCCCACTGGGTAGATGTTTGGCCTCCCGCAGCAACAACAGCAGCGGCACCAGTAGCAGCATCTCGCAAATGCCAACTCATTCCTAGGCAGGCTACGCTATGTATCACCACTTTCCTTAAGAGGAACATCATTGCAGAATTGCTTACCCCAATTGGACTCTCCTGGGCATTTGTGATATCGGACAACGCCACCAATATTGTGCGTGCATTACATCTGGGCAAATTCCAGCATGTCCCATGTTTTGCACATACAATTAATTTGATGGTGCAGAATTTCTTGAAAAATGACAGGGGTGTGCCGGAGATGCTGTCGGTGGCCCGAAAAATTGCGGGCCACTTTCGGCATTCTGCCACTGCGTGCCGAAGACTGGAGTGCCAACAAACACTCCTGAACCTGCCCTGCCAACAACTGAAGCAAGAGGTGGTAACGAGGTGGAATTCAACACTCTATAGGCTTCAGAGGATGGAGGAGCAGCAAAAGGCCATTCTAGCCTATACATCCACCTATAATACAGGCAACGGAGGGTTAATGAACCTGACTCAAGCGCAGTGGAGAATGATTTCCGTCTTGTGCAAGGTTGTCCAACCCTTCGAACTTGCCACACGTGAAGTCAGTTCAGACACTGCCAGCTTGAGTCAGGTCATTCCCCTCATCAGGCTTTTGCAGAAGCAGCTGGAGAAATTGAAGGAGGAGCTAAGACAGAGCGATTCCGCAAAGTATGTGGGACTTGTGGATGGAGCCCTTCTTTCGATTTGCCAGGATTCAAGGGTGGTCAATCTGTTGAAATCATTGAACTACATTTTAGCCACCGTGCTCGATCCTAGGTTTAAAGCCTACGTTGTATCTCTCTTTCCAGCAGACACAAGTGTGCAGAGGTGCAAAGACCTGCTGGTTAGTAAATTGTCAACTCAAGCGGAATGTGACCCGTCCACAGCTCCTCCTTCAATTTCTCCCGCCACTGGGGCTGCAAGGAAAAGGATAAGATTTCCTAGCCCACCCACTGGCGGTGATGCAGGGCAGTCAGGAGCGAAAGCTGACATTTGGTCCGGACTGAAGGACCTGCCAACGATTACTGACATGTCTACTGTCACTGCATATGATTCTGTCACCATTGAAATAATGGTGAAGGATTATATGAGTGACAGCATCCAAGTAGGCATGTCAGACAGTCCGTATGTATACTGGCAGGAAAAAGAGGCAATTTGGAGGCCCTTGCACAAACTTGCTTTATTTTACCTAAGTTGCCCCCCCCCCCCCAGTGTGTACTCCAAAAGAATGTTTAGTGCAGCCGGTAACCTTGTCGGCGATCGGCGTAGGAGGTCACTTCCACTAAATGTGGAGAAGATGATGTTCATCAAAATGAATTATAAATTCCTCCGGGAAAACCTTTACCAGCAATTGCCTCCGGAAAGTACACAGGAACCTGTGATGGTGGATTCCAGTGGGGACAAATTAATTCTCTGTGAGGTGGAGGATGTACACAGTGAAAGGGGTGAGGAATCAGAGGATGAGGTCAACATCTTGCTTCTGTAGAGCCAGTTTGTGCAAGGAGAGATTTATTGCTTCTTTTTTGGTGGGGGCCCAAACAAACCAGTCATTTCAGCCACATTCATGTGGCAAACCCTGTCGCTGAAATTATTGGTTTGTTAAAGTGTGCATGTCCTGTTTATAAAACATAAGGGTGGGTGGGAGGGCCAAAGTACAATTCCATCTTCCACCTCTTTTTCTTCTTTGCATCATGTGCTGTTAGGATGGCATTTTAAAAAAATAGTCCCCAATCTGTAACAGCAGTGCCACTCCTAGATGGGCCAGGTGTTTGTGCCGCACACTTGTGTCGCTTAGCTTGTCCATCAAGCTACCCTATTGCACCTCTTTTTCTTCTTTGCATCATGTGCTGTTTGGGGCCTTCTTTTTTAAATCCGCCATCCTGTCTGCCACTGCAGTGGCACTCCTAGATGCGCCAGGTGTTTGTGCCGCACACTTGTGTCGCTTAGCTTAATCATCCAGCTACCTCATTTCACCTCTTTTTCTTCTTTGCATCATGTGCTGTTTGGGGACTAGTCTTTGAATAGTGCCATCTTGTCTGCAACTGCAGTGCCACTCCTAGATGGGCCAGGTGTTTGTGCCGCACACTTGTGTCGCTTAGTTTAGTCATACAGCCACCTCGGTGCAACTTTTAGGCCTAAAAACAATATTGTGAGGTGTTCAGAATAGACTGGAAATGAGTGGAAATGATTGTTATTGAGGTTAATAATACCATAGGAGCAAAATTATCCCCAAATTCTGTGATTTTAGCGGTTTTTATGTTTTGTTTTTAAAAAAAAATCATCCAAAGCCAAAACCAAACCATGAAAGGGTAGTTTTGACAAAACCAAGCCAGAACCAAAACACGAAAGTGGAATTAGAATCAAAACACAAAACACGAAAAGTGCCTTCCGCACATCTCTAGTATATATATTGTTTTTTTTTTTTTGTTTTTTTTTATTAATTCTTTCTTTCTTTCTCTTTTTTTTGGGGGGGGGGAGGGGGGTGCTGCATATTTTGTGAGTCCCATGCACCAGAATTTCTGGTGGCAGCCCTGTCTGTCCCTGCTGGCGCTGCTGTTTGGGGCCGATTCTGCTAATCTCCAGCCTTTGCTGCCAGCAGCAGCTCTCTCAGCAGCTGGGCCCAGGCCCGGGTACAGAGTACCTGCCCCCTCGGGGCCCAGGCCCGGGTAAAGAGTACCTGCCCCTCTTCTCTCATCACCACTGCCATTACCACCACCACCACCGCCAACTAGTCAGCTCTGGGGGAGTAGGGACACCCCAATAAAGGTCCCCTCCTCCAGGGCACCCAAGTCCAGGGCTGAAACCTTTTGCTATCCACGACACATCTTGGTGGTAGGTGCTGAGTTGATTGTCCATTAGTGTAAAAAATAGAATGAATATTGGGGGTCATTCCACCCATTCGCACGCTGCTTTTTTTCGCAGCCGTGCGAATCGGTCTGGAATGCGCTTGCACAGCGGGTGCAATGCGCAGGCCCGTCGCTGTCCGGAGCCGGGGAACGCCGGACAGTGACTGAATTAAAGAAGAAAATGATTGCAACGTGATTGACAGGAGGAAGGCGTACTGGGGCATTAACTGACCATTTTTGAGGAGTGGTGAGCCGAACTCAGGCATGTTGAGGTGTTTGGTGGGTCGATGTCTGATGTCAATTCCGGGACCTGAGACGCTGAAGTCATCACAGTAGGTAAGTAAGTGCAGACCTACTTAGAAACTGCACAAAATGTTTTTGCATAGCTCGGCTGCACAAGCGATCGCAGCCTTGCTATGCAAAAATACACTCCCCCATAGGAGGCGTCTAGTTGATCGAATGGGCTGCAAAAAGTTGCAGCGTGCGATCAACTCGGAATTGTCTTTTACAGGTGGAGCTACAGATACCACCAAGTCTCCTCCGCATAATGGTACTTGGAAAACCATAAGTGCTTTTGGGGGAAGGGACACCCACATAATTTTTATTTTTTTTACTATTTTTTTTTTACTGTGACAGATCTCACTGATCGGTGCATGCTTCTGACAAACTCGCTGACCTATTTATAGGTGAGTTTTGGTTTTATGTTGGGTCCAAGTCTAAAACTCAGACCCTATTGCAGTGGCCAAGTTGTATGTTTCCATAGAAACTGGATATATACGGCAGTATCACTGGACTGGATTTATACGCCAGTACCACCGGAATTATACAGCAGTGTCACTGGAATTATACAGCAGTACCACTGGACATATACGGCAGTATCACTGGACTTATACGCCAGTACCGCTGGAATTATACGGCAGTGTCACTGGAATTATACGGCAGTACCACTGGAATTATATGGCAGTATCACTGGACTGGATTTATACGCCAGTACCACTGGAATTATACGGCAGTACCACTGGAATTATATGGCAGTATTACTGGACATATACGGCAGTATCACTGGACATATACGGCAGTATCACTGGCCTGCATTTATACTCCAGTACCGCTGAAATGATACACCAGTACCACTGGAATTATACGGCAGTATCACTAGATTTATATACGGCAGTACCACTGGACTTATACGGCAGTACCACTGGACTTATACGGCAGCACAGGGACTCCACCACTGGACTGATGCAGGATAACACAGCACCACTGCAATGGACTGCACTTTTACAGCAGGGAACCGAACTCGCTCATCTTTACTTTAGTCACCAATGCTACATTTTCCTTAAAAACAAATGTAACATTCCTTCCAGTTAGTTTTGGATCTGTGAGTGAATTGGTCATCACTGTCTGCACCTGATTCAAAATTAGCTTCCTCAGCATCTTCCTCCTCAACATCAGCCTGTGCCTGCAGCTCCTGAACCCTAGCTCCACTCCTTTATCTCAATATAGCGCTGTGAAAAAAACCTACACTACATTAACACGCAACCCCCCCCCCAGCACACACACACACACACACACACACACACACACACACAGTGTCGGACTGTGGCATAAAGGGCCCACCGGTGTAATGCAGTGGTAGAGGCCTGTGTATAGGGGTGTGGCCAGTCTCCAGTGGGGCATGGGGCATGTTCAGCCACCACAGAGGCTTGGCTAACCATTATACAGTGCATGCTCTGGGGCCCTTGATAAATACTGTATCTATAGTAAATACTGCTAGTGCTGCATGGTAATGCACCAGATTAGTAACATCAATGCTTTGTACTGAGTACAACATACTGTAGTCTTCTGCAGTATAGTGTAACATATGTACAATGTATAATTCAAGTGCACAGTCTGGAACTTGATCCCAAGAGGAGGCGTGGGGCCCACCTGTGGTTTCCCCTGTACCCCTGTGGCCCAGTCCATCCCTGCACGTACGTACGTACGTACGTACGTACGTACGTACGTACACACACACTCACACACACACACACACACACACACACACACACAGTGACAAGACCAAAAAAAAAACAGAAAATGTTACAAAAGTTAAAAATACACACACACAAACACAAAAAAGACAATACTCCCAACCTTCCACTGTCAAATGCCTACACGCAACTCCTGCAGCAACTTTCAAATAAATGCTCCTAACTCCACCAGTGCAGACTCCAAACACAGCAACCCACTACAATGTACCTGGCCTGATCGATTTAGGGTGTATTTATATGCCTAAAGCATGACACTGGTGCATGTGACAGTTTGTACCCATAAAAACATGTTAGGAAGTAATTTCCATATTCACTCGTATTTTGTAAACATGCACCAGATTACACTCGCCAATTTACGGGAGTGTTTGGCAAGCCTGCGACAAAGCACAGCTCAAAAATCACGAATCAGAAAACACGATTCATAGTACATTTCCGTGTTTGAAAAAAGTTCTCCCGTGTCCAATCAAACACCAGCGTGTTCAAACTTGAAACCTGGGTGTCTAAATGGGGTTCAATGTTGAAAAATGCAAAGTTATGCATTTTGGGATTAAAAACAAACTTGCATCCTGCTCACTAAATGGGGAAAATATAGGGGTAACAGTAGTGGAAAATGATTTGGGGATAATAAGCTTAATAACAGTACACATAGGGGTCATTCCGAGTTGACCGCTCGCTAGCAATTTTTTGCAGTGCTGCAATCAGGTCAAAACTCGGCAAAACTGCGCATGCGTATGCACCGCAATGCTCAGACCCGTCGTACGGGTACAAAGCGGATCATCGCTGAGCGATGGATTTAATGAAGAATCCATTCGCACTGCTGATCGCAAGAAGATTGACAGGAAGAAGGCGTTTATGGGTGTCAACTGACCGTTTTCAGGGAGTGGTTGAAAAAATGCAGGCGTGTCCAAGCGTTTGCAGGGCGGGTGTCTGACGTAAATTCCGGGCAAGAATAGGCTGAAGTGATCGCAGTGGCTGAGTAAGTTCAGATCTACTCCGAAACTGCACAAACTGTTTTTGTACCGCTCGGCTGCACAATCGTTCGCACACTTGCAAAGTGAAAATACACTCCCCCATAGGCGGCGACTGTCTGATCGCAGCGCTGCAAAAAGATGCTAGCGAGCGATCAACTCAGAATGTCCCCCAATGTCAAAATGCAGAAAAGAAGTCAAGTAAAGTCCTTGCGTGCATAAAACGGGGTATTGAGACAAGAGACGAGGATGTAATCCTGCCTCTGTACAAATCATTGGTACATACGCACCTGGAATATTGTGTTCAGTGTTGGGCACCACATTATAAAAAAAGATATAGGGGAACTCGAAAGAATTCAAAGGTGAACTACTAAACTAATTAAAGGGTTAGAGTCACTGGAGTATGAGGAAAGGCTCACTAGGTTAAATATGTATACACTAGAAAAAAGGCATCTAAGAGGAGATATTAATATCTTCAAATATGTAAAGGGTCATTACAAGGAGTTAGCAGGGGAGTTGTTCAGTAATAGAACTCTGTATAGGACACGTGGGCACTCACTGAGGCTACAGGAAAGAAAAATCTGTACACAACGTAGGAAAGGGTTCTTCACCGTAAGGGCAATAATGATTTGGAACTCCCTGCCGGAGAAGGTAATAATGGCGGACTCTGTAAATGCATTTAAAAACAGATTGGACAGCTTTCTAGCGGAAAAATGTATCCAAGGCTATAGCATTTAAAATATTGACGTGTCTCAGGGAGTGGTATGAAAAATAGTTGTCAATTGGTACGATACCATTGCTTCAGCTGGTGCATTATAATGTGCTCAGCTTGATACAAATACAGGGTGAACCCGATGGGTATTTTGCCTCTTTTCAACCTCATTAACTATGTTACTATGTTACTTGGACAAACTCGGAGCTACGCGATACTTAGTAAATTTACCCCATACAATGAAAGAGTGAGGAAGAAAGAGATAGAAATGGAGAAAAAGAGACTAAAGAGAAGATGTGGAGAGGATACATACTGTAAATGTATCCTCTTCACCTTTCCCCTGCAGCTCGTGCCCAGGACCCACACATTTTTGTTCACAGTCCTATGGGGCTGCAAATAAAAAGGATTTGCCCAATACTAGCTTAGGATTTCAGCACTAGTACTGATCATCAACAGCATGGATTTTGTACTGGGGTGGAAGCAGTTGCAGCAGAAACACATCCTAAAAGATGTACATGCACCTACTTCCTTTGCAGGCGCTACACCAGCCTGCCCCCTCACAGGCCACTCCTCATTTTGAAATATAGTGAGGTGCAACAGGTAGATAAGTTTGTCTGCATACAGATTGGGATGTACTCATGGGCATATCTATAATTAGTGTAGGGTGTGCACCTGTGTCTAGTGGGGCACATACCACAAAACCTGCACCTATAAACTATACTTACCTCTCCACCGATGCTGCTGTAATCAATGGAAAAGATCTGCACGTGTGGGAGCATGGCAGACTCCTTTTTCCCAAAAGCCAGTCTCCTCGGCAGATGCGCTGGTAAGGGGCCTGCACAGGCTCTGCACATAGGCCAACTCCTCTCTTAAAATGCCCCATGATGTTCAACTGCAAATAACAGTACAAAAAAGCTAATATTTTTTTCCTGGTTTCCACTGGTGGATTTTACCTATGGCCCAGTAAAATCGGCCACTTCAGTGAGCTCAGCTCAGTGACTGGCAGTGACTTCTACTGGAAATGCTACCTGCCAGTCACCCACAGGACAGGCAGTCCCATTGGGACGTGTTTACTTGCTCTGGGACTACCAGCCTGGGCTGCGATTAGCAGAGAGCATACTTCCAGCAGGAAGTCACTCCCTGCCTGATCGTCAGCCCAGCCAGCTGCTATGGGCTGCAGCTGATGTAGTCCATAGAAGTCGAGGTTTTCCTGCTTGTTTGCATGCACCAGTCACAGCGCCTAATGCACCAGTCGCAGCGCCTACCAGATCCATTGCACAGTTGCCAAGACCCAGCTGTCTCTTACTTTTATCTGTACATGAGCCCCTGTATTGCTCGCTAATAATCCATGTTGCAAGACAGGCCTTTCAGAGATCAGCTCCTACTCTGGTCAAGCAGTGCTGATTGCTAAAGGATAACATCCTGCCAATAATGGGCCTTTGTCAACTTCAGTTGCAAAATTTCTAAATCGCAATTCGGCCAATTATTGGACGACAGCACATGCGCTGTGACGCTGTGACTTCTTCATGATATTTAGTCGATGCTCACGGAATCTAGTTTTGAGTGCTCTAGTGGTTTGGCCCACATATTGTAGTCCGCATTTTCACTGCAATACATATATGCAGTAGACTGAATTACAGTTAATAAATTCCTCAATTTTGAAGACCTCCTTATTAACATGTGACCTTATTTCTGAGACTTTATTCTTCATAAACCTACATGTGATGCAATTAGTTTTCCCACATCTATGGCAGCCTGTGAGGTTTGTAGTAGACAGCCATGTTTTTTTTAGCTTCTAATTTGTCCATACTTTTTAACATACTTGGTGCTAAATGTGATTTTAGATTTCTATTTTTCTTAAAGATTACTTTCAACTGCGGGTGTATAACTTTCTGTAGAACATGATCTTGTTGCAAAATATCAAAAATTGTTGTTAAAGTTTTTTTAATTTCCCTAGATTTATTATTATATTTTGACATAAAAAATAACTGTGATTGTTTGTCCATAGAGTCCTTGAAGTCCATAGTTTTTTTCTGTTTGGGCTGTAAAAGTTTGTTCCAATCCAAATTTAGACTTTTTGTATATGCGGATTCTAATAAGGATTTAGGATGTCCTCTATCTGCAAAGTCTTCAAACATAATATTAGCCTGTTTTATGTACACATCTTTATTAGTGCAGTTCCTACGTAAACGATTAAATTGACTCTGTGGTACATTTCTCAACCAGGGTTTATAATGTCCATTTGAATAATGTAAAAAATTATTGGTATCTACTGCCTTTCTGTAAGTTGTTGTAATAATATTTAAATTGTCCGAGGAGATAGTCAAATCCAAGAAATTAACTGAGTTCTGATCCAAACAGTGAGTGAATTTTAAATTATAATCATTAGTGTTAAGATAAGTGACAAACTCAAAAGCTGATTGTGCACCTCCGTCAAAAATAATAAGCAAATCGTCAATGTACCGGCCATAGTACACCAGGTTCGCGCTGAAGGGACCCTTCCAAATATGTTCTTCTTCAAATCTTCCCATATATAGATTGGCAAAACTTGGCGCGAACCCGGTGCCCATGGCCGTACCCACCAACTGTAAATAAAACGTGTCCTCAAACAAAAAATAATTGTGTGTCAAAATTAAAGTGATTGAATCTAGTATAAACCTTCTAAGCTTATCCAAAATCTCCACATCGGTGTTTAAATAAAATGCTGTAGAGTTTACACCCAATTGATGTGGTATATGTGTGTACAATGCCTGTACATCAAGTGAAAGGAATACATAACTTGACTTCCATTCCATATTCTTTAGAGTGTTAATCAAATGCATAGTGTCCCGTATATGTGATCTTAGATTTGTCACATGTTTCTGCAAAAATTAATCAATAAACTGTGAAAGGTTTGAAGTGAGGGCCCCAATACCAGAAATTATAGGTCTCCCAGGAGGTGCTGTAAGTGATTTGTGAATTTTTGGGATGTGATAAAATATTGGTGTGATGGGAAATTTAACAAACAAAAATGAGAACTCATCTTTAGAGATAATTTCTTGTTGAAAAGCTCCATTCAAGAGTTTTTTATATTCCTGTGTATATACAACGGTTGGATCTTTATCTAATTTGAAATAGAAGGTTTTATCCCCCAATTGTCTAACTGCCTCTTCTATATAGTAGGTCCTGTCAAGAACAACTACCCCTCCGCCTTTATTGGCGCTTTTTATTACTAGGGTGTTGTCTTGTTCTAATTGTTTCAATGCTTTTTGTTCTTGTTTAGTTAAATTTGACTAGCTTGACTTTTTCTCACATATTATTTGAAACTCATCTAAAGTTTTCTTGTAAAAATAGAGGATTGTGTTGGACTTATATTTATCTGGGTAGAAACTTGATTTCCTTCTAAAATTATCCCTAATTTCACTTTTGGATTGCTCTTTCTGTATGTCAAATATTTGGCAATATTCTCCTTGCTCAACCGCAGTATTTTCTGACCATAATTCTTCCAATATGTTTAGACCCTCTTTGTCTGTTGAATCTAATATTATAGGTGTTTCGCCAGTATCTGGTAGTTTTTTATAGAGCAAAATATCTCTTTCTGCAGAGATTCCTGACGAAATGATTTAATTCGACAAAGAGGTCAAACATATTTGGATTTCTAGACGGTGCATAATTCAAACCTTTTGTTAATAGTTTTACCTGATCAGTGGTTAGATCTTTAGTACTGAGATTAAATATGCCTTTTTGTTCTAATGAAACCTTGATTTTCTTGTGGCGTTTTCTACCTCATCTGACTCCCCTCTTTCTCGGTATCTTTTGGGGGTTCCTGTGTCCAACTTTGCATACTTGTTCGGATGTTTGTATTTTGCTAGATTCCTGTCTGCCTCTAAAAAAGTATTCTCAGTGTTGGTGTGTTCAGCATATCTACTTGTTTCTCCTCTCTTAAACTTTGATTCATGTTGATTGGTGATTGGTTTTCTGCTTGTGTAGTTTCGGGGGGTATACATTTGTTGTGTTTTAATGTTATTTCTGTTTTCCCTCTGGTCTCCCCATGAGAGTCGCCTCCGTTTCATATATGTTGGACAATCTAATTGGGAAGCCTCATGTTCTCTATATTTGATGGAGGGAACCCTTTTTCTGTATGTCCTTACTTTATCCTCTTTATAATCTTGATTGTCTCTGAACAGTTTTTTCTTTTTATTCTCCACTAGTTCTTTCTCAAATGCCTCTACCTTCCTATTCGTTATTTTATCTCTCTCTGCGAACTGTGGGGAATCTATATTTAGCCAATGATTTTTTGGTTTCTTCAATTTTATCTATTATATCTCTCACTCTTTTTTCCCTATACTCTATAAGTAATTTCATAAGTTGAAATGAACATTCATCTAATGTTTCATGCCATTCACCATTTAAAATAGGATTGTCCTGTATGGATAGAGCTTTAAAAATTCTAAGACCCCTTGGAATCTGTTTATTATGAATGTATTTCTTTAAAGTTACACTGTCCCACCAGTGTCTCATCTCATCCTTCAACAGTTGTTCCAGCTTGATAAACCCGCCCATTAGATCCAAATCAATCTATTCATCTTCAGTAGACCTATCACATTCATTAGTCTGCATATATAATTCTCTCCTTGACAAACGAGTGTTAAAACATGTGAATTCAGCCATATCCGCACCTTCGTTCAGATATTCAATTGATAATTTATTACTAGATAATCTGGACTAATTGTCCTATATTACAGCTGCCCGAAAATAAACACAATCCAAAAATAGAAAAAAACAACACTAATCCAGGCGCTAATCGTTTATAATGATAAATATTCTTAATTATTCACCATAATTTAAGCTGCAACCTCAGTCCAGATGTACCTGTGTTCGTACAGCTAAAATTGATTATGAGGTAGGGGGGCTCACTTGCTCTCCTTCCTCAAAGACCAAAGAAGTAAGAAAGAAAAAGAAATGACTGATTGCGCTATATTACCAGGTGCGTATATGAATAAGGACACATTTAAAATATACCTCTCTGGTTTTTAATTTAATTCAAAACAATTACAAATATGAGTATATAAAAACACAATATGCATGCATATTCACTATGAGCTCACTTTAAAACTGCAGCACTAATTCTGTGTTTAAGCATCCAGTGTAGTACAGATCTGTTTTATGAGCAGTTTTATTTCTTCTACTGTTGTATCTAAATCACTGATGTTCCCACAACAATAGGAGATGTTTTTCCCAGTACAATGGGACTCAGTCCTCCAAATAGAGACACAGTTCCTGTTTGTGTACTGTCCCACAGTCTATGAACTGTCAATCTAAGACAAGTGAATGCCGCTTACCGCCGCAGCCGTGAGCACGGACGTACTGGGGAGATCCTCGCTGTGCACATCGGCGTGTCTAGCTCTCCTTTCTCCCGTCTCTCTTTAGCGGTGGTAGCGGTATTGGATGGTCTCTACCCCTCAGCATACAGGAGCCGCTTGTATACGGACACATGCAGAGCAGGCTCCCCACCTGGCTGGCTGCGTCTCCTCTGATTACAGCTCAGCCGGAGCAGCAGGTGTGTAGTCTCGTTGGTTGTCCTTAGCTCTCAGTCCAGCGGGGCAGATCCGAATTTGGGGTGTCACTTGTCAGGGTGAACAGCAGATCCTTTAATGCGTTTCGCACACAGGTGCTTTTTCAAAGAGTAATGTGCTTTCTCTTCCAATACCTTTATATACCTGATCACCCTGATTAATCATTTTTCCTATTGTTCCAGGTCAACCCACAGGTGTATTATATCATTAGCATTCTGCTTTATACAGCTCTGTATTAACCTGATTTGCATAACTGGAACGCTTATAGTTAATATCAACCATATTAAAAATACCTACCTATAACATAATACCAAAACGTTTATCAAGGAGAGATGCAATTAATTTCATATCTAATTAATTATAAACCAAAACTCAAAAAAAAATAAGAGTACAAAAAAAAAAAAAAAAAATATATATATATATATATATATATAGAAAAACAAGGGGTACCCTTAGGCGCTACGTGGAGTGGAACTGAGCTGCAGCTTAGACGAACCCCCTGTTAGGTGGGGCCCTAAGATATCAAACCAGCAAACTAGAGTCTAAGTGCGCTAATGGATAGTACTGTATATCATAAATAAACAGATTTAAAAGATTCAACTTTCAGTTTTTAATACATAAAAGCCACAATAGCATAAAACATCTATGAGCATATAAACATCTCTTTACAGAATGTATAGACAATGTATACAAACAGTTTCTGTCAGATGGAAAATTCAAGTGAAACTTGAGATTCGTGGTAAATCTTCCTTAGTAGTATAGAATACAGATGGAATACAGTACTCGAACACAACCCAACGCGTTTCGTCCCTAACTGGGACTTCCACAGGGGTAATATCGAGTGCCAGATGTTTTTTACAGATAATCCCAAAATTGTGTAAAAAGCTCACTGAATATAAAAGCAGGCAAAGGACCAAAATGACTGGGAAAGCAGTTCAATATTATGAAGCCCCCAGTCACACAGGGGTATATGCAATTGCGGTCGAATTCCCGAAATTGTCGAATTTCGGGTCATTTTCGACCAAAAAAAAAAATCGCCTATGCAATTCAGTGCTTTCCGACCAAAAAACGGACTTTCAAAATTCGACTTTTTGAAATTCGAATTTTTGCAAATTCGACTTTTCTGCAATGATACAAGTGCTGCAATTCGACCAAAGCATATTCAATTCAAGTTTGGAAATTCGACAGCAGTGCTTTTAGACAGCAAATTCGTCATTTTCAATCCGCCACACTTTGGAGGGTGAAAACAAATAAAAAAATTTTAAACATGTTTTTTTTGTGTGTTTTTTTTGGGGAATAGCAGATCTATTTATATTAGAAGGGATTAGGTACTTTTTTTTTTTTTTTTTGGAGGCACAAATATTATTTATATATTTTTAAAAATATTATTATTTTTTTTTTTTTTATGCTGGAACGGTGAAATCATAAAAAAAAATGGCGTGGGGTCCCCCCTCCAAAGCATAACCAGCCTCGGGCTCATCGAGCTGGTCCTGGTTCTAAAAATGCGGGGAAAAAATTGACAGGGGATCCCCCGTATTTTTAAAACCAGCACCGGGCTCTGCGCCTGGTGCTGGTGCCAAAAATACGGGGGACAAAAAGAGTAGGGGTCCCCCGTATTTTTAACACCAGCATCGGGCTCCACTAGCTGGACAGATAATGCCACAGCCGGGGGTCACTTTTATGCCGTGCCCTGCGGCCGTGGCATTAAATATCCAACTAGTCACCCCTGGCCGGGGTACCCTGGGGGAGTGGGGACCCCTTCAATCAAGGGGTCCCCCCCCCCAGCCACCCAAGGGCCAGGGGTGAAGCCCGAGGCTGTCCCCCCCATCCAATGGGCTGCGGATGGGGGGGCTGATAGCCTTTTGTGATAATAAAAAGATATTGTTTTTTCCAGTAGTACTACAAGTCCCAGCAAGCCTCCCCCGCAAGCTGGTACTTGGAGAACCACAAGTACCAGCATGCGGGAGAAAAACGGGCCCGCTGGTACCTGTAGTACTACTGGGAAAAAAATACCCAAATAAAAACAGGACACACACACCGTCGACAGTAAAACTTTATTTCATACGTCGACACACACATACTTACCTATGTTCACACGCCGACATCGGTCCTCTTCTCCATGTAGAATCCACGGATACCTGAAAAGAAAAGATCAATATACTCACCCCAGCCATGGTCCAGAGATAAATCCACGTACTTGGCAAAAAAACAAAGCGAACACCCGCTCCATGCCGGACTGAAAGGGGTCCCATGCTGACACATGGGACACCTTTCCACGAATGAGACCTGTCAGTGACAGCTGTCACAGAAAGGTCTCTAAGCCAATCAGGAAGCGCAACTTCGTTGCGCTCACCTGATTGGCTGTGCGCTGTCTGTACTGTGACAGCACATCGCAAAGCCGCTCCATTACTTTCAATGGTGGGAACTTAGCGGCTAGCGGTAAGGTCACCCGCCGGTCAGCGGCTGACCGGCGGGTGACCCCACCGCTACCCGCAAAGTTCCCACCATTGAAAGTAATGGAGCGGCTTTGCGATGTGCTGTCACAGTACAGACAGCGCACAGCCAATCAGGTGAGCGCCACGGAAGTAGCGCTTCCTGATTGGCTGAAGGGACGTCAGTGACAGGAGTCACGTGATGTCCCGGCATTCGGTAGAAAGGGATCTGATGTGAAAGCATTGGACCCCTTTCTAGTCCGGTATGGAGCGGGTATTTGCGTGTTCTTTTTTTTTTACAAGTACGTGGATTTATCTCTCTGGACGCGGATTTATCTCTGGACGCTGGAAGGTGAGTATCATTTTTTAACAGGTACCCTCGGATCGTCGGAGACCGTGGCAGTCGGCGTGTCAACATAGGTAAGTATGTGTGTGTCGGTAGTGTGTAATAAAGTTTTACTGTCACGGTGTGTGTGTCCTGTTTTTTTTGGGGTATTTTTTTCCCAGTAGTACTACAGGTACCAGCGGGCCCGTTGTTCTCCCGCATGCTGGTACTTGTGGTTCTCCAAGTACCAGCTTGCGGGGGAGGCTTGCTGGGACTTGTAGTACTACTGGAAAAAACAATATCTTTTTATTATCACAAAAGGCTATCAGCCCCCCCATCCGCAGCCCATTGGATGGGGGGGGACAGCCTCGGGCTTCACCCCTGGCCCTTGGGTGGCTGGGGGGGGACCCCTTGATTGAAGGGGTCCCCACTCCCCCAGGGTACCCCGGCCAGGGGTGACTAGTTGGATATTTAATGCCACGGCCGCAGGGCACGGCATAAAAGTGACCCCCGGCTGTGGCATTATCTGTCCAGCTAGTGGAGCCCGATGCTGGTGTTAAAAATACGGGGGACCCCTACTCTTTTTGTCCCCCGTATTTTTGGCACCAGCACCAGACGCAGAGCCCGGTGCTGGTTTTAAAAATACGGGGGATCCCCTGTCAATTTTTTCCCCGCATTTTTAGAACCAGGACCAGCTCGATGAGCCCAAGGCTGGTTATGCTTTGGAGGGGGGACCCCACGCCATTTTTTTTTCGGGTTTTTCACGATTTTTACAGTTTTTTAAAATCGCGGCAAAATCCGCCAAATCGGACGATTTTCGCCCGCGACTCTGGCGAATCCGTTTTTCATTGAATATGGTGAACTCCGGAAGCCACCTTCCGGGATTCACCTGTCGAATTGAGTCGAATTAAAAAACGGCGAAAATTGCCGCGAATTCGACCGCAATTGCATATACCCCACAGAGTCCAGATAACAAATGGACAAATAGGTGACCCGAAAACAATGTGGTTTAAAGTCTACCACTGACTCTATAAACCAGTCCCTGATGAGGGTGAGACCGCTCAGTAGTGGGTCAACAGCGAAATAGTGTAGTGGTCATCTCAAAGTCCAAAGTGATCACTTTGGACTTTGAGATGACCACTACACTATTTGGCTGTTGACCCACTACTGAGCGGTCTCACCCTCATCAGGGACTGGTTTATAGAGTCAGTGGTAGACTTTAAACCACATTGTTTTCGGGTCACCTATTTGTCCATTTGTTATCTGGACTCTGTGTGACTGGGGGCTTCATAATATTGAACTGCTTTCCCAGTCATTTTGGTCCTTTGCCTGCTTTTATATTCAGTGAGTTTTTTACACAATTTTGGGATTATCTGTAAAAAACATCTGGCACTCGATATTACCCCTGAGGAAGTCCCAGTTAGGGACGAAACGCGTTGGGTTGTGTTCGAGTACTGTATTCCATCTGTATTCTATACTACTAAGAAAGATTTACCACGAATCTCAAGTTTCACTTGAATTTTCCATCTGACAGAAACTGTTTGTATACATTGTCTATACATTCTGTAAAGAGATGTTTATATGCTCACAGATGTTTTATGCTATTGTGGCTTTTATGTATTAAAAACTGAAAGTTGAATCTTTTAAATCTGTTTATTTATGATATACAGTACTATCCATTAGCGCACTTAGACTCTAGTTTGTTGATATATATATATATATATATATATATATGTATCATAATTCCAGATTACCCGGGACTTGAACTCTATACCTTATTCATGGTAAACCAATGCTCTAACCACTATCCTAATGGATGCTCACAGGTTCTTTAAAATATTTCTCAATATATGTTAACTTAATTCACCTTATATTGCATTCATTATGAGACATTTCATATAGCTTAAAGCGTTCTTAAATTAATATACAGACATTTTATAATAGACATCCTGTAGTATATTCAACCCAGGCTTGTTGCCTATTGTAAACGGATGGTTATAAATCCTTGTCAATATTAAGAATGCTTATTTAGAATCACTATGTATACACTAAAAAAATCTTATATGCCCATAGTATGTATTTGACTAGTTTGGCCTTATTATGTATTCATTTTTAACCAAAGTAGCCAAAAACATTTCTTCATTTAATGTATACATAATCATATAATATATTCTAACCGGACTCATTGTCCCTCGGAAAAATATTGATTATAGATCCTCATGGGTATAGGGAATGCTTTTTTGACCTGGACCAATAGGAAAAATTATTAATCAGGGTGATCAGGTATATAAAGGTATTGGAAGAGAGAGCACATTACTCTTTGAAAAAGCACCTGTGTGCGAAACGCATTAAAGGATCTGCTGTTCACCCTGACAAGTGACACCCCACATTCGGATCTGCCCCGCTGGACTGAGAGCTAAGGACAACCAACGAGACTCTACACACCTGCTGCTCCGGCTGAGCTGTAATCGGAGGAAACGCAGCCAGCCAGGTGGGGAGCCTGCTCTGCATGTGTCCGTATACAAGCGGCTCCAGTACGCTGAGGGGTAGAGAGTAGACCATCCAATACTGCTACCACCGCTAAAGAGATACGGGAGAAAGGAGAGCTAGACACGCCGATGTGCACAGCAAGGATCTCCCCAGTACGTCCGTGCTCACGGCTGCGGCGGTAAGCGGCATTCACTTGTCTTAGATTGACAGTTCATAGACTGTGGGACAGTACACAAACAGGAACTGTGTCTCTATTTGGAGGACTGAGTGCCATTATACTGGGAAAAACATCACCTATTGTTGTGGGAACATCAGTGATTAAGATACAACAGTAGAAGAAATAAAACTGCTCATAAAACAGATCTGTACACTGGATGCTTAAACACAGAATTAGTGCTGCAGTTTTAAAGTGAGCTCATAGTGAATATGCATGCATATTGTGTTTTTATATACTCATATTTGTAATTGTTTTGAATTAAATTAAAAACCAGAGAGGTATATTTTAAATGTGTCCTTATTCATATACGCACCTGGTAATATAGCGCAATCAGTCATTTCTTTTTCTTTCTTCAGCTGCGATTGCTGCGATCATAAACATGGCGCCACTGCGTCTGCTGCCACGTATAAAATGCATATGCATCGGTCACCCGGAATTTCTCAATGGTACTCGAAGGTACTCAATTTCTGCGTATGGATCGCAACTCTGCGATTGCATCCGCAATGTAACGGACGCATCAGTGGGTGTCTTTTACATTTCTAGGCAGCTTTTCAAATGCGTTTGTTTTTTT